>NC_042622.1:262480821-262811821 GCF_901001135.1 Rhinatrema bivittatum | reverse complement strand
ACATCACACAGACTGTCTGGCCCTGGAGTCTGTGGCTGAACTGTAGACATGCTAATCTGACCATGTGGCTTCCAGGCAGTTTATGTTCCAGCACCCCTCTTCCTCTGTCCATCATCCCTGGGTTGTCAATTCCTGACAGTGAACTCCCCACCTTCAGAGACTCACATCCATCTTAAGGACGATCCAGTTTGGTAGGGACAGGCTTACATCCTTGCTTAAGTGAACTTCCTATAGCCACCACTGGAGCCGAGAACATACTTCCATCAGTAGGTGAAGGCAAATAGAGTAGTCTTGAAACAGTGGGTTCCAACATGACAGTAAGGAGTGTTGGCGTGGCCGCATGCGTGCCCGCACCCACAATACTACTTCCAGGGTTGATGCCCTCAGGCTGGGGTGCATTGTATTTGTCAACCAACACAATTGGTACATCAGTTTCCTTATCCTAGAGAAAGAGAGAGAGGAAGACCTTGTCCTGCTTAGTGTCAAACCAGATTGCCAGGTATTCTAAGGACTAGGAGAGCTTGAGGCTGCTCTTGTCCATGTTTACAACCCGAGTTCCTGTAGGAGGGACCTGACCCTGCTGGTCACCTGGAGGCTCTCTTCTAATGACTTCGCCTAAATAAGGGTGCACCAGGATCCCTTCTTTCCTCAATGCCGCTGCCACGACCACCATAATTTTGGAGAATGTTCTGGGGTGGTTGTCAAGCCGAAGGGCAATGCCTGGAACTGATAATAGTGGCCCAGTACTGCACAGCATAGGAAACGCTAGTGATCTTAACAGATTGGAATATGAAGTTAGGCCTCCGAGAGGTGCAGGGAGGTTAAGAGCTCTCCCAATTGTACTGCCATTGTGACTGAGCGAAGAGTTTCAATGCGGAAGTGAATTATTCGCAGATGACTATTGATCCTCTTGAGATCCAGGATGGGTCAGAATGAACCCTTTTTCTTAGGTACGATGAAATAGATAGAATAACCTCCTTATTTACTTGGGGTGTAGGTCCCGGGGTTATAACCCTCAGTCTGAGGAGCCTTATCAACATTGATTCCACTGCCAGTTTTTTGGACTAGGAGTGGCAAGATGACATCATGAACATGTCCCAAGGGATGCTGCGAAATTCCAGAGTGTATCCTCCTCGTATGATGTCCAGTAACCATTTGTCTGACAATCTCAACCCACCGCTGATAGGGGGGCCGACTATCCCTCTTCTATCATCGTCCCATCGATAGGTCGGCCAAACTTCATTGGGAAGTTTGGGTTGAACCTGAGCCTGAACCCGTTCCACTTTTTGGTTGTCGGCTCCAAAAGGACTGAGACCTTCCCGAGGGCAGAGATGTGTGAAATGACGAATTCCTGTAGGGCTGGAAGCCCCTGGCCTGCCCCCTCATGGGCAAGGGGCGCAGCAACCTCTTTTCTTATCTTCCAGTAGTCAAGGCACTGGAGATTCACCCCACTTACTGACTAGATTTTCCAATTCGCTTCCGAATAGGTGGGATCCCTTAAAGGGCATCTTTGTGAGGTTTGCCTTAGTGGTCGCATCCACTGACCAATTTCGCAACTGTAGCTGTCTTCTGGCCACCACCACTGAGGCTACTCCTTTGGCCGATGTACACACTAGGTCCGAGCTTGCATCTGCTAGGAAGGCGGCGGTGGGCTCAATCACCTCTCTGGTATGCGCCCCTGAGTTATCTGCCTCTCTCTTGAGAAGCAGACACGAACAAGCCACCAGGGCACAATAGGAAGCGATCTGCAGTGTTATTGCTGTCGTGTCAAAGGCTTGCTTAAGGATGAATTCCAATCACGAAATTTAAGGCAGCTCCACCCTATACTGGGATAGTTCGCTTTGCGATGGCGCAGACCAGGGCGTCCACTTTCCGGAAACGCAGGCATTCTTTGGCCACCGGGTCCAGAGGGTTCAAGGCCCGACCTCCTTTAAAACTGGCTTCCGGGGCATCCCATTCCATGTCAAATCGACTCCTAGATGGTTTCCAGCATTGGGAAATAGCAAGAGGCTTTCCGTAGAGTCACCAGGATGGGATTCTCTTTGGCTCTGACATAGGATCCATGCCAGGAACATCGAGTCTTCAGCGTCTGAGAGACTAGGGCCGGTAATTCATCTCTGTAGAAAAATCGAAGCATGGTCCAGTATGGCTCCAAGCCTGGAGGGACTTCCCCGTCCTCCATTGAGTCTGCATCCCCTTTGTCATTCGTGGTGTCTGGTTCCCTGTCAAGGATACCCTTGGTGAGGCGAGGCATGTCCTGAGGCATGCTGATAGGGCGAGACCTTTGCAGCTGGGGCTTGTAGGCCCTGAAAGAATTCCAACCAAGAAAAGGCCGCCGGGTCCATATTTAGCCCAGAATGAACTGGGGTAGGAGCTGCTGAACTACCCTCTCCCAGGGAGGACGTATCCCCAGAATTGCTCAGGTCCGGGGTGCTACCAGATAAGGTCGTGGCAGACCAGTTCTCCGACAGGAAGGGGACAAACTTGGAAAAGTTCTGAGAGTCCAGCCTCCCTGGGCTTCCTCACAGTGCTGACACAGGAAGGATTCCAGGTCAGACCGTGCAGCCCTAATATGGCAGGCAGCACAAAGGGAGTGTCGCTTGTGCTTCTTTGCTGCTAGGGCCATAGTACTCTGTAGCTTGTGCATTAAGCTGGTTAGCACCTCTCGAGTGCGCACAAACCCTCCTTGACACGCGTAAGTCTAAGCAGCTGTGTGCACTAATATATGCATTTGCTTATACATGCAGTTATGTGGACAGGTGTACACACACTTATGCGTGCGTTAAGTGCACAGAGGGCTGGCCAGCACCGCATGTACCAATAGACAATGGGAAAAAATGGCACTGCAACAAACCGCACCCAAGATGGCATTGCCACGTGGCGTGCCCACCAAGCCTGAAGGGGGGCCTAGCCCATCAGGGGACTGCTCAACCCGCTCGGAAACCCCCTTCCCTTGCCCCAACGGGATCGGGAACTACGTCGGTACAGCGCACCGAGCAAGGAGACCGGAGGAAAGACTTACTGAAGCCCTTCCACGTCTCTGAATAGGAGGCATTCTTCTTTACGTACCTGGGCTCAGCACTTACCGGCTGAGTACAGAGATGGTCTCCGGCTGTGGGGGGAAGAGGGCTTAGGCCGTCACCGCCACTCTCACCTTCCTGCATCCGCTGCCTTTCAGCTGCTTCAGCAGCAAAGTCCACGCCGGGAACCGGCTACCGGACCAAGGCCCACCTCTGAGGGATCTCAGAAATCACCTCAACTGGGGGAGGGGACCCTTAGGTATCACCACAGGAGAGCGGGGCTTGATCTTTCTCCAAATTTAGAGGTAACATTTGAATTTCTTCTTCAAACAAAGGTTTGTGAGTACTTTAATGATTTTTTTAAATTACAAAGTTCAGTTTCTTTTCATTTTGCATAATTCACCTACTTGGTTGGATTGTAGATACGGTGCAATACATCAAATAACATTTATTAAAAGTACCATTCACATTAGCATTTATTTGGTCTTCTGACGAGTGGATTTGTTTTTGGCTTAGAACCCCTCCCTTTTCCCTGGGTTACTTCAGCTACATTTAGTTTTACTTTGAGCTACAAACCCCATTTAAAATCTGTTCTGGGGCCTTCCTCCAAACTCAATGGAGGGAGAACTCCGGTTCAGGTCGGCTTTCCACTGATCTGAGCAGTGGGGAAGGCTACAAACTTGCCAGCTGTACCCAGCTCTCAACCTGAAAAACTGTGCTGCCAGCGCTAAACCTGGAAGGGTGGCTGCCATTCTTCTACTCATGAAGAATTGCATCTTTCTCTGTCCACATTCTTCTACTCATGAAGAATTGCATCTTTCTCTGTCCAGAACTCTCACTTACAATGATAGCTGGTAAGACAAATTGGCCTAGTCGGTCTGCGCAGTTCATTCTTCCTCTGCTTTTCAACTATCTGGGCCTCATCTTGCACATTTATGCTCTGATTTTAAACTGCAGTCACTCCCCTGCAGGTTACCTTAACCTCTTTGGCACAGCTGTTTAAGGTTGTAATTATCGCTCCTTATAAATGCTCAAAAAAAGTCAACTTCCCACTATTTTTTGCGAGGTGCTTGTCAAAGGAATATGTATGATTATAGAAAGACAAAACCCCTCTATTTTCCAGCAAGAATACATGCAGACGCAAAAATGTTTTTGTTATTTAAATGACCTCACATATAAGCTGTTAATAATGCAATTTCTGCACAATCATTTGAGCCATTGTGTACGAGGCTTATGTATAATCATTGGTCACATTTGAATGACCAATGATTATACATAAAGCCTCGTACACAATAGCTCAAATGATTGTGCAGAAATTGCATTATTAACAGCCTATATGTGAGGTCATTTAAATAAAAATATATTTGTGTCTGCATGTATTCTTGCTGGAAAAGAGGTTTTTTTGTCTTTCTATATCATACATATTCCTTATAGATGCTCCCACAGTTTCTCTATAAGCCCAGTCAGATAACCATTCAAGATCCTATACTTAATCCCACACTCAGCATTTCCCTTCCATATCTTACCCTCAAGCTTTTTACTAATCTAAACAGCTTCCAACATGGCAAAACCTTTATACCCTTCTCCAAAATAAGAATGTTTTCTTCCCACCACCAAAAACATTCTCCTGGGCTGCCTTACGTGGATCACACCCTGGTATTCAAAAGCACACTACTCACAAAGAACATTTCTGTTTCTAATAAACAGCATTTATATAAAAAAATATTTGACCCTGAAATGTCTTGGATATTTCTGTAATAAGATCTGGTATCAGATGCATAGTTACATTTAACATTGTGACAACGTAAAGGCTAATGCCTCCTGTACGTCCTCTCCCTTGGGGGCTACATTTATCTGGCAACACACCTACTGTGTAATCACCATGTGTGTTCTCTTGGGATTGTCTTGGTCTCATCTCCTGAGACATTGTGGTTTTATGTAACCGAAGCTATCAGTTTTTCTTACAGTATTAAGCATCCGCAGGATGGTTAGATCAATGCTGAAGCATTCCAATCCTCAGCAAAGATGATTTCCCCTTAAAAAGGGGGGTGTTTAACCTTGCAACCGTACTCATCGTGGAAGCATGTCATTCTCCAATGCGGAAGTGGTGCCAAGGCGTCTGTCTAATTTGGAAAAGTAGGACAGGCTGTGGGTTTCTAGCAGCCTCTGTATCCCCATCCCCCTTGCTGGTGGCAGCTCGTGTACGTCAGGGGATCCCATCTGTTTTCCTGCAGCATCTGCAGCCCGGTGATGGCAATTTCGGCACGTCAGGGAATCCTTTTTGGTTTCTTGCACTGTTTGCACCCTTGGGGTGGTGGCTCTGTGCTATGCTTACTGCCGGTTTTGTCCTGCACAGTTTCCATTGTGCTCCAGATTTCATCCTCTTCCTCCTCCTTTAGTTCATGCTGGGCTACGGAAGGAATCTCCTCCTCCTCCTGCTGAAGAACAACCAAAGAACAACATCAGAACAACCAACCCTCCATAACCAGAGGTTACCATCTTTTCTCAGTGCCTTCTTTTCGTTTCTGCAACCTCAGGATGAGGCAATCAGCAGGGCCAGATCTTCTAAATCTGCATAACTCCCACACTCACCTCCCAACTCTCTCGCCCCGTCATCAGGAGACAGTTCAGCCGAGACTTCAGGAAAACCTGAGACATACAACAGGACATAGTCAAGGGAGGTACAGCTAAAAGGGAGGGGAGAGGAAGATTTTTTTTCTCATTTAGAAATACTACAGGAAGTCCTAATGCTTAATCCCTACGTGCAATAGTGGAAAATCAGGCCTAGCTGAGCCTTTCCCCTTTTGACCTGATGTCAGTTAGTAACCCTAGACAGAACCTGTAACCATACTACGATCCAAGAGACGTTAAACCCCTTCCACCACCTCATCTGTCCTAAAAATCTACATTCCTCTCACCTTTAGAGTACTCTCTTAGTGAAGAGGGCCTTTTTTTTTTTTTTTTTTCAAGCAGCAGAAGGCATTGCAGGGATTACTGCAGGAAAGTTGGATGTGGGTGTGGGCTCAGGCTCACAGCTCCTACAATTGCAGCCTCTCCTAGCAGACTGTGCTGTGGAGGAGCAATACCTAAGTACATTTTCTTACCTTGTACTGTAGCTGCTTGTCCTCAATATTATGAACCCTCAAGAATCGATCAAGTCCACAAGATGCGACCAGCGGAAGGGATGCATGACATTGGATACTTCGAACACTGCCTGCAAATCCCTTTAGGCACTTCACCAGCCGCCCTTAAAAGAACAACGGATTAATTACATGCTTCACTTGCCCTATGAGCACCCATCGTAGTCTCAATCACTGCTAACCCCTACACTTCCCAGGACCTTGCTGCTGCTTACCCTGGCGCAGGTCAATCACTGCCACACTCCCATGGGTGTTCCCAACAACCACATAACTGCAGAGAGACAAGAAGGCCGAAAACAGAATACACGTTAAAAGAATTGTATGGAGTACCTTATCTACAGCAAAGAGGAAGGGAATATGAGAGAGAGAGAGAGAGACACAGACTCAGGCATCAACAGCTTGATGTTCACAGAGACTCACTTAGCGTCTGGCGTAACAGAGAGTGCTGTGAGAGGATACTCCTGAAACAAGGCTTCCAACACTGGTCGGCACTGAGGAGAGCAGGGGTCATATAGCCGAACCTAGGAAAAGTAATAGGACCTCAGGTTAATGCCAAAGGAGTGATCAGGACAGAGTACCAGGAGAGGCTTCTAGGAAAAGTAAAAAGTCATGGGATAGGTGGCGATGTCCTTTCGTGGATTGCAAACTGGCTAAAAGACAGGAAACAGAGAGTAGGATTAAATGGGCAATTTTCTCAGTGGAAGGGAGTGGACAGTGGAGTGCCTCAGGGATCTGTATTGGGACCCTTACTTTTCAATATATTTATAAATGATCTGGAAAGAAATACGACGAGTGAGGTAATCAAATTTGCAGATGACACAAAATTGTTCAGAGTAGTTAAATCACAAGCAGATTGTGATAAATTGCAGGAAGACCTTGTGAGGCTGGAAAATTGGGCATCCAAATGGCAGATGAAATTTAATGTGGATAAGTGCAAGGTGATGCATATAGGGAAAAATAACCCATGCTCTAGTTACACAATGTTAGGTTCCATATTAGGAGCTACCACCCAAGAAAGAGATCTAGGTGTCATAGTGGATAACACATTGAAATCGTCGGTACAGTGTGCTGCGGCAGTCAAAAAAGCAAACAGAATGTTGGGAATTATTAGAAAGGGAATGGTGAATAAAACGGAAAATGTCATAATGCCTCTGTATCGCTCCATGGTGAGACCGCACCTTGAATACTGTGTACAATTCTGGTCACCACATCTCAAAAAAGATATAGTTGCAATGGAGAAAGTACAGAGAAGGATGACCAAAATGATAAGGGGAATGGAACAACTTCCCTATGAGGAAAGACTAAAGAGGTTAGGACTTTTCAGCTTGGAGAAGAGACGGCTGAGGGGGGATATGATAGAGGTGTTTAAAATCATGAGAGGTCTAGAACAGGTAGATGTGAATCGGTTATTTACTCTTTCGGATAGTAGAAAGACTAGGGGGCACTCCATGAAGTTAGCATGGGGCACAATTAAAACTAATCGGAGAAAGTTCTTTTTTACTCAACGCACAATTAAACTCTGGAATTTGTTGACAGAGGATGTGGTTAGTGCAGTTAGTGTAGCTGTGTTTAAAAAAGGATTGGATAAGCTCTTGGAGGAGAAGTCCATTACCTGCTATTAAGTTGACTTAAAAAATAGCCACTGCTATTACTAGCAACAGTAACATGGAATAGACTTAGTTTTTGGGTACTTGCCAGGTTCTTATGGCCTGGATTGGTCACTGTTGGGCTTGATGGACCCTTGGTTTGACCCAGTATGGCATGTTCTTATGTTATGTTGTGCAAGAGAAGCCCATGGTTCCTGTCAGTCTGCCCCGCGCTCACTTCCTGGAGCTCAGGGCTTTGAGATGCTGCTTGTCCCCGACATTAAGGGACTACACTTACTTGGTGATACCCTGTACATGTCACAATCTTCTGAGATCCTGGTAGGAACTGCAGGTCCTGCACCCAGACAGGAACACGAAGGTCTAACCAGTCATTGCGCACCTAAGAAAAGAGCAGAAAAGCATGAGGCAGCGACAGATGACGGCAGAAAAACAGCCGCAGACAGAGGCAAGAAGAATTTCTGTCACTTACGTTCTTTGCTTTGAAAATTGGCTCATCGGGTCTCTGCAGGTCCCAGACTTTCAGATCGTTTTCTTTTCCACCCGTGCCTATGCAGTGCCGCATCTCTGGGTTTTGGCGCATTTTTGCAATGTTTGGCCCAGCATTTATCTCTGTCTGCCAGGAAAGACAAAAAAAAAAAAAAACTGTCCATGAAATATCAGTGTAGAGGGACTCGCAGCCTAAACATATTCCAGAGACTCAGCACGGCTAAGAGCTTGAATCCCAGAAGGGGTTCCTGCAAAGGTTAGGAGACCTGGGTTTGAGTCTCAGCTCAGGCTCCTGCTTCTTAAGGCTAGGTGTGCTGCAGTAGTGTCTCAGGTCTTTTAAGAACATAAGAAGTTGCCATACTGGGTCAGACAGACGTCCGTTAAGCTCAGCATCCTGTTTGCAAAAGTGGCCAGTCCAGGTTACAAGTACACAATAAATAGATCCCAAGATACTAATGCCAGTAAAGCAGTAGCTATTCCCTAAGTCAACTTGATTAATAAACCCAGCTACACTAACTGCCCTAACCACATCCTCTGGCAACAAATTGCAGAGCTTAATTGTGCATCGAGTGAAAGAATTTTCTCCGCTTTGTTTTAAATGTGCTACTTACTAATCTCATAGTGCTCCCCCTAGTTCTCCTGTTATCTGAAAGAGTAAATAACCAATTGGAGAAAGTACTTGTCTGATAATTTCGTTTTCTTTAGTGTAGACAGATGGACTCAGGACCAGTGGGTTTATGTTCCCTTGCCAGCAGATGGAGATAGTTGAAGCTGACGTCACAGTATACATAGCCCTGCAGTGACCTCAGCCTGCCAGTGTTCTCTTCAAAAGCAACTGTGGACAGACTAACAAAAAACATGATCAGAAACAGGTAACCAGAACTGTACTCGACCAACCATAAACACTAAACTCACGTAAGATTCTAGGTACCCCAAGCTAGGGACTGAACAAACACTTACCAATAATTCCTTGGGACCCAGAGCCCCATAGAAGAGCTATTGATACTCATGCAGCAGCCGAGGGCAGGAAGCTGAGTCCATCTGTCTACATTAAGGAAAACAAAATTATCAGGTAAGTAATTTCTTCATTTCCTAGTGTTTAGACAGAAGGACTCAGGACCACTGGGATGTACCAAAGATACTCCCCAACAGGGTGAGAGGCTGCCCGTGGTCCAGTCAACACCGCACATGCAAAGGTTGCACCCTCCCAGGCCTGCACATCCAGACAATAAAACCTGGAAAAAATATATGTGAGGACCACGTCGCAGCTTGGCAGATATCGACGGGAGACAACAGACTAACCCATGTAAGAGACCTCTTGAGTCATAATTGATAGTCACTTGCGCTTAAAGAAGTTCATAAGCCACACTACCAAGGAGTGCTTCTATAAATTACAGGTGCTCAAAAAAACTCAAGCCTCTACTATACCATCAAAATTTCAGATCTGTTCTCCAAGGTTGACTATTGCAATTCTATTCTACAAGGTCTCCCAACATCTACGATGTTGCCCCCTCAGCTCCTCCCTGCTCGACCTTACACCCCCTGCTCCCCCGCCTCTCAGCTCCTCCCTGCTCGGCCATCCACCCTCACTCCCCCTCCGCCCGACCTATCCCCATCCCCTCCCCCCCCCCCCCAGCCACCCTTCGATCCCTTTGCCACCCGGCCGCCACCAAATCCCCCAGTATTCCTCTTTCCCTCTACACCTCCAGTATACCCTTTAAATAATCGATATCCTAGTGAATACCGTCGCCCAGTTAATACGGCCGGTTTTTCAACACTTCATTAGTACTACTTAAGTTAATGGTACCTGTACATACTTCAACTGTACATAGTCTCCCTCTTCTCTATTTTATTTTTTTGTTTTTTACTTCATCTATCTATGCCTCTTCCCCTGCCTATCCTCCCCCACCTCTCCTTCCCCTATCCTCCCTTATTTTATTGCTCCATTGGTTCATTGTATTTTTGTTTTTTGTTATTAATGTTATATTGTTTTATTGTATTTCCCGCCTGAGTTCATTGTAAACCGGCATGATGTGCTTCACGAATGTCGATAAATAAAAGTTAATAAATAAATAAATAAACCTCCGCCCATGACACTACCTGAGCATGCAATGGCTTCCCAGCATCCACATATGTGGCTGTGACCACCTCCTTAATCCAATGAGCTACAGTAGCCCATGAAATCGAAGCACCCTGCTTACTCCCACCATGGGAAACAAACAGGCAATCCATCTTTCAAAAGGACTCAGACCTCCAGATACCACACAAAACGCTCAACATCCAAGGAGTGCAAAGGGCAAAACTCCTCCATATCCCTGACCTTATCCAAGAATGGCAAGGAAATGGACTGATTCAAATGAAAGTCCAAAACTATCATGGGCAAGAAGGGTGGAACAATACATGGCTGTAATGCCTCCGGAGTCACCCGAAGGAATAGCTCCTGGCAAACCAAGGTCTGCAGCTCAGAAATCCGACGCAGAAAACATATAGCCACAAGGAACAGAGTCTTCAAGGTTAACAATCATAAGGAAAAGTTACGCAGTGGTCGGAACATAGGGCCCGCCAAAAAGTCCAGCACCAAATTAAGACTCTATAATAGAACTGGTAACCTCAAGGGAGGCCCAAGATGCTTCACTCCCTTCAAAAAATGAGCCACATCAGGATGAGACAAGGAAACACCATTAACCAGGCCTCTGAAACAGGCAAGCGCCACAACCTGCACCTTCAAGGAATTATGGGCCAAGCCTTTATACAATCCATCCTGCAGAAAATCCAGAATGAGAGGGATCTTAACTGAACAAGGAACATCCCCACTCCTCACAGCAGGCTTCAAAAACTCTCCAAACTTGCACATAAACCAAGGAAGTGGAGAACTTGCGAGCGCGGCGTAAAGTGGCAATCACCACAGAGGAATAACCACTCTAACAGACGAGCCCTCGAGGGCCAAACCGTAAGACAGAACAGAGTCGGATCCTCATGAAGAACCGGTCCCTGCTGCAGCAGATCTACATGCGGCAGAAAACAAAGGGGGGCCTCCACAGGAGTCGTCGCAAATCCACATACCACGGACACCTGTGCCAGTCCGGCGCCACCAGGAGTACTAGCCCCCTGTAGCCTTCGATCTTGAGAATTATCTTGCCAAGCAAGGGCCACAGAAGAAAGGCATAAAGCAATCTGTCTTCCAGCCAGACATGTACTTCTAATCCCAGGGACCACGATCTCTCCTGCGACTGTAGAATAGAGGAACCATCGCATTTCAAGACGTCATCAGCAGGTCTAGGAACAGAAGACCCCAGCGATCCATAATCAGCTGAAATGCCTCGGCTGACAACACGCACTCTCCTGAGAAAGTCCACTCTTACATTGTCTTTTCCTGCAATGTGAGAGACCGGGATCATCTGCAGATGGCCTTCCACCCCTTCCATTAGCTGGTCTATTTACTGCGACACTTGCTGGTTCTTGGTTCATCCCTGGCGAATGATATAGGCCACCGTCGTCGCGTTGTGAGACATCATACGAACCGCTTGATTCCACAGCCTGTGGCTCAACTGCAAGCATGCCAACCGTACTGCCTGGGCCTCCAGGTGATTGATGTTCTAGTGGGACTCTTCGGCATTCCAACTCCCCTGGGCTCTTAACTTCAGACATTGAGCTCCCCATCCATGGAGACTCGCATCGGTCGTGAATCCCAACCGGGCCAGAGAGGACAAGGAAACTCCTTTCTCAGATGATCCTCCTGCAACCACCACTGGAGGAATGAGCAGATTTCCATCGCCAAGTGGAGCCAAACCACATAATCCTAAGACTGCGTGTTCCAATGAGATAGCAGAAAGCGCTGAAGAGGACACATATGCGCCCTTGCCCACGGCACCACTTTCACGGTATCCGCCATCAAGCAGAGTACCTGTAGGTAGGACCACTCAGTCGGCCGTATGGCATTCATCAACTGATGCACTTGAGACATCAATTTCTGGATCCGAACTTCCAGTAGGAAAACTCTCCTGTCCCATGTTGAATCGGACCCCCAGATATGCCAATGACTGAGATGGCTGAAGAGATGGCTGAGTACAGAAATGATCTCCGGCTGCGGGGGAAGAAGGCATCTGCAATCATCACCGCACTCAGCCTCTTGCATCCACTGCCTTTCAGCTGAACTACTAGCTAAGTCCACACCGGGAAACCCAGCTACCGGACCAAGGCACACCTCTGAGGGACCAGGGAAATCACCTCAGGAATTCTCATCTGGGGGAGGGACCTTTAGGTATCACCGCAGGAGAGCATGGCTTTCTTTTCCTGAATTTAGAATTTCAAATTTCTCCTTCCAAAAAGCAATCCCCATAGGGAGATGCACATCCACCATCTGCTAGAGACTGAGAATACTGGCAGGCGGGGGTCACTGCAGGGTTATATATAACTACTCACTTCAGCCTTGGTTCTTATCCGCATCATGAGTACTCTATCCAACTTGAGGCCTTCATAGTCCTCCCCTATTTAATGTCCCTGCTTTTCGCCCAAGTTATACAGACCCAATTCTCTATACTTGCTTCACCCATTTTATGTTTATCCAGGTTACTTCTACCCTGTTCATTGTTTTAATCCAGGTTACGTCTACCCTGTTCATTGTAAAACAAGACTTTGTCTCTGTTATTTTTTGCTGGTTGTAATGTAAACCGAAGTGATAATTAATCTTGTTAATTGAACCTCGGTATATAAAAAGTTATAAATAAAATAAATAAATATATACTGTGACATCAGCTTGCTCCATCTCCATCTGCTGGCAGGGGAGCATAAACCCACTTGTCCCAAATCCATCTGGGGAAATCACATTTACCCATTCTGGTCTTCTCATGATCTTAAAGACCTCTATCATATCCCCCCCTCAGCTGTCCCTTCTCCAAGCTGAACAGCCCTAACATTTTAGCCTTTCCTCCTAGGGGAGTTGTTCCATGCCCCTTATCATTTTGGTAGCCCTTCTCTGTACCTTCTCCAGTGCAACTATATCTTTTTTGAGATGTGGCGACCAGAATTGCACACAGAATTCAAGGTGCGGTCTCACCACGGAGCAATAGAGGCATTATGATAGTCTCTATTTTATTCACCATTCCCTTCCTAATGCCTAACATTCTGTTTGCTTTGTGACTGCCGCAGTACACTGAGCCAATTTCAATGTATTTGATGTCCAGACTGTTAAAGCAGCACTTGTATCTCCCTAGGGTGAGGAAGCAGAGTTCAAATCTGAGAGCTGCACCATATCCTGCTTAAATAACCAACATGGCCCTGGAAACACTGTAGGAAAGCATAAGATGAACTTTACATTTCCATTTTCAGGGGCACCTTCTTTCCACACTTTCACAAGTCCAGACTCCACACAGGTGATTAAAGAGCTGTGAGAAACAGAAAAAGATTGGGGGGATTATATAGCACTGTAATTGGCTTCTCCTCCTCCTCATTCACTGCTCAAATTACCCAAACATACATCTGTCAGACTACTAGTTACATATTTCCTACTCTGATTATTACAAAGCTCAGTGGTAAGGCATGTATGGAATGGGCTAGGTGTTAAGACTAAGCATGGGAACTTGTATGCTCATCTACTCAAGATGGTAGAAACCCAAAAAGGATGACATAAGCTGACGAATCAGAAGTGATGCCCTAACAAGCTTCTATGGCCAGCAAAGAAAAATTGGTACTTACCTAATTTTCATTCCTGTACCTCCACAGATCAGTCCAGACTCCTGGGTTTTGCCTCCCCTTCCAGCAGATGGAGACAGAGAAAGCTTTGCTGACACTGCCACATAACCTGGTGTGCCACCTGTGACATCTCAGTATTGACCTGTACCCCAGCCAAGATACTAACGAACGTAACTACGAGAAAACAATCACATTCCCCTGAACGAGCAGTAGGAAGTGGAACTTTATAATAGGTACAAATATTTCCAACCTTGAAGTGAGAAAATTAACAAAACCTGTGCCATTCTTCAAACCAATTACCATTACACAACTAGTAGACTCTCCAATTTTCCCCACCTCGACTGGGCGGGACGCTGAACTGATCTGTGGTATTACAGGAACGAAAATTAGCAGGTAAGAACCAAATTTCCTTTCCCTGTTCATACCCAGATAAGTCCAGACTCCTGGGATGTATCCAAGCTTCCTTAGGGTGGGACTATGAGAGTCCCGCTCGAAGTACACTTTCACCAAAGCCCATGGCCTCTGGAGCCTGGACATTTAAACGAAAATGCCTGGCAAAAATGTGCAATGACTTCCAAGTAGCTGCCCTACAGATCTCGTGGTGATACTTGCTGACATTTGGCCCAAGATGCCGCCTGAGATCGAGCAGAGTGAGCCCTTAAACCCTTAGGGATAGGATGGCCCTGACAGATGTACACCGACCCTATCGCTTCTTTAAACCACCATGCTTTGGTGGGCTTTGAAGCCAATTGTCCTTTTTTGCACTACTCCATAGCACAAAAAGATGAACTGATATGTCAAAGTCACTAATAGCTTTCGGCTACCACAGCAAGGGTTGCTTTAAATCCAAGAGTCGTAATTCTCGTGTGAGGAACCGCCACATCCAGGTTTGGGAAGGCCTGAAGTTCTACCAATTGACTCAAGTGAAACGATGATGCCACCTTCAAAAGAAAGGACAGAACTATACGCAAAGAGTCACCAGAATCCGTAATTCTAAAAAAAAAAAAAAAATTCCTAAATGACAGAACCCGAAGTTCCAAAATCCTTCTAGCGGAACAAATTGCCACCAAAAAAAAACAATCTTTAAAGGTGAGATCTTTCATAGTTGCCCTTCTAAGCAGCTTGCATGGAGTCACACACATCCCCTTGAGTACCAAGTTAAGGCTCCAGGGGGGGGACACAACTTCCGCACCGGAGGCTGCAAATGCTTCAGCCCCTGGAGAAAGCGCACCACATCTGGATGTGCAGCTAGGGCTGCTCCCTGCACCTTGCCTCTAAGACAGCCCAACGCTGTCACCTTAACGCTGAGAGATTTAAAACCCAAACCCTTCACCAACCCTCATTGTAAGAAGATCAAAATGTGCACCACAGACTCTCGAGTAAGATCAATCCACTGCTCTGCACATCAAACCTCAAAAACTCTCCAGACCCTCACTTAAGATAAGGATGTTGAAGTCTTCCTAGCTTGCAACAGGTTGGAAATTACATCCTCGAGATACCCTTTCCACCTTAAACGCTTCCTCTCAAAAGCCAAGCCACGAGACAGAAGCAAGCCACCTGATCAAAAAATATGGGACCTTGGTGTAGCAGCTTCGGAAGATGGGCAAGATGCAACGGACCGACCAAATCCACAAAGCATGGCCGCCGAAGCCACTCCGGTGCTACTTGAATCACCTCTCCCGGATGAATCCTATTTGCTGTAACACTTTGCCCACCAGCGGCCATATTGGAAAAACGTACACGGGAACACCTTGTGGCCATGGAAGCCTCCACCCCACGTTCCCCTCTGCGACTGAAGCGCGGAGCCTTGGCATTTTGATGAGGTGCCATTATGTCCATATGCTGCATGCCCCATCAGCAACGGATAAGCTGCATTGTTTCCTCCAACAACTCCAACTCCCCAGGATCCAGCTGTTGACTACTGAGAAAATACGCTTGCACATTGTCTATCCCAGACATGTGAGAAGCCGCCAATAATTCCAGATGTTGTTCTGCCCAGAAAATTTAGCTCCTGGGCCTCCTCAGCCACCACCTGACTCTTGGTATCACCCCGTCAGTTGATGTAAGCCACAGTCGTATCGTCTGACAAAATCCTTACCAGCCACCCACATAAGAGAAGTAGAAACACACCCAACGCAAACTGCACCGCTCTCCTCTAAGCGATTGATCGACCCCAGCGCCTCTTCTGCTGACCGCTGGCACTGTGGTTGAGTCTGGCATACCACTCCCCAATCGGAGAGACTGGCTTCGGTGGTAAGTACTATCCAATTCAGAACCTACAAATCCATACCATGATCTAAGTAGTCCCACTCAAGCCACCATGAGAGACTGGACCTGGCTATCTCCATAAGAGGCAGCAGCAGATTAAACTGTTCTGACAACAGATTCCACCGGGAAAGCAACACCCTCTGCAGAGGCCTCATATGAACGAATGCACAAGGAACCAACTCCAACATGGAAGCCATGGAACCAAGAACCTGTAGGTAATCCCAAACTCTGGGAACCACTTTCTCCAAACTGCAAACCTTCCTCTTTAGTCTGCATATGCGTTCCCTGGTGAGATACACTTTCCCGATTTTGGTGTCGAAATGTGCCCCCAGGAACGCCAACACCTGAGAGGGGTAAGATGACTTTGACAGATTCACTACCCAGCCCAGGGATCTCAACTGCTGCAGTACCAACACTACTGCTTGTCTGCAAAGAACCTATGACTTTGCTCGAATAAGCCAATTGTCCAGATATGGGTGAAGTAGAATACCCTCCCTTCCTAAGAGCCGCCACCATGGCAACCATCACCTTGGCGAAGGTCCTTGGAACAGTTGCCAACCTGAAAGGAAGGGTACAAAATTTAAAATGAGTCCCGAGAATCATGAACCTCAGGAATCTCTGATGATCTGGCCAGATCACTTTGTGTACAGCACCAATGACAGAGTGCAGGGTCTCCATCCAAAAACGAGGAACCTTAAGAGCCACGTTCGCTTTTTTTAAATCCAAAATCAGGCAGAAGGTCCCTTCCTTTTTTGGAACCACAAATTAAATGGAATGCCTTTCCGTCCCCCATTCCTCCATGGGGACGGAAACAATGGCACCCAGCATCTGTAAGCAGTTGGTTTCCTGTACCACCTGCCTTTTGTTTACGGGAGCGCAAGGAGAGACCATGAACAAGTCCTTTAGCAAGCGAGCAAATTCTAAAGCATAACCTTGTCTTATCACACTTAGGGCCCACTGGTCCGTTGTGATCAGGGCCCACTCATAGAAAAAAAAAAAGTCAACTGATCCCCTATGACTGACACCGAGGAGTGGACCGGCCTCGATACATTGGGCTGACTTGGCTCCAGATGCTCTGGCCGGAACCATCGCTGTTCGGCTTTCAACCTCGAAAGGACTGGTTCCAGAACTACTGCCTCCCAGTGCCTTGTCTCTGGGCTGCTCCCGACGCCCTATTCTGCCGAAACCACCACCTATTCACGCTAAAGCGAGGCCACATAGAAAAGGACCCTTTTCCGCCCTTTGGCTTATCCTCCGGTAATCTATGCCCTTTATTCTCTCCAAGATGCTTTACGAGCTCCTGATTCCTCTCTGAAAAGCAGTTTGCCTTTAAAAGGTAACACTCCTAACTGAGACTTAGACCAAACATCCGCTGACCAGTTCCTTAACCAAACGAGCTGCCTGGCCGAGGCTGCTGAGATCACAGTCCTAGATAACATTCTGATGGCCATAACACGCATCTTCTCCATAGATCACCATGGCTTCCAGCTGCTCGGCCTGCTTTACACTTCTGACACAGACATTGTCAGCCTGCAATTGCTGTACCCAGCACAGACCAGCCTGAAGCATAAAACTGCTGCAAACTGCAGCACGAATGCCCAGGACAGTCACCTCAAAGATCTTTTTTTGCGATGGACTTCTAACTTCCTGTCCTGCATATTCTTAAGCGCTGCAGTACCAGCCACTGGAATGGTTGTTTTCTTCATAACTGCAAACACTGAGGCATCCACCTTTGGCAGCCTGAACAATTCAAGCGTGTCCTCTGGTAACAGACATAAATTAATCCATTGCTCTACCAACCTTCAAATCTGTCTCTGGAGTATCCCACTCCCTGACCACTAACTTCTTCACCAATGTATGAAAGGGGAAGGCTTACGCTGGACCACTTAAGCCAACCATGTCTGGGTCCACCTCTTCCTGATCAGATTAGTTTCACGGAACCTTAATTCCCAGCTCCTTAAGGACACAGAGAATCATGGGCCACAGTTCTTCCCTGTGGAGAAGACAAACCATCTTCGGATTATCACAATCAACAGTTGGGGCTTAACCCCTCTCCTCATCCGGATCCTGTTCCTCCAGAGAAGAATCTGCCTCAGGAGGCTCCATATCCCCCGAATCCCCCAAGGCCTTGTCCATAGCATCTGAATGTGCGGCTCTACCAAAGGCTTGCCGAGCCTTGGTTGACCACTGATCCACAAAGTTTTGGACCTCTTCCTAGGCCGCAGACCCTGCAAACCTTTTTTGCCTGGGAAAAAACTGCCCCATGGCCTTCCTCATGAAATACACCTAATGCATCAAAAGAATAAGTTTGGAAGAAAAAAAAACTGCAGGATTATCAGAATCCTCCCCCAGGAGGACCTCATCTTCACCCGACAGACACTCCCGGGCTCCCTGGTCCTCCACAGGACCTCTGATCGGCTGGGGACAGTGGTGGAGGGCGATTTCCCCCTCCCACCCCAATGGCTTCAGAGTGAAGCCAAAATGACCGCCATTCCCACGCTAACCGGGAAAGGGCCTGCTGCTGCCCTCACATAATCTGCAAGCCCTGCGGGATCTCGTTGCCTCCCCAACCCTTTCTCGGCCGTTCCCAAGCTGCCCTCTCCCCCAAAGGGGCAGCAGGAACAAAGGCTGGCTTGGGACAGCTGCGTGCATCCCCGCACGGCATAGCTTTTGCTGGCTCGATCATGCGCCCCGACGGCCACTCAGACGCCGTCAAAGAAAACAAAGCGAGAGCTGTCGTAGCCCCTGTACAGCTGCCTGCAATCTACCCCCAGCGGCGAAAGGACCAGCTAAATAAGGGTCCCCTGCTCGACCAACTCAGCACCAGAAGGGATGGTGCCACCAGAATCTGCCAACCTTCTGGGACGAAATCCTCTTCTTTCCTTTTTTCCCCCTTTCTATTTTTCTTTGATTTTTTTTTTTTTAAACTAATTTCCAGACTGCAAATTTTGCACCTCTACTATTTGCTGGAGACAGAGAAATATTGAGGAACTGCAGGTGGCAGCTGGTGTTATGTGGCAGTGGCAGCAAAACGTTCACTATTCTCCATCTGCTGGAAGGGAGGCAAAACCCAGGAGTCTGGACTGATCTGGGTACCTACAGGAAGCAGATATAGCCTTAGTAATTTGTAGATTGGAATAACTGCAAAGACTTATGAACTAATCGGTTTACTTGCTGTCATCAACTTATGTTATTCACAGAAACACTGAATCTGATGGCACAGAAGGGCCCTTAGGCTCTGCTAGTCTGCCCAATTTATTTTTTTATCCAGTGCCATAGAGCTTTGCTTATCTCTGGCTTTCCAGTCACAATTAGAGATGCTCTGTGTCTGCCCCAGGTCGTCTTACATTCTATCATTGCTTTTGCCTCCTCTATCTCCCCTGGGAGGCCGTTTCATGAGGTCTTTTTGAGTCTATATGGGTGATGACCACACTCAGCCTGACTCGGAACGTGGTAAGGACGCAGAGAAGGGACATGTTATGATAAAATGCAGAGAAATAATGAATTGTGACTTTGAAAATTTGCTTTAAGAGCACACTGGTTTGCAATAAACATAACGTCTGGAGCAATCTGTGTTAGTGCCATTTGTAATCCACACAAGTCTGCTGACTTTTTAGGGGTTCAAATACTTTTGCAAGCATTTGTGTATGTGTGTGTATTTTATTTTTTCAAGTATTCTCTTTAGTAGTTGTTACATTATCTGCAATTAACTCTTCTGATGTATCTGATTTTATTTATTCTCCGTTCTATTCACTTATTGCTCAAATAAACCTATCATAAAATACTGGAACCTAATATACTGAGTCAGAATGTGCATGTGGGTATTTGCATGGGGAATAAGCCCCTGGGTATGTTCATTGTGTGTGGGTATGTATTTATTGGGTAATCTCCCGAAGTATAGTTCTGTGATTGTACAGGTGAGCCCCGTGGGTAAATCCCACCTTTGACCTAACCACCTCTCTACTAGCTTTTTCTTCAGCCTATCCCTCTCACCCACCCCTCCCTCTACCTCTTGCCCCCTCCTCTATCCTCATCAGTCCCTTTATTTAACCTTACTCATCTTAAAGGGATGGAAGTATTTCAATTCCTCTGATTCTCGGATGAGCTTTTTATCAGATATGTATAAATAATTTCCATTGATCTTAAAATGCAATGTTCAGATCAGAATGTTACTTTTCTTTTTCCTGTTAAAACTGTTGAATTCGCTAACTTGTTTACTGTATCGCTATAAGGCGAAATTGAAGTTAAATGTAAACCGGTATGGTTTGTATCTCTACAAGAATATCGGTATAGAAAAAATACAAATAAATAAAATAAATAAGTGTGTTTACATTGGGTAAGCTCCCAGGTAAAAGTTCAGTGAGCATGTAGGTGAGCCCCTGGGTAAATCCCCCGAGTGTGAGGTCTGAACCCAAAACAGTATCTATCTCCTTTTAGTATTAAGAAATATTTTTTATGATATTGAGTCTATCCTCTGAGTCTAATGCAATGACTTCTTGTTCTAGGACAGTGGTGGCCAACTCGGGTCCCCAAGGACCACAAACAGGTTTGGTTTTAGGATATCCATAATGAATATGCATGAGAGAGATTTACATGCACTGCCTCCATAGTAAGCAAATATATCCATGCAAATTCATAATGGATATTCTGAAAACCAGGACAGAAGTGGCCACTCCTTTTCTAGAACATTCTTCTCTCTGAAAATGGATTGCTTCATGTACCATTGTTTATACCTTTGAGGTATTTGAAATGTTGCTATTACATTCCTTGTTTCTCCTCTAATCTAGTATATACATATCTGGGTCCTTAAGTCTCATCTCATAGGGCTTTTGGTACAGACACTGAACCACCTTCAACCTATCTCTATTCTAGATGAGAACGCAGGCCCATATGGAGACCATATGGAGGCATAATCACTTCCTTTATCTATTGGTAATGACTCTCCCAATACAGCTTAGCATCTGTCTGGCTTTGGCCACTGCCTTATTGCACAGTTTCCTTGCCACGAGATCATCAGACACAATCACTCCCAAAGTCTTTCTACTGATTGGCGCACATTGGTATCTAACTTTCTACCCCTATCATGCACTGCTCCCTTGGAGTTCCGCATCCCAAATGCATACACACACACACACACACACCCCTCGTGACACCACCGGTGATTCTCTTCTCTCTTTACCACCACCCATGACCCTCGCTTCCCTTACCTTTCGTGCACTGCTAGGCCCCGGAAGGGCCCGTTTCCTCCGGAGCAGTCGCGGAACTCAGTGAATTTTCCTTTCTCTGGACTGAAGACTTTCACTGTGCCATTTCGGCAGCCCAAGAGGATCTAAGAGAACAGAAGGAGACTCAGCCATAATAAAATTCCACTAGCACTGCAGAGAATGGAGTAGAGAAGGCAGGTCCTCCCTCACCTCTGACTCCAGCTCATCCCCCCAGCACATAGCGCACACCTCCTGCGCCCGACTCAGAGAAGACACCTCCATATAGTTTGTGGCACGCTTCCGATGCAGGTTCACACCTGGGGAGACAGTGCATCACAGGATGAAGCACGATTATGGTCAAACAAGAAATGATTATTACTGGCAGTAAGAACTAGGAACATAAGAACTTGCCATGCTGGGTCAGACCAAGGGTCCATCAAGCCCAGCATCCTGTTTCCAACAGAGGCCAAACCAGGCCACAAGAACCTGGCAATTACCCAAACACCAAGAAGATCCCATGCTACTGATGTAATTAATAGCAGTGGCTATTCCCTAAGTAAACTTGATTAATAGCAGTTAATGGACTTCTCCTCCAAGAACTTATTCAAACCTTTTTTGAACCTTTTTTGAACCCAGCTACACTAACTGCACTAACCACATCCTCTGGCAACAAATTCCAGAGCTTTATTGTGCGTTGAGTGAAAAAGCATTTTCTCCGATTAGTCTTAAATGTGCTACTTGCTAACTTCATGGAATGCCCCCTAGTCCTTCTATTATTCGAAAGTTCAAGACCTCTCATGATCTTAAAGACCTCTATTATATCCCCCCTCAGCCGTCTCTTCTCCAAGCTGAAAAGCCCTAATCTCTTCAGCCTTTCCTCATAGGTGAGCTGTTCCATCCCCTTTATCATTTTGGTTGCCCTTCTCTGTACCTTCTCCATTGCAACTATAACTTTTTTGAGATACGGCAACCAGAATTGTACACAGTATTCAAGGTGTGGTCTCACCATGGAGCGATACAGAGGCATTATGACATTTTCCGTTCTATTAACCATTCCCTTCCTAATAATTCCTAACATTCTATTTGCTTTTTTGACTGCTGCAGCACACTGAGCCGATGATTTCAATGTATTATCTACTATGACGCCTAGATCTTTCTTGGGTGGTAGCTCCTAATATGGAACCTAACATCGTGTAACTACAGCAAGGGTTATTTTTCCCTATATGCAACACCTTACACTTGTCTACATTAAATTTCATCTGCCATTTGGATGCCCAATCTTCCAGTCTTGCAAGGTCCTCCTGTAATGTATCACAGTCTGCTTGTGATTTAACTACTCTGAATAATTTTGTATCATCCGCAAATTTGATAACGTCACTCGTCGTATTCCTTTCCAGATCATTTATATATATATATTGAAAAGTACCAGTCCAAGTAAGATCCCTGAGGCACTCCACTGTTTACCCTTTTCCACTGAGAAAATTGACCATTTAGTCCTACTCTCTGTTTCCTGTCTTTTAACCAGTTTGTAATCCACGAAAGGACATCGCCTCCTATCCCATGACTTTTTAGTTTTCGTAGAAGCCTCTCATGAGGAACTTTGTCAAACGCCTTCTGAAAATCCAAATACACTACATCTACCGGTTCACCTTTATCCACATGTTTATTAACCCCTTCAAAAAAATGAAGGTTTGTTAGGCAAGACTTCCCTTGGGTAAATCCATGTTGACTGTGTCCCATTAAATCATGTCTTTCTATATGCTTTACAATTTTGATCTTGAGGATAGTTTCCACTATTTTTCCCGGCACTGAAGTTAGGCTCACTGGGCTATAGTTACCCGGATCGCCCCTGGAGTCTTTTTTAAATATTGGGGTTACATTGGCCACCCTCCAGTCTTCAGGTACAATGGATGATTTAATGATAGGTTACAAATTTTAACTAATAGGTCAGAAATTTCATTTTTTAGTTCCTTTAGTACCCTAGGATGCATACCATCCGGTCCAGGTGACTTGCTACTCTTTAGTTTGTCAATCTGACCTACTACATCTTCCAGGTTGACAGTGATTTCGTTCAGTTCATCTGACTCATCACCCCTGAAAACCATCTCCGGTCATTACTCCAGAAAACTGAGCAAAGATGATCCTGTTCTGTAAGGTGCCTAGTCTCTTCATAGCTAAAAGAGTTCAATAAG
This sequence comes from Rhinatrema bivittatum, assembly GCF_901001135.1. Taxonomy (NCBI): domain Eukaryota; kingdom Metazoa; phylum Chordata; class Amphibia; order Gymnophiona; family Rhinatrematidae; genus Rhinatrema; species Rhinatrema bivittatum. The sequence goes on along the minus strand of NC_042622.1, from coordinate 262,788,213 downwards.
TTACAAAAAGGTGATTCTCCATAGAAACATGGAAACAGAATTTCCAAAAGAAGGGGGGTCACAATGTGAAGCTGGACAGTTTAGAGGACGCATGAGAAAATGCTTCCTGTCTGAGGGGATGTAGATACCTGGAATAATCAAAAGAAGTGCTGGAAATTAGTACAGTAAACAGAATCCAAGTAGGCTTGGGACAGATATAGAGGACAGTAGTGGGGAGAGGACTGAGAGGCGACAGTACTGCAAACAACCCACTCTTCACTTGAGGGCAGGCTGGTGTAAGGTTCCCTTTTCCCCACAGAGCGCGGGGGGAACTCAAAACTGAGCTGTTTTCTAATAAGGGGGCACAGAGGAGAAATGGGATCCAAGGCCCCAAGCGTGCATCGGCAGGTAAAAACAGACTCCCAGGATATCCGGCAGACATTGCCGATTTCCCTGGTTGCGTGGGCTCCCAGGAGAGCAGGCAGAGAGCCTGATTTGTCCCTGGCAGGAGCAGGAACTGGAGAAGACACCGCATGCAAGGTGGAGGAAATCAGCAGGTCAGCTGATGGATGAGAAGATGTTGGAACATTTTGCCGGGGCTATCAAACCCATTTAACTTTGTGAGCCGCCTGCAGGGAAAGGCAGCAATGCTCAGTGATTGCAGTATCAAATTCTCAGCGGGGAGAAATTGCTTGAGAGTGTTTCTCCAACAAGTAGGCAAGGTCAATTAGGAGCCGCAGAAGCAAGGTTGTCCATTGTGAATGTGGCGGCCCCGAGGGCAAACGTGCGATTGGTATTTGGGTCCCAGGTTTAATACCCAAGAAAAAGATGCTGGCGATGGTAGAAGGTTCTTGTTATAATGGTAATTAGTATAGCAGAACTAACAATGACTCCTGGTTGTTTTCTAGCTTCAGCATAGCATACCAAAGACATAAAGCACAACTTGACCTTTAATAGAAAGTGAAGTCAACTCTTGAAGTTTTGTCTCTGCTTCCATCTGCTGGCCGGAGAATAAGAACATAAGACATTCCATACTGGGTCAGACCAAGGATCCATAAAACTGTCTCCAACAGTGGCCAATCCAGGCCATAAGAACCTGGCAAGTACCCAAAAACTAAGTCTATTCCATGTAACCATTGCTAATGGCAGTGGCTATTCTCTAAGTGAACTTAATAGCAGGTAATGGACTTCTCCTCCAAGAACTTATCCAATCCTTTTTTAAACACAGCTATACTAACTGCACGAACCACATTCTCTGGCAACAAATTCCAGAGTTTAATTGTGCGTTGAGTAAAAAAGAACTTTCTCCGATTAGTTTTAAATGTGCCCCATGCTAACTTCATGGAGTGTCCCCTAGTCTTTCTATTATCCGAAAGAGTAAATAACCGATTCACATCTACCCGTTCTAGACCTCTCATGATTTTAAACATCTCTATCATATTCCCCCTCAGCCGTCTCTTCTCCAAGCTGAAAAGTCCTAACCTCTTCAGCCTTTCCTCATAGGGGAGCTGTTCCATTCCCCTTATCATTTTGGTAGCCCTTCTCTGTACCTTCTCCATCGCAATTATATCTTTTTTGAGATGTGGTGACCAGAACTGTACACAATATTCAAGGTGCGGTCTCACCATGGAGCGATACAGAGGCATTATGACATTTTCCGTTTTATTCACCATTCCCTTTCTAATAATTCCCAACATTCTGTTTGCTTTTTTGACTGCTGCAGCACACTGAACCAACGATTTCAATGTGTTTTCCACTATGACACCTAGATCTCTTTCTTGGGTTGTAGCACCTAATATGGAACCCAACATTGTGTAATTATAGCATGGGTTATTTTTCCCTATATGCATCACCTTGCACTTATCCACATTAAATTTCATCTGCCATTTGGATGCCCAATTTTCCAGTCTCACAAGGTCTTCCTGCAATTTATCACAATCTGCTTGTGATTTAACTACTCTGAACAATTTTGTATCATCTGCAAATTTGATTACCTCACTTGTCATATTTCTTTCCAGATCATTTATAAATATATTGAAAAGTAAGGGTCCCAATACAGATCCCTGTATCAACTGTATCTATTAGGACTAAAGGAAAGGAAATTAATGGGAAAGTATAAATTTTACCATATCACCTTTCCTCTAAGGTATAAATGTTTAGATTTTTTAGGTTATCCAAAAATACTTTAGAGCGAAGACCACTGACCATTTTAGTAGGCACCCTATGGACTGACATTAAGACCTGGTATTTGTGGTGCAACAGGCAATGATAGTATAGCCTTTAAGCACTGAATCCAGATTAATCATCGGTCATTCCTCACCTCTATCTTTATGTTGGCATTGAAATTGCTTTTTGCTATAATGAACATGAGAGAGTGCACCAATCAGCATTAAATGAGCATATTCTCGCCAGGAACTCATACATGGGGCAATATCACCTCTTTTTCTGCTGACCATTCCTCTCCCTATGCAGTCAAGCATCTTTCTGGCTTTTGCAGATGCTTTATCCTTCATCAGATACGATCACCCCCAGATCCTGTTCTTTCGTGCTTAGAAGAATTTCACCTCCAATAATTTACCTCTCTCTTGGGTTTTTGCAGCCCAAATATTTTACTCTGCATTTCTTTTTGTATAATTGTTTATTGAATACTATACAGTAACATTATCACTTGCACAAAAACTGTAAGAATGTCCCTGAAATAGAGTACATTTTGTTCATAGCAAAAAACAAGGATTTTTACAACAAAGAATAAGTGGTTTTACTCTTTTAACCCCAAATCCCACTACCCACCAGCCCCCCCCCCGAGCCGTACTGGGTTTTTAAATCCCACCTGAACCTCTTAAAATCAGTTTGTAGTCTCACATGCATCGATAGAGTGTTCCATAGTTTAGATCCAGCCAGTGACAAGACAAATATGATGGTCATCCACCATGAGTCATTAGTAGCAGATTTTTTTTATTTTTTGATGTAGAGATACTGGCAGGAGAGATATCAAATCCTGCAGCTTGTAGGATGTCCACCGCCTCAGTTACTGCAGATATGCGAGAGGACCCTCCGGCAATGGTGAAGCTCACGCCAAATGGGAAACGCCATCTGTACTTAATGTTATTGCCACAGAGCACAGCTACAATATCATGGAACTCCCTGCACTTTCGTATGGTAGCAATTGCCAAGTTCTGATATATTTCTACCTTGCGGCCCCTCCATGACACAGGGCCTGACTTCTGAGCCGCCCAGATAACCTCCTCCTTTTGAGGAGAACTGTGATAGCAGGCCACTATGTCACGGGGAAGACATTCCCGGCACTCTATGCACTCTCTCCAGCTTTACCACAGGAACCCCCATAGTCTCTGAATCCAGACCAAGGACCAGCAGGCCGATACTGGTGACCATCTGCTTGCAGGTTCATGAAATCAGGACTCTCCGGTACCCATCTGAATCGCAGGTTCGATCTACGGGACCTGTTTTTAAGGTCTTCAATTCTATTTAGAAGCTCAGTGAAAGCTTATCCTGGGTGATCTTACAGCCCGCTAGCTCTGAAGCCTGATCTTCTCACTTCCGTCTTCTCAACCCGCCTCCCCAGATCAACAATATCATTCTTCATCTCAGAAATTAGAACACTAAAGTACGATTATTAGGCTAATAAAGATATCTGCCCTGCTCAGGAGGAATTCCTAACACTCAAAGGCTGAGCTCCTGTGACTGTGGTATCTCTCTCACCCTTCAGGATTCCGGTCTCGCTTCCAACCCACACGTGGTTCCACCGCGCCGGGGACGCCATGCCAGCGAATCGACGGACGGACGTCACTTCCGGCGGCGCTTCCTTGCTCGAAGTCCTCCCAGACGAGAGTTCCGGCGCAGCATGGTTCCGACTCTAGCAGCTCTTCCGGGTTGGCAGGTCAGCCGCCTCCGTGAGGGAAGGCCCCCCCCCGGGATGCGTTTTCTCGCTCCAAACTCGGTTGCTTCTCTACGTTCAGAAGCCATTTAAACGGATAACTGAAAAGTTATCCGTGTAAATGGGAAGTTGGTGATATTTAGCGCTACATGTGCCCGGCTGGGGGGGGGGGGGTTGCTGGTAAATATCAGCCCGGGGGATTTTTTTTCAAAACCGGCCCACGAGCTACCTGAATCCCTTATATACTTTCCTTGCAGTGCATAACTTCAACAGCTGACCCGTTTAGAAAGACATCATGTGACCTGGAGCCTGGCAGAACTGAGCCAAAAAATCTCCAAAATAAAAGTTTACATTTTTTCCTAAATAAGAACAGGGATAAGCAAACAGAGCTGTAGTGCCCCTTCTATCCATTCAATTGGTTAGGTCCCCCCACAAGTTTGGTTACATCTCTTATATATATATAGATAGATATCCTAGTACAGTGTTAAAGTCTCTTGCCTTTCAATCAGCTCTTGAACCAATTGCCTAGCAATGAACCAGGTTCTTATGGCCTGTATTGGCCACTGTTGGAAACAGGATGCTGGGCTTGACAAAACTTTATTAGTGCATACACACTGACACCCACACACTGCAGCAAGAAAGTGTGGGCATCTTTGTGTAAAGAGACACTCACACCGTCTCGCTCTCTCAGGCATATACTCATTCTGATGTTCTAGTACTGCTCCTCATGCTCCCACAGTGAATTCCCCCCCCCAGCACTGCCACATCACTATGTAAAGTTTTTGCTTGCTGCTATCCCTTCCCCAGCCTGCAGCAGCCCCTCCCTTTCCCATTTGCAACCCTTCTCAACTACCCCACTCTTCAGAAGACCCACAGGTTCCACAGCCAGCTGCCCTTCTAAGTCACCTCACAATAAACCTCACCAGCACTGTACATGCACTTCCTCATGACTCATCCCTTTCCTTTCTGTGCCTGTAGTTTACCTAGACTTCTCTGCTGCCCCCTACCCCACCAGCATGTTCCCATTGACTGTGCACTACACAGTCTACTGCTTTTATGATTCCCCAGGCTACTACTCTGCATGCCTGCTCGGGGGGTGGTGGAATCAGAAGCAATCTATGATGTTACCTAGACTTAAAAAAAAGAAAAAGAGAATTAAGCCCTGGCTGAAATTAGGGAGAGTTCATGATCTACAGCAGCACAGTTCCAGATGGAACCTTGTTCTCCCATGTGGAGCCAGCAAAGCCAAGACCGATGCAAAAGTATTAAAAATCAAAAGCGAGTCTTGCATTCCTCTCTCTCCCCCAACCTTGCCCTCCCCAAACACAATTACAATTTATGCATTTATAATAACATTTTATCTGAAATTCAAAGTATAGTCTTCTGAGGTAAAAACATCACTTGAAAAATGTGTGTATTATATTTAAGTACCAACCAGAAAACCCTTGTGAAAACAAAAATGACTGTTGGAACCCATATGATATTAGGCCTATTGTAATGCCAGTTGGGCTTGGGCATAGCCCTCAGAAAGTCATGAGTAAACCTCTCATATGAAAACAGCACAAACTGCCAGCACTCAAATTGTTACAACCCTACCTATGAAAAAGCAACAATTCAAATATGATACTAGGCCCTAAAACATCAATACACCTCCTATTAGGAAAACAGAACAAGCCAGGCTGCTATAGATCCCTACACAGAAACTACTCAGTAGAATACTTCAGTTCAGTCATACATGCAGAACACAGACAGATCCTTGCCAAATACAGAATAAAGGGACCATAAAATATACACAGAAATGTGCTGACAAAAACAACTGGAAATCACAATAAGTCAGACTCTATGTAATGCAGCAATGGAAAAACAGAAACAAAATAATAATTCCTCATAAAATATCAAACAATAAAATCAAGAACTATAAAACATCAGTCACAATAGGAAAATCATACTAAAAATATATATTTCAAAATAAATGTAACTCATATACAAATTTTTGAAAATTTCCCAAACACCAATAAAATATTTCAAAAACAGCAGATATCAAATTATATTCAATAATTAAAACTAATAAGGATAAAAAAAATTCCCTGGTTTTCCATACCTGGGAACTTTGAATTCCAGTCACCTTGAGATGGTCATGAATTAGATGTTGTCTAACACACAAGTCACACACACTCATATGCTCACTCATGCACACACACACACACAGTCTCCTCTCACTAATGTGCTTGTTTGCTCTGACATACATGCTTACTGACACACATGCTCTCACTCACGGCCTCATACATGCTTTCACACACATAGAAACATAGAAACATAGAAATGACGGCAGAAGAAGACCAAACGGCCCATCCAGCCTGCCCAGCAAGCTTCGCACTTTTCTTTTTTCTCATACTTATCTGTTTCTTTTGGCTCCTAGTAACCTTTTGGTTCTATTTCCCTTCCACCCCCACCATTAATGTAGAGAGCAGTGTTGGAACTGCATGTAAGTGAAATATCTAGCTTAATTAGTTAGGGGTAATAACCGCCGCAATAAGCAAGCTACATCCATGCTTATTTGGTTGTCGTCTGTATATAGATCCACTTTTCTTCATTCCCCCTGCCGTTGAAGCAGAGAGCTATGCTGGATATGTGTGAAGTATCTGTCTTTCTCCCCTGCCGTTGAAGCAGAGAGCTATGCTGGATATGCTGACTCATTCACTCTCCCTCACACACATGCTCACTGACACACTCACACATGTTCACTGGCATACAAACTCGGTCTCATCCGTCCAGTAATGCTCAGACTTATGCACACTCATTCATGCTGTCATTCTCTCCCTTGCACACATACTCACTGACACACTTGCACTCTAGCGCTCACACATGCTGACATACATACCCTCACTGCCTCACACATTCAGTCATGCTCAATTATATTCGCTTTTCTCCCCCTCTGCCTGTGAATAAGTAAAACAAACATTTCTACTTACACCGGTGGTCAGGGAAAATCCAGGCAGGGCCCAAGAGAGAAGAGTCTGAGTGGGCTTTAGAGGGAGGGGGTAGCCATTTGGTGTAGGAAGGCCCGAGGTCTGTTACGCCACTTAAGTTCTGAAGTTGTTTGTTTTTATATGTATTTTTGCTGAGGCATGAGAATGAAAGGAGCCTGCCGCAGAGGAAAACTGTGGGAACTGGGAGGCAGGCATTCAACCCGTGGGTCAGGTGCGAATGGAGGCGGCGGGAGTATTTCCCGCCACCACGGTGATGATGGGGGATGGGACAAGTGCAGCAAGTAGGCTCCCACTCTAGCCGCGGCCACATGCCTAGTACAGAATCAAGGCGACCAACACCTGTCACGTAATTGGGGTGACCAGCCCACTGGGGCATGCCTGAAGCCCCGATAGGCCAATTCACCACTGCATGTGCCTAAACTCTAGACGCACAACCAGATGTACCCTTAGAATTTAGGCTCGGAGGTTTTTCTGGGAGGACCAGAGTTAGATGCATAAGTTACGATGCTAACTCTCAGCCCATAGGGCTGTTCTGAAGTTAGCCAGAGAGACATAACCGGGCTGCGCTGCGCCGTTGAATATCCTCATTAAGATAGCCAGATAGCTATATCCAGCTAACTTAAGTAGCCACTCTGCGGCTGAATATCGGCCCCCTTGCTACCTGATCTAGGTCACCCTGGAGGCTGATCCAGTTCTGATTTTGCTCCATTGCATCTGATTTTTTCTAGGAAAAACCAGATCAGCCAATCAAGGTTCAGCTGGGTTATATGGCAACTCTAGACAGGCATATCCCCGAATTTTTCACCTTGGGCTATCATTATATCCTTGCCATCATCCTCTGGGCAGGGCATTATATCCGTCCCAGAATTTCCATACCAGGTGTTATTTCTCCATTCACCCCTCTTCTAGGCCAGTGGGTTACCACCCTTGTCCTCCCCAGTCAGGTTTTTTGGATATACACAATGAATATGCATGACATAAATTTGCATGCAATAGAGTCAATGCATGCAAATCAATCTCATGCATATTCATTGCATATATCCTAAACAACTGACTGGCTAGGGGCTACTCCAGGACTGATTTGGGAATGAACCACTACTCCAGACATATATGTTGTGTCACCTCTCAGGAAAAAGAACCAAAGAAATGTCATGCTGGGTCAGATCAAGGTTCATTGAGCCCAACATTCTGTTCCTGAAATAGGCAGCACATCCCACTCAGAAATCCCTGGCACAGTCCTGTTCTTCCCATTGGTCTTCCCTTCCCTTAATCCCCCTTCACACACTCCACTGCTTCAAGTCCAGTCCTCCTGCTGGGAGCCAATAATAGGAGAACAAGTAAAAATCAGCAGTCAAACCGCCACAGATTACTTTAAATATTTAATTATATATTACAAAATAAGCCAAATTAGTCAAAGCATCAATTATATAAATGGAATCCCAACAGAAAAAAAATAAGGGGGGTGGGGTCAGAATACCCCAGAAGATAAAATGCCTCTCATCCACAGGATTATCATACAAGGGACAATCAAACACTGGTCAACAATGACAATAATATATATATTTTTAATTAACAACTGTGATCTCAAGGCAAGATAGCCAAACTCAGCTCCACTACACATGGATGGGAACCACGGTGCATAATGTAACATATACATAGTACATGGGCATTTTACTACGGGGAGGCTGTAAACTCATTTTCATTGAGATTGGGACAATGATCAAATAAGAAAAGGTTCACAGAAGGCAAGCGGACACGATGTAGGACAGGTACACCCCGTGCCCCTTTTCTTCCAGCAGTAACATGAGGGCTGCATACACCTGGGAGAAATTGAAATTGGGGAGTGCGGTCCATCACTGCTGTTCATGGAATCTCCTTCCCCAGGATCAAGACCAGAAGCACAAAAATGTTTCCCCTATCATTGCCAATGCATGGCAGTAGGAGCATGCATGCTAGCTACAACCCAGGGGCATTTCTAAAGCACAGAAAGACACCCCTCCCCCCCCCCCCCCCCCCCCCCCCCCCGTCTCCCAAAGGTGAGTTGGGAGACGTGGAGCGTCACAGTCCCACAGGCACAAATCCAGCAAATGAAGTTTGTCCAATTATCAGCTCAGCGCCTAGGCTCCACCGTCTGTAGTTCATCAGTCTGGTGCAAGCCCTGCGGCAACCCATTTGACTGGGATGGGCTTCGCCAGCGTGTTACCAGGAAGGGCGGGCATTTTAGCAGCGGTCTGAGGGAGTCGCACATGGGCTGGCCCCGGCAGACTGTCTTCACGCAGAACTCAGCTGTGCTCTCCGCGGCCAGAAAGGGCTTTGTCACCTCGAACCTGGCCCCGCATCCCTGGCCCAAGAACTTGGATTCCTCCTGCTGGGGCCTCAGTCGCCACGTCCTAATAGGCAAGGTGACAAGAAGCTGGAAGGGTACAAGATGACCCTCGGGTGGCAGAGCCACTTCAAGGACCACAAAGGCCTTTGTCAGCCTTTCCCCTTTCTTACAACTCAGGCTTCGGAACCAACAGAACTGATCGCCTGGACCTGCAGGACAAAAAGAAAGAAAATTGATTCACAGACAGGAGGCTACTCAGCCATGATAACCTCTCTCAGATAACTCACAGACACACAGCATCTCCAGCAACGGGCTGGCATCATCCACACGATCCTGCTCTGCTCTGCTCTCAACTAGCATTTTCCTGTCTGGCGCTATCCCAGGCTTCTGCTGGCTAAGCAGCTTCTCAAGCAGAGCAGATCTGAGCCTCTAGGCTAGCATTTCCTCTCATCTGGGGCTGCTCAAAGTCTCTCTGGATTAGTATCTCCTTTATTTATGTATGTTTTCATTTATAGCCCGTCAATCCACAGAGCTCAGTGGGTTACAATAAACATACACAATATTAAAAGAAACATAACTCTGTACAAAATTGAGATGTAATATTTAAACAGACAGGATAAAAAATATACATACAAGGTATGGTGGCTTATTCTCAACCACATGTGTCACAATGGCCAGGCATGGAAGTGGCCAAAAGGATAAATTAGACTGGCAATACAGAAGAGAACGGATGTGATTTCAGAAGTTTTCTGAAGTGTAGTAGGTCATTTTCTACCTTAAGGACATCAGGGAATTCATTCCGTAGCTGAGAGCCTGCAACACTAAACATATGATCATGACACTGGGCTAAGCAGATTTTATTTAAATAAGGGACAACCTTGATGTGGATCATAAGGAATAGGTGGAGCAGTAGATAACAGGTTTGGGAAAACCACTAGGTACAAGGCCTTTAATAGATTTAAATACTAATGTCAGGATTTTAAATCTAACGTGCCAGCATATGGGCAACCAGTGAAGCTCTGCTAGATTCAGACAGATGTGTGCATGTAAATGAGTCCTAGAGACTAAACGGGCTGCAGAGTTCTGGATAGCCTGTAAGGCCTGCATCGTAGGCTGAGGTAATCCTAGCTAGAGGGAACTGCAATAGTCTAGAGACAATAGAATTAAAGCCTGGGTGACAAGAAGAAATCAGAGGTATTTAACAGTGCAGAGCATTTGGAGTTTAAAGAAACAGCTACGAACCAGTGACTGTATTTGTGGGTACAGAGAGAGAATAGAATCTAGGAGGAAACCTAAATCTCGAGCTATGGATTTGATTTGAATGTTAAAGTATTTAAAGGACCAGGCGGGGGATGGAATCAATCTCAGTCCATGAAAGAAAAAGTATCTCATTTTTACTAAGATTTAGTCAAGACTGTTCCATGATAACCAATCACTGATCTGTGAAAATCAGAGCAAAAGTTTGTCGACTGCAGCAGAAAATGTAGAAGTGATAGAGGAAAAAAAATTGTATGTCATTGGCATAGAGTTTGAAGGCGATATCGAGCTGAGAGAGAATATTTCAAAGAGGGAGTAGGTAAATGTTATGTTTCGGGAGGCCTTGCATTCTGTTAGGGATTGCTGGGATAGCAGTCCCAACTTGTGGAGATAGTGTGCCCTAAGGCCTCGGCACGACCCCAGAGGACTCCAACGCAGCACCAAGATAGGCAAGACGTGTCCTAGCATGGGTGGAGATGGACAGTCTGACCCTCTGCCGGACCTGCATACTTCTGGAGCCAACATATGGTGTTGGTTATTGAACAGTCCTCCGACCGTTCCCAGCCCTTTCGGACCTGCCACAAGGAATGACAAGAAGCAGCAGGCCGGACTACGGATGAGGGCAGACGAAGGCTCTGGAACATAGAAACTCTAGACGTAGACGAGGAACTTGGAGGTACAGCCGAAGTCTCACTTGAGTGCGCAGACGAAGACTCGTGCTAGGACTTTGGACGAAGGTTCAGAAGCAAGGTACTGCAGGCAAAGGTATTCAGGAGCAAGATCAAGTACTGGGTTGAGACTGCGACGCAGCGCGCCCTACACAGCCACTACCCATGGGCTGGTTGCGGACCACGCTTGAATGCGAAGCAGGCTCTAGATGAGGTGTGGAATAGATGAAAACTGGAACATGGCGAAGATTTGGTAGAAGCCTGTACCAAGGCGTGCCCTACACAGCCCATCCTAGGCTGGTCACGGACCACGCTGGAATGGCACAGGTTCAGTCAGAGTCTTTGGCATGGACAGACGCAATGCAAGGAACTCCGAAGACTGGAACAGAAGCAAGCAAGGATTCAAAGACAACTCATGACTGAAGCAGAAGTCTTCCAGAGGCTTGTACTGCGCAGGTGAAGATGGCCTTGTACCATGAGGGCCCTACACAGCCACTACCCATGGGCTGGTTACGGACCACGACATGGCATGCCAGGAAAGGGGGCGACGAGGAACCTGGGGGAACAGGACATCAGGAACAGGCGAGGAACATCAGGACGGGATCACTGACATCAAGACGAGACATGGAGCTCCAACGAAGAACGAAGGCCTGACGGAGCGCTGGAAGGCGAGACATCCAGGAGCAAGTAACTCCAATGGAAGGCAAAGCAGAACTGAAAGAGAAGTCCTTTTATAGAGCAGGAAGCAGGCAACTCCCTGGGAGGAGTTTAGGTGGGCCACACCTGGCTGGCCCTATAACTAAAGAGAAGAGCTGCGGGCCGACCCCTTAGGAAGAAGGGGCAAGGCCCAAACCAGAAAGTCAAGGAGGAAGCAGAGCAGGCCTCAGGTAGGCCCAGATGGTAACGGTGGCCTCCCAGGCCATGGAGCAAAACCGGGATAGACTGTCCAGGCAAGGCCCCGACTTCGGTGTGGCCTCCAGAGAAAAGGTGAGAGGCCTCTCGTGGCACAGCTACGAGAAGAATCGTAATAGTAAATATTGAAGGAGAAAGTGAGGAGCCTTGAGGGACCTCTGTAATAAGATGTACAATGAAGGAGGATCAATTGCCTGTAAGCACTTAGCAAAACCAGTCTGGTAGAAAACATGAAAACCAGTGAAGGACTATAGAAACAATACCCAGTAATTCAAGACGGCCCAAACGAATGGTAAAATTACTTCTTACCTGATAATTTCCTTTCCTCTAAGGAAGGCAGGCCAATCCACACAAGTGGGTTATGCACTCCTACCAGCAGATGGAGACAGAGTAAAACTGACTCGCTGACGTCACTGACATATAGCCCTGCCCCGACATCAATTTGCCAATATCTCTAGAAAAGCCAAACTGTGGGCAAACTGATTATACTTGAACATGACTATTAACAGTCAACCACTCATTTGCTTCCAGTCAACTGGGAAGCACTGAGCTCAGTAAAAATCAGCTGGTTATTTCACTTACTGTTATAATCTAAGAACATAAGAACATGTCATACTGGGTCAAACCAAGGGTCCATCAAGCCCAGCATCCTGTTTCCAGCAGTGGCCAATCCAGGCCATAAGAACCTGGCAAGTACCCAAAAACTAAGTCTCTTCCATGTTACCGTTGCTAGTAATAGCAATGGCTATTTTCTAAGTCAACTTAATCAATAGCAGGTAATGGACTTCTCCTCCAAGAACTTATCCAATCCAATCTGGTGTGGTGGTGGAACCTGGATCGTAGTGACAGCTGATTCCACCCACTCAACGCACAATAAAGTTCTGGAATTTGTTGCCAGAGGATGTGGTTAGTGCAGTTAGTGTAGCTGGGTTCAAAAAAGGTTTGGATGGGTTCTTGGAGAAGAAGTCCATTAACAGCTATTAATCAAGTTTACTTAGGGAATAGCCACTGCTATTAATTGCATCAGTAGCAGGGGATCTTCTTAGTGTTTGGGTAATTGCCAGGTTCTTGTGGCCTGGTTTGGCCTCTGTTGGAAACAGGATGCTGGGCTTGATGGACCCATGGTCTGAACCAGCATGGCAATTTCTTATGTTCTTATGTTCTTACAATACGTGTGGCCTCAGCTGAGATGGACACAGAAGTAAGAGACTTTATTATACTGGAATCGTGGGTAGTACCCACAGTGTGGAAAGAAGACACAGTCCAGAGTAGCAAGGCTGTTCAATGATGATGTCCCTGGTAGTGGCCCGCAGAGCAGGGTACGCCAGGAAACTCCTCTCTTGATGACACCCCTCAGAATAGATCTGGTAGTGGCCTGCAGTGCGGGGTATGCCAAGGATCAGCGAGTAGTAGTTTTGAGAGAGATGTAGCAGAACAGTAGAGCGAAGTAGATGATGTGCTTACTCCGAAGTGTGGAAAAGGTAGATGGGTTGAGCACGGTAGTGGCCCGAGGCACGGGGTACACCGGCGGTTCCGTCAGCAAGATGGTGGAAGCAATAATAGCACTCACAAGGCTGAACTGGCAGGATCCCGAATAAAGATAACAGGAATCTCCAGGCAGGAAGGCCTTCTGAGAAGCGGATAGCCAGAATGTGACAAGGCCCCCGAGGAGCGGGTACCTAAGGCGTTCTAAGTCCAAGAGTTCAGGAAGCAGTTTGAGTAGTGAAGTAAAGCGTCTCCGAATGGAGTGGAATAAGCAGGAAGGAAGTCCTTGCTAACTCGTAGGAAGCATAGACTGGATGGGTTAAATACTTCTGGTGGGTGGCGTCATGCAGAGGGGATGCCCCCGAGGTTCCCGCCATGACATGAATAAGAGAGAGCCTGGCGCATGCCCTAAGTAATCCCTGATTCAATATGGCCGACGGGATCGCCCACACCGTCCAAGGGACGCCAGGGAAGGCGGCGTTTGCAGGCTGAGGCCGCCATGGCTCCGAGAATTGCTGGTGCAGGGAAAAGAGAGATGAGCAGCAAAGGTCCCAGCTGTCTGTGACCGACGGGCGCAACACTTACCAGTCCTTTAAATGAAGCAAAAGAAATAAAACTCTGCATCGTCCACAAATAAAGGACAAACTAAAACCAAGTAGGCAGCCCAGGGTGGGTTGTGGATTGGGCCTTCCCTTCCTTAGAGGAAAAGAAATTATCAGCTAAGCAGTAATTTCAACCTCCTCTGCACTCAGGCAGGCCAATCACCAGTGGGATGTACCAAAGCTACTCCAGAAAAAAAGGTGGGAGGCTGCCTCCGGTCCCGTCAACACTGCATGTGCAAAAATCACTTCTTCCTGAGCCTTAATATCCAAGCAGTAATGCTTGGATAAAGCATGCAAGGAGGACCATGTCGCTGCCTGGTAAATCTTGACAGGAGACAGCAACTAAATCTCTACCCACGAGACCGCTTGAGCTCTAGTGGAATGCGCTCTGATCTGACTAGGTAATGGCATATCTGCATCCACATAGGCAGCAGTAATGACCTCTTTAACCCATTGCCGTGAGGCTGGTTCCCCTCGTTTACCTCCACCATGGAACACAAAAACTTGATCAGTCTTCCATAAGGAGCGAGTAACCTTCAAGTACCACACTAGATACCGCTTAACATCCAAGGCATGCAACAACCAATAATCCCGCTCATTTCCATCTCTGTCTAGTGTGGGCAAAGAAATAGACTGATTCAAATGAAATTCCAAAACCACTTTCAGTAATAAAGGTGGAACAGTCCCAAGCTGTACCGTCCCCAAAGTTATCCACGGAAATGACTTGCAGCAAGAAAGAGCCTATAGCTCAGAGATCCGCCGTGCCGAACAGATCACCACCAGAAAAAAATGTTTTCAAGTGAGCAGCCGCAAGGAGAAATCACCTAGTAGCTGAAATGTAGGACCCGCCCAAAAAAACATGCAAAACCAGATTAAGGTCCCAAAGTGGCATCAGTAGACGTAAGGGAGGACGTAGAATCTGAACATATCTGGATGAGAAGACAAGGGTCTACCATTGATCCGCTCCCTATAGCAAGCAAGAGCTGCTATCTGTACCTTCAGAGTATTCAAGGCCAAGCTTTTAACCAACCCTTCCTGTAAAAACTCCAATATTAATGGAATTTCTACTTTAAGAGGGTGAGAACCTCGCACCCCACAATAGCTTACGAACACTCTCCAAACCCTAATATAAACTAGAGAGGTAGAAAACCTCCTGACATGAAGCAATGTTGGAAATCACCGCTGAAGAATAACCACGTTTCAGTAACTGAGCCCTCTTAAGGGCCAAACCATAAGACAAAACCGACCCAGATTGATGTGCAGTATCCGGCCCCTGATACAACAGATCCTTCCTATGTGGCAGTCTGAGAGGACTGCCCACCAGGAACTGCTGAAGATCGGCAGACCACAGCTTCCGGGGCCAATCTAGAGCCACTAGAAGTGTGGTCTAAATCTTCTGAATTACACTGCCGATCACTGGCCAGGGCAGGAAAGCATATAAAACCCCACTCCACAGCCACATTTGGATTCCCAGCATTCTTGGATCCCGTCTGCGACTGTAGAACCATGGTACCTTCGTGTTGTTGGAGCTCGCCATTAAGTCCCGATACAGCCGAGCCACTATAAATCGAAAGAACCTGTCTGCCAGCTACCACTGTCCTGGGTCCAAGACTTGTCTGCTGAGGAAGTCGGCCCTTACATTGTCTTTCCCTGCAATGTCTCCTGAAGATGTTGTTCTGACCACACCATGAGCACATCTATCTCCACTGCCATTCCTCGGCATTCCACCAACCTTGCACCATCAGTTCTTGACAGTGAGCCGCACAACCCAAAAGGCTCACATCTATCATGAGCACTCCTTTCAGAGGTAATCTGCTTGTAAGCATTACTGCAAATGGTTGCTCATCTCCAACTGCAAGTGAAGTCTCATTGTGTACTCCTGCAACTGCAGATTCCACCAGGAGAGCAAATCCCACCTCCAACATTGCCACTATAGACCCCAGATCCTGCAGATAAGACCACACCATCAGACGACTAGCCGTCCTCATGGACTGAACTCGAGTCACCAACTTCTGAATGCGATTCTCTGGCAGGAACACTCTGCCCCGCTTTGTATCGTGTTGCATGCAGAGGTATTCTAGGGTCTGAGTCAGCTGTACATTGCTCTTGGCTAATGTTAAAGCTTATTCTGTGCTTATGGCCAGGCCTAGCTCTTTTTTATTATTATTATTATTATTATTATTATATTTATTAATTTATCATTAACAATACAAAGCAATAAATACTTTTTGCAATGGAAACACTTGGAAATCTAAAAAGAACAAATTAAATATAGACTTAGTAAATAGAGGAAATATTTCCGATTCTAGGTCAAAACAAAATGAGGGAAGCTTCTTCCCTCATTTTGGTTTTTTTCTTTTACCTTATTCTCCCTTTTATCAGGAAATAAAAGGGAGAATAAGGTAAAAGAAAACCACTTAGCATGTTCTCTGCTTAATTAACAGATAATTCCTCACTGATTCAAATTAGGAGCTGAAGGAGATATTAACCTTTTGGAATCTAAGAAAGACTGAAGTTGCTGCAGGGCAAAAAAATATAACAATCATTATTAAATCTAATAACACACTTGCAGGGATTCCTAAGCAAAAATGTAGCACCCACAGATTATGTTGCTTGACTGAGAGAAAGAAAGCCTTTCCTGCACAACTCTGGATAAATCTGGAAATATTCACAAAGGTTGATCGTAGAAAGGGACATTTCATTCCTGAAATAAAGTCGCAACACCAGCGTTCTCTAAGAAATTAAACGGTGAAGAATGTGAAGGCTAACTTATCATTGGTGCGTTGCAAGAAGAAACAGAGAGGAAATATATATCTTATTAACCAAAGCCCTCACACCTTCATCGTAAAAGATTGAGAAGTTCCGGCCCCAGAGCCCACATTGTTATGAGGCTTTTTAGGCCGAAAGGACTGAGATCTTCCAGAGGGACGATACTTTTGAGTAGTTGCTTCTCTGGAAGGATGAAACCGATGGGAATCCCTGGAGTGGGCTTTCGCTCCAAAAGGACACGACACCGCTTTCTTGTCTTCCGGCAATTGCCCATCTATTCGCCATTTTCTCCAACTCACTGTCAAGCAAGAGAGAACCCTTAAAGGGTAACCTTGTCATCTTGGACTTGGTATCAGTGTTCGCCGACCAGTTCCGCAGCCACAGCTGGAACCATTCTGCCATCACATCAGTCACACCTCTGGCGGCCATCTGCACCAGGTGGCAGCCCACCGGCTAAAAATATGGCTCCTGTTTCCATCACTGGCCTGCTACCAGACTCCGCTCCTTGAGTCTCCTGAGTGAGACACAACTCAGCCTGAACCACCAGGCAGCAGCAAGAAGCGATCTGCAAATTCATTGCCATAGCTTCAAACGACTGTTTGAGAATGGCCTCAATCCTCCTATCTTTAGAGCTGCTCCCCCTTCCTCCGGAATAGTGGTTTGCTTAGTAACGGCGCACACCAAGGCATCAACCTTCAGGAAGCACAACAGCATCCTTGCCTTTGGATCCAAGGGGTATAAACACACTCAAGAGTGTCCGCTTTTAAAATTTGTTTCCGGAGAGTTCCACTCAAAATCAATCAACTCTTGTAAATTGGCTCCAGGAGGGGTCACCTTGCACAGGATGCCTTGTGCAGGGTGACCAATATGGGATCTTTCTTTTGTAATCCTGTAATGTCACCCCTGTCTACTCAGAGCATTTTCAAGGTCTGAGTCAACAGACCTGGCAACTTGTCTTTGTGAAAAAAGGAGTAGAGACTTATGTAGTTCTAAATCAGATGGAATAGCTTCCTCTTTCAGAGGTGTGAAATCCAAGTCTCCACCGTAATCATCTGGCAGGTCAGAACCCGCATCTTCCTCAACATTTCCAGGGGCAGTCTCTCCTTGGCACTTGCTTGAACTGGAAGGCAAGCAGGATGCCCGCTGATGTGACCCCCTTCTTATTGGGCTGTTTCGCCTCATCTGGATGCCCTTTCAGAAAGGCCTACAAAACCCTGGAAAAACTCCACTCAGGAGAAGGATGAATCCATACCAGGCCCCATAGGCCAAAACAAGACACTCTCCGATCCCTCCCCCAGGGAGCTCTCTCCCATCGGGAATAAGGAGGAAGGGGAGCTGTCCGCTGCATTGCCTCCTATGTTTCTTCCCTCCGAGACCACCATCAGCCAAGGGGATGCCCCTTCTGCAAAATCTGTAGCAGGCAAATCACCTTGAACCTCCATACAGCGCGCACAGGTGAAGAGAGAGTGACGGCTGGATTGCCCTTATATGACATGCTGCACAAATAGAAAAGCACCTTACTTTTTAAAGAGACCTCGTATGTGCACACCAATGGTGTCCGGGTACACCGCACAATTACGTGCTCAAATCTAGGCTGCCGCTTTTCGTGCAATGTGACTGCCCACGTGCACACCCACGCTGATACCACCTCACTGTATGCGCGCACAAGCCCGCAGGAAAAAACTGCCCGCTGCGGTTTACCATGCGGCTGCCTGAACAAGCCTGCGATGCGGGGCCTAGCAAAAGCTGTTCAATCCGTTGACCCGTGCCGTCCCCACTTTCTACTAACTCCCCAGAGAAGTGAGGAAGGGGGGTGGGGAGGAGTAGAAAACTTTGAGGGAGAGAATAATCTGGTAAGGAAAAGAGGAGTACCTAACATTTTTTTTTTACCTGAGCTCAGCCCTTCCCTGGCTTAGAGCACGATTGGCTGTGCTCTGTGTGTATGTGACTGAAATGAAGTACAGATCCCTACAGGCTAGCAAAGATCAGCCTTATTTGTTGTATTTTCTCAATATGATATTGCACTGGGGGTGAACTGCTGCCTTTTCATGGGTAGGGCGATTGCTGTTTCATTTCTTGGAGTTAGTGCTGCTGAGGTATTGCAGGTTTGATAGAAATGTAGAATGGAGTTTGTTTGTTTTTTTTCTTCCCAGGTTTTGTATTATTTTACAATGCACCTGGTAGTAGAGGGAGTTTGCGATGCTGTTAGTGAGATGAGACCAGAATCAGAATATCGTTTTTTGTATGGCGAAGTTGTACAGGGAAAGGTCTTGTTAGGAAGCGGGGGACTCCTGTGGATGCAGAGCATGTGCTTATATTTACTCTCATGGTGGTCGTGTGCTCCGTGTGTCACGCATGTGAGCATCATCTCTCAGGTGTGCCCCGACAGAAAAAAGGTTGAGAACCACAGAGTTAGACAACAGACATCCTTAAGTTAAGTTAGTATTGAGTAGTATTTCAACTATCTAAGGAAGATCACAGGCAGACTAATGCCTAACATTGCTTCAGACCAGCTTTCCTTCACCTGGAACTACTCTGGGGCTCTCTTATTTAGCATCCATTCACCTGACACTGCTCCATGACGCTTACCTTGCAAGGCTTCACTGAACAGGACACTGATCCTCCTCCTGCTCCTCAGCAGCCTGTAGTATGTCTGTGCTGCACAGTGAATTGTACAAGGGCTCATCGGTGGAAGACTGGGAGTCTGCCTGGCAAAGAGAGGGCCCTCTTCTTCCCACTCTGGGCACACAGCTGCCAGGGCTATAGTGCCAAAGCAGCAGACAGCGGTCACCACGCCGTACCCCACCCACAGCCATCTCAAGAGAGAGGGGGCCACGGTGCAGTGCTCTGGAGGCAGGTGGCAGGCACGGGACCACTGCATGGAGCGGTCTTGCAGGTAATGCAGAGCTCTTCCAGCTTGCTGCGCGCTGTGGCCTCGCCCATCCAGGCAGCTCTTGAGGTTGGATGTGATCCCAAGGGCCCGGTGCCAGGCTGCTGTCACAGCTGTGGGTTTTGGAAGAGGTGCCCAGGGCTGGGATTGGGCGAGAGAACACGGGGCGGGGAGATTACATAATCAGAATGGCAGTGTCAGTCCCGCCATGCTTGCAAGGAGGAACCCTTGGCTCCAGTCAAAGAACCACAAAAAAAATAACAAATATTTAACCTCTTAGCCGTAGCTGCAGTTACCCTTTCAATCTTCACCTCCCATCTTTATACAAAACAGCACCAAGTACAAAAAGCAGGACCAGCTTAGCACAATGCCTTGCTTAAAGCGCTTTACGCCCCCTCCCTTCTAACTCTAGCAGCCGCGACGATGTCTCCTCCCCGACAACGCTCACCCCCACCCCCACAAAGTAGCAAAAACAACCGCAACCACACCATTAAAGCAAGAGCATTAGGTGGATGGAAAGGCTGCAGCTTTATTGAA
The DNA here is from genome assembly GCF_901001135.1 of Rhinatrema bivittatum. Lineage (NCBI taxonomy): Eukaryota > Metazoa > Chordata > Amphibia > Gymnophiona > Rhinatrematidae > Rhinatrema > Rhinatrema bivittatum. The sequence goes on along the minus strand of NC_042622.1, from coordinate 262,767,903 downwards.
CAGCAGGTATCAACTTTAAAACACCCGTGCCCGAGCCGATCCACAAATAGCCAACCAGGTTACCCCGTCACCCGCCGTGAACCAAGCAAGGAGGTAAGTCATCGGGCCCCCCCTGCTGTAGTCCCAAACAAGGGGGTCGCACACCTGAAGCATACTGACACCTCTCCATCAGACGTAAGGCACCAGCCTGGTGCTGTCCTTACCGTGATGCACCACTGCACTACGTCTCAAACATCCAAAACTGGCTCGGGTACTGTTGTTAATCTGATGCCTGGTGGGAGGAGCAATCAGATAGGAGTTAGCAATCTGTTGGTGTTTGAGGTAGTTGTGGGTGGATCCTTAGGCCAGTGGCAGATGACCACGCCCCCAGGGGAAGATCCCGAGAGGGACCACCGGTCAGGCTCAGAGTATGGAGACAGACACACACTAGTTCTTTTATTAAACAGTATATTGAACCACCAGAGGTGGCAGTAGTGAGCTGGAAGGGCCCGGCAGGGCTGTAGTCCCTCAGATACTGGAACAGCGATCCCTGGAGGCTGAGCAGAGGAGAGACTGAGATATAGTGAGTAGGCAGGGTATGCAGATGGTAACATTCACACAATGTCCCCATAAAGCCCAGGAGCTGGCAAGTATAGGCCCTCGAGGAGCGAGTACCTGATTCCAGGGAAAGCATGCCCGCCCCTAAGCTTCCAAGAAACATGGCGGATGCAGTGTTGAGCCGGTCCGGGAACACCCGAGGACTTGCGGCAGGAGGATGGCGAGGCAGCCAATCTTCCCGCGGACGAAGAGGGAGGCACCAAAGAGGTAAGGAGGGCGGAGAGAGGGCATTGGGCACCAACGGACACAACAGTTACCCGCCACTGGCATGAGGTAGGGTGAGCCCTTGCCTCATGCCCCCCACCACCATATATATATAGCTGCGGCCTTAAATAGCTCTTCTAAGGCCTCCTACAGAGCATTGTTGAACAAGTCATATCCTATGTCCGACAAATGCACCTTATTAGGTCTGAATTGCATATCCGCCCAATTGTGCTTGATTCGTCAACCCCCAAACTTGCTGGTCCACACACCATTCTGATGATTCACCTTCTTGCAAACTCGCCCCCATAACCTCAAGTTGCTCCACTTCAGTCACGGGATGATGTCAGACCATAAGAAGCAAATCAGTGGGAACCATGCAGCAAATTCAGCCCAGTCTGCCTTGATTCTGTTGATCAGTTGTTTAGCACAGAAATCCCCAAGGTTGTTGCCGCCTAGGAGAATTATCAAAGTGTCAGGAGCAGCTGATAATTTCTTTAAACATTGCAACAATGAAAACAACTCCCAATGCTTGCCCCGTTTGTCCATCCAGGTCACACGACTGCCACGAGATGTCAATCCAAAGTGTTGTCCCTACGGGCGAACAATAGCTCTTCTTGAGGCACAGTGCACATTTAATTATTGTGAGTGGGTGAGTTTGCCCGATCCAGTCTAACATAGGAATTATTTATTTATTTAATTATTTATTTATTTAATGAAATATTTTTATATACCGGCATTAGTTGTGGACATCATGCCGGTTTACATCAAAACTGGTAAAGTATGGAAATTACATTTTAACAGGGAATTAGAAACTGGGAGGAGGGTAAATAATTAAATTAATGTCAGCAGACCCCCACCTTATTATCTGCTGAATGGCATCTATTTGCAATCCCGCCTGGGCTACGCTAGTCGCAACTCCAATCCTGAAAATGTGTGGTGAATTTCCCTGCATCAAGGCCCATCTTGGTCACCGCCAACCTCAAAATGGCAGAAAACTGGTATCTGGACAGCAGCGCTAAATCAGTGTGCACCACCTGCTGGCGAGGTGAGTTGCTAGGTATTTCTGCAAGTTCTGCACCGAGCATGTGACTTGTAAGTCGATGTGTTTCGGGAAGAGGGTTACACCACTTGCCAGCCTGGTCAGTTTTAGACGTGTGCATTCATATACAGGTATCTTGACCCATACATAGAAACATAGAAATTTATTTATTTATTATTTATTTATTTCTTTTATATACCGACGTTCGATCGAGATATCACATCGGTTTCCAGATAACTAAAAGAATAGGGTAGTAACAGCCCTATTTTACATTATAACATTGTATTAAATATGATAAATTATAACATTGTAATAAATATAACGAATTATAACAGAAATAACAGAATTATAACAGAAATATAACAGAAATTAATGTAACAGAATATAACAGAAAATTAATATAACAGAAATATAACAGAAATTATAACAGAAATAACAGAATTATAACAGAAATAATGACGGCAGAAGAAGACCAAACGGCCCATCCAGTCTGCCCAGCAAGCTTCACACATTTTTTTTTCTCATACTTATCTGTTTCTCTTAGCTCTTTGGTTCTATTTCCCTTCCACCCCCACCATTAACGTAGAGAGCAGTGATGGAGCTGCATCCAAGTGAAATATCAAGCTTGATTAGTTAGGGGTAGTAACCACCGCAATAAGCAAGCTATACCCATGCTTATTTGTTTTACCCAGACTATGTTATTCAGCCCTTATTGGTTGTTTTTCTTCTCCCCTGCCGTTGAAGCAGAGAGCTATGCTGGATATGCGTGAAGTATCCGTTTTTCTTCTCCCCTGCCGTTGAAGCAGAGAGCTATGCTGGATATGCATTGAAAGTGAAGTATCAGGCTTATTTGGTTTGGGGTAGTAACCGCTGTAAAAAGCCAGCTACTCCCCTCTTTGTGAGTGCAAATCCTTTTTTCCACATTTCCTCTTGCTGTTGAAGCTTAGAGCAATGTTGGAGTCACAGTAACCATGTGTATGTTTATTGAATAAGGGTATTATCTCCAGGCAGTAGCCGTCATTCTGGCGAGCCACCCACTCTTTATTGACTTTATGGATCCACAGTGTTTATCTCACGCCCCTTTGAAGACCTTCACAGTTCTGGAATACACGAGGCATTCCTCAACATGCCGCTAGAGCCTGGGTCACCAAAGAAAATGCCAGACAAAACAGGATGGTTTTGAAATCTGATGCACATATGGATGGTAGCAGAAACCATAACTTCACCGACATGTCATGCATGATCGGCAGTCAAGTGTCATTGGCAGGACCATCTTTTTTTTGCCCAACCAGCCAACATCGTTTTGATTTGGAAGGACTTAACAGGATCACCCCAACTACATGCTTTTGTGAAGAAAGCCAGCCCTGCTAAATGACTTGACTACCAAGCCTCTAGCTACTCCCATGTCCTTTGCTGTGGAAATGTAGCAGACAAGCAAGTCCTCTGGCACAGGCCTGGTGACCCAGCCATGCTGACCCAGGAATCCATGCCCATGCCAAATAATTTACGTGGGTAGGACTAGCAGAGCTGTAAAGCAGAGGATCATAGAACATTGCTCCCGATTGAACACGGGTATAGTTACTGCACCAATCGTGTCCCATTGTATAGAATATAATCATGAGTTTGACCAGTTAAGGTGGTCAGTAATAGACAGCTTTGAAGGCATTGGGGTGAATCAGATTACTTTCAATTATCAGGAACAACTCTGGATTTTTAAATTGAATGCTGAGCAACTCGCAGGTCTAAATGACCAATTAGATTGGATGTCTTTGACGTAAAGGCATATGATAGGTCTTTCCAGGCAACCCAGGTGATTTTAAATAGCCAAAGAAAAACTTGTTCGAGCACCCACTGTAAAGATGCATAGAAGGGATGGACGTTACATTGAAGATGCTCTGAGGATGTTTCTTACATTGGAGTACTGGAGAGTATAATTGAAGAGATATTTCTCGATTTTATGAAGGGTTTGCGATAAAAGATTCCTGAGGAAGGCTGATTGCCGAAACTTGTACAAGTTGGACATTTCGCAAAGAAAGGATAAAGGGAAACACCAATCACAGAGCTAAGTACATCATTATTCTATATTGTGTAACTAGCCGTTAAGCCCGTAACAATGGGCTCGGTCCGTTTCCTTCCCACTCCCTCCCCCTCATTCTCCCTCCTCCTTCACTCTCTCCCCCCTCCCTCTCTCTCACCTTCCCCCTCCCTCCCTCTCACCCTCCCCACCCCCTCCCACACCTCCCTCCCCCCTCTCACACCTCCCTCCCCCTCTCTCACACCCTCCCCCCTCTCTCTCTCACACCTCCCTCCCCCTCTCACACCTCCCTCCCCCTCTCTCTCACCTCCCTCCCCCTCTCTCTCCTCCCTCTCTCTCTCTCACCTTCCCTCCCTCTCACCTCCCTCCCTCTCTCTCACCTTCCCCTCCCTCTCCTCAGTCACTCCCCCTCTCTCAATCCCCTCCCCTCTCTGATCATCCACAACCGGCAGATCTCGGGGGGGGGTGTGTCCCTCCCACGCGCGCGGCGCCGCTGCTTCTCCTCCCGCTCCTGCTCGTCTTCGCTACTGCTCCTCCCACTCCTGCTTCGCGGCCGCCGCCGCTCCAGCTTTTCACCCTCGCCGCCGCTCCTGCGGCCCCACCGCCATTTTTTTTTTTCGGGCACGCACGGCTCTGACCGACGTGCTCGCCCGCACATGCGCGGTAGAGCTGCTCTCTACTGCGCATTTGCGGGCCGTCAGTCAGAGCCCATTTATAAGGTAGATAACGGAAGAGCATTTATCCATAGTATAAAGATAATAATAACATCGCAGGTGGTGTGAGAAATTTAGAGGTAGTTGTGCACAGAAAAAAATCTTTCAAATAAAAAAATATTTATAGGAAATTAAACAAACGTTATTGTCGTTTGCTGCATTACAAGACTATAAGAACAGATTAAAAATTTCACAATTAAACATAGGATGGAGGTGGAGAGTTAATGATTAAAAAACAGATTGATAGCGACCCCATGGGTGGGATGCAGAGTATTAATATGAAACCATCACCCCTTCCTACACAAAATTTATTAGGGTTCTAATAATCCCTTGTTTTTTGGATATTGTGATTAACAAACTTGGCAATAGCATTTGTAATATAGGCAATTTTCACTAGGTAGAATTTTATATAGAAGGTATATTGGAACCTGGTGGGTGATCTGTTTTAAAAGAAGTATTTGACCCAGGAATCCTGTCGTGTGTTTGTACTCTTTACAATAGGCTGCCCAGGTGACTGGTGCCAATGCTCCCCGCAGTAGGTCATGGGGTTGTCAGAGACCAATTGTCCATAGGCAGTCCTGTCCCGAGGGCACCTACTTATAAAACACATCCCACTTAGCACGTGATAAAGCATCAGCAACCCTATCATCCCCCGTCATGTCTTGTGCTCTGATTGTGGAGTCTATGTTCAGGCTTGCTAAAAACACCTTCCTCATTATTTATTTGTATTTATTTAAAGCTTTTCTATACCGGCATTCATGGTACAATCATATCATGCCGGTTTACAAATAATGGAGGGGGGGGGGGTGGGGTGCAATAACTTTGTTCTTTTTAACCAGTGCAGAGGAAGCAAAAAGTTACAATATAACAAGGTTGTTGAAACTGGGGGAGGAAAAGACAAGAATAGAACAAGAATAAATATAAATCTTTACAGAAGTAGATTATTTACATTGTGCAGTAATGTCTCTTTATGGATTTTATTTACATTGTGCAGTAAGGTCTCTCAATGGATAATAGACTCTGGAGTGCTTGATTGCTGTAGGATCTCTCCTTGGATATTAGTTTCGGGAAAGGCTTGTTTAAATAGCCAAGTCTTAAGCCTTTTTCTGAATGTTAATAGGCAAGGTTCAAGTCTGAGATCAGGTGGTAAGGTATTCCAAAGAGCGGGGCCCGCTGTAGAGAAGGCCCGGTCTCTGAGTGTAATATGGTGAGTAGATTTAATTGGGGGAACAGTCAGTGATCCTTTGTAGGCCTCTCTGATGGGTCTGGATGATGTGTGAAGTCTGAGGGGGATTTGGAGATTGAGAGGGGCTAGGGAGTGGATGGATTTATGGATGATGGTGAAGGACTTGTGTAGGATTCTGTAGTGTATTGGCAGCCAGTGTAGCTTTATTAGCATGGGAGAGATCTTGGATGTATTGTTGATAAATGTTTTTAGATTCAAGTGTTTGTCCATTACTACCCCTAGGTCTCTTGCTTGTGTAACAATGGTGTTCATTGGAGCAGTTTGTGGGGAGTTGCTGTTTTCGGGTGTGATGAGGAGGAGTTCCGTTTTGGCCGAGTTTAGAATCAGATTTAGGTTTGCGAGGAGTCTGTTGATCTCTTGGAGGCAGTATTCCCAGTGTTTAAGAGTTTTTGTGATAGATTCTTTGATGGGTATCAGAATTTGAACGTCGTCAGCGTATAAGAAATGTTTTAGTTGTAGGTTAGTTAACAGTTGGCATAGGGGAAGAAGGTATATGTTGAATAGTGTTGGAGATAGTGAGGAGCCTTGAGGGACTCTGTGAGGAATTGTAGCGGGGGGATTCATTATTATTGATTTTAACTTTGTAACCTCTGTTACTTAGGAATGTTTTGAACCATGTGTGAGCCGAGCCTGTTATTCTGATGTCCGAGAGACGGTTGAGGAGGGTGGCATGGTTGACAGTATCGAAAGCTGCCGACAGGTCCAGTAGAATTAGAAGGAAAGATTGTCCTTTGTCCAAGCCCATGATGAGGTGGTCTGTTAGCGATAGGAGTAGGGTTTCAGTGCTTAAAGCCTTGCGAAACCTGTATTGTGTGGGGTGAAGTATTTTGTGATCTTCGAGGTAGTTAGAGAGTTGTAAGTTGACCAGTTTTTCCAAAATCTTTGCTACAAAAGGCAGGTTGGAGATTGGGCGGAAGTTGTTTGGATTCTTGGGATCCAAGTCTGGCTTCTTTAGTAGTGGTTTCAGAGAGGCAGTTTTTAGGGCGTCAGGGAAGATTCCCTGTGTTAAGGAACAATTTTCAATGTCTGCTAGTGGTTTGGAGATAGTTTCTGGTATTAGCAGAAGTAGTTTTGACGGTATTAGGTCGAAGGGATGGGAGGACGGTTTCATTTTCTTTAACAGGGATTGGATCTCTAAGGCGGTGGTAGGTTCAAACGCATCCAGTGAGATTCTTTTGTTGAGTAGTTGGTAGGAGCTATTCAGACTGGTGGGACTGGGTGGCAAGAGGGTTAAGAGATTGGTGATTTTACTTTGGAAGAATAGGGCTAGTTCGTTGGCTTTAGATTGTGCTTGTTCATTGGGGATAGATGGGGTGTTAGTTCTGAAATGTAGGAGAAGAGGGCTCTTGCGTCAAAGGTAAGGTCGTGAATCTTGTGAGCGTGGAAATCTCTTTTTGCCTTTAGGGTAGAGTTCCTGTAGTGGTGGAGGGCAGATTTGTAGGTGGAGAGTGTGCTGGGGCAAGGGGTTTTGCGCCATAAGTTTTCCTTTCTTCTGAGGATTTGTTTGAGTTTCCATAAGTCATTGGAGAACTATGGTTGTCTCTTTGGGGAGTTTGGGTTGAGTGTTTTTGTTGAAAGAGGACATAATTTATTTGCTATTTCCTCTGTGATATTGCTCCAGGATGATAAGGCTGAGTTGGGATCTGAGAGGTTTAAGTGAGTAAGTTCTTTAGCCAGGTGGAAGCTGAGGTCATCAGAAGAGCAAGCTCTTCTGTAGGTGAACGGGGATTGAGGGGGGTGAAGATTACGGGTTTCTGTTATTGAAAAAGGAGCGGTGATTAGTGAGTGATCCGACCAGGGGACTGGAGTGCAAACCGGAGTTGATGAGTGCGTGAGGCCGGAGTTCGTGAAAATGAGGTCCAGGGTGTGTCCTGCTTTGTGGGTGGGCTTGTTTATAATCTGTTGGAAGCCCATAGCTGTAAGAGTAGAGAGTAAGGCTTCGCAGTTGGTTGTGAGTGTGGTGTTGTTGACATGCAGGTTGAAATCTCCCAGGATCAAGGCGGGGGAGTCCAGGTTAATGTGTTTTGCAATTAATTCTATTATGGGGGAGGCGTCCGAGTCGAGGAGTCCTGGAGGGGCGTAAACTAAGAGGATTTGGAGTTGGGTTGTTTTGAAAAGGCCTATCTCCAGCTTTGAATTCGATTATACTGGGAGTTGGGAGACTCTCAGTTCTTTTTTGGTCGCTAGAAGTAGGCCCCCTCCCCTTTTCTTTAGTCGAGGGAGGGAGAAGAAGTCATACATCTGAGTAGGGAGTTGATTTATTAGGGCTATATCTGTTGGTTTAAGCCAAGTTTCCGTTATGGCGCAGAAGTCCGGTTTGGCGTCCAGGAGATAGTCATTGAGGATCAGAGTTTTCTTAGTGATGGATTGTGCGTTGAAAAGAGTTAGGGAGAATAAAGAGAGACCTAGGAGTTGGCTGAATGGATGTCAGTTGGGCCCACACCTCCCGGAAAAAAAAAAAAGAGACAACCGTCCCCCGATCTTTGGAACGGAAGGGTGGGCCGGCCGCACTTCATTGTGTAGCCTTGGAGCCCCCATGGGACTGGGGGGCACCGTCCCTGGCTGGGCGATGGCCCCAAAAGGACTGATTCCAAGAGGCCTGTCGGGGCGCGTTCTGACGAAAGGACGATCCGGTGGACTGAGAAGACCGGTATCGACGATTCCCCCGAGAACAAGTTCGCAGAGGAAAGGTACTTTTGGACCGGTGCCTATCCTCTGGCAACCGGTGAACCTTGTTCTCACCCAGAGACTTAATCAAATCGTCCAACTGTTGCCCGAAGAGGAGCTTCCCCTTAAATGGCAAGGAACTCAGCTGCGCTTTTGAAGACGTATCCGCTGCCTAGTGCCTGAGCCATAGGAGCCTGCGGGCAGAAACCGCTGAGACCATCGTCCGGGCAGACGTCCTCAGGAGATCATACAGGGCATCAGCGCCATACACAACTGCCACTTCCAGCCGACTAGCTCGATCCGCTGCAGCGCCAGATAGGTCGGAATCAGCCTGCCAATCCTGAACCCAGCGGAGACAAACCCTCTGGGCGAAGCTGCTACACATAGCTGCCCTGATTCAGAGGGCCGACACCTCAAAAATCCTCTTATGCTGCAGCTCCAGCTTATGATCCTGCACGTCTTTCAAGGCTGTGCCCCCTGTTACCGGAATAGTGGTCTTTTGTGACCGCGGCAACCGCGGAATCAATCTTGGGAAGCCTGAGGAGCTCCAACACATTCTCCGGGAGCGGGTACAATTTTTCCATCGCTCGTCCGACTTTCAAACCTAGCTCCGGATTGTCCCATTCTTTATACAATAAGTCCGTGACCGGCCAGTGAAAGGAACGAGCCGGACCTCGGAGACCCACCATGACGGGGTCCATAGATCCAACCCTGGAATCCTCAGGGGGGACCTCAATAGCGAGCTCCTCCAGGATGACCAGTATCAGCAGCCCCAGCTCATCCCTTCGAAACAGGCGCACCACCTTGGGATCATCGCCGTCCGCCGCCTGGACTGCTCCCGGCTTGGCCGGCTGAGAGTGAAGCTCAGGATCCTCTTCCTGCCAGTCACCTGGAGGTAATGGGGGCGCTGGATTGTCCTCCAATGAGTCTGATTGAGAAGACTCCTGTCAACTTGGACCGAGACCGGAGAGGACGCTTCGGTTTGGGGACATCCACCCCCTCCGACTGTCTAGACCGTTTCTGTGCCGAAGACTCCCGGGGCAACTTAGAGCATAACCTCCGCCCCGACTTGCGAGCTTTGAAGAACTTGCGCATCATGTCCACAAAATGGGAGGAGAACGAGGAACCACCACCAGACTCCGGATCCTCATCTGAGGAAACCCCGGTTGGAGCTGCCCCCACCGGGAGCAGCTGGTCTCGGGGAGAGCAGAGGAGGAGAAGACCCCTCAACCCAGCGCATCCAGCGCTGCCTTTTCCTGGTCTCGGAAGGTCCCTAATAAAGCCTCCGAACCCACACTCAGCTGGAACGGAGCCGGGTCCTTTTCCCTCTGATCGGGTCTCCGGACGCGATCTGGAGCCTTGCCCAGGCTCCTTACCAAGCAAATCCTGTGAGGAGCCCTCCCCCCCCCCCGAGACAGGCCGTGCAAACACCAGCGCAGGAAATCCACGCACTGCCACAGGCAGAGCAGACCGCACCATGCGGCATATCCCCGGGCTCGATTTTCTGGCTCCAGGCAAGTTTTGAAACGAAATTAGAAAATGTATTTAAATTTTCATTAACCTGAAAAAAAAAGTCAGGCTGGCCGAGGGTGAGTGGCCGAGACCCCCGGCATCACCCTGAGCCACGACAGATGTAGGGTCCCCAGCTCTCTGCTCTGCAGCCTCTACCAGGGGGCATGGTCCCACCAGGACCTGACAACCCCCTGGGAGGCTAGAGGTTGTGCACTTCTTGCCTTCTGCTGCAAAAATCTTTTCCTTTTTTTTTTCCTAAATTTAAAGGAACCCTAACCAAGATCCCTCAACAAACCAAAAAGCAGTACTAAGCTATGGAGACCAAACTACCTCTAACTTAGCACCACCGAGAGACACTAGGCTTTGCACCTCCACCATCTGCTGGAGACAGAAGAATACTAGCAGACCCTAGGTGGTACCTCAGGGGTATAAGGACAGAGTCCACAAAGTCTTCTTTCTCCATCTGCTGGTGGGGAGGCAAAACCCTGGATTCTTGACTAATCCAGGTATGTATAGGAACACACCTTATAAGCTGAGTAAGATGGGACACCCCAATTGCAATCTGTGCAGTCAGGTGGGTGACTTGGCCTGAAATTTAACAGCTATGGAGCCAGCTGGTTACAGGATTTGTTAAAGATACCCCTAGGATACTTCTGAACTTCCCACTGGAAGGCAAGTCATCTTCTCAAATTTTTTATTAGAGCATTGGCACATGGAGTACAAGGGGAAATTGCAAAGCAATAGCAATCAGGCAGAGCACCTTCCCTCTCTGCAGTGATCCGGAGATTAAGATGGATACACTAGATTGAGTAATTAACTGCATTAAGGAGGGATGCAATGAAAAATTCAAGGGCACATGACAAGTGTTTCAGCAATGGGTACAGTTAACACCTTGAGCCTAGAGGGAGGGCTATATTTGGAAGAGATGGAAGGCCCTTATTGATGACACTGAAGGAATTCACAATTGTATAGCCTGTCTGGTTTGCATGACTAGACCCATTTAAGCTTTAGTTTCATACACTACACCATCTGAGCACTGGAATGGTTAGGATAGGGTTATGTGAGGGGTTATGGTCCTTGTTCTGGGAGGGTTTAATAACTAACAGGAAAAAATGTATAAAAGTGGATATGCATATTCTAACATTTTGTTTAAATTTGGTAACTTCAGTGACAGTAGCCAATGAGACCAATATATTTATTTATTTATTTGAAGCTTTTATATACCGAGGTTTAGCGCATGCCTTCACCCCGGTTTACATTGAAACGAAACAATGATACATAGAACAAGTAGTGAAACAAAAGTATATGCATATAACAGGTCATGGAGCAGGTTGTAACAGGAAATAACTAAAATAGTTTAAGCCAAATAATGAAAATGAATATAGAAACGAAAAACGAGGAAGGTATTTACAAACTCATGCTCTAAATACAAGAAAGTATGAGTGGGAAATGAAGGAAAGAAGGGGGGAATGGGTGGGAGGAGGAAGGGTTAAATATCTGCGGAAAAGAGAAGAGGGGAGAAGGAGGTGGAGGCTTAAGGCATCACAATTGTCATTTGCTTAAATCATCATTGAAAGTCTGGCTGAAGATCCAGGTTTTCAGTTCTTTTTTGAATGATTTATTATCGATGATATTGGTGAGGTAGCATGGTAGGGCATTCCAGAGTTTTGGCCCAGCTATGGAGAGAGCTCTATTTCTGGTGTTCGTAAGCTTTGCCATGGGATATGTGGGTATTTCGAGAAGTCGTTTGTCAGAAGTTCTGGTGTTCCGTTGAGGTTTGTGGGGGTGGAACATTTTACTGACTGCGGAGTTATCTGTATTGTGTACTGCGTCGTGGATGATCGTCAGGGTTTTGTATTCTATTCTCTGAATGATTGGTAGCCAGTGTAAACTTTTTAATACTGGGGTGATGTGATCCGATTTTTTATTTCCGGTCAGTACTCTAGCAGCAGCATTTTGCAGTAACTGTAGTGGTTTTATGGTGGATTTGGGGAGACCTAGTAACATTGAGTTGCAATAGTCTAGGCTGCTGAAGATCAGGGATTGTAGTACTGTTCGGAATTCCTGATGGTGGAGGAGCAGTTTTAGGTGTTTTAGTACATGAAGTTTATAGAAACCTTCCTTGGTTTTGGTTGCTATGTTTGTTTTTAGGTTAAGATCTTTGTCGATCCATACGCCGAGGTCCTTTGTTAAGCTTTTTAGAGGTATGGAGATGTTGTTGATTAGAAGAGAGTTGAGGGAGATGGTTTGGTCTGAGACGTTTCTTCCAATGAGGATACATTCAGTTTTATTCATGTTTAGGCATAATTTTAACTTGTTGAGCATGTTACTAATTGTGGTTAGGTGTTTGGCAGCAGGGCAGAGCGCGTCTATTGAGTTGGTGATAGGGATGATGAACTGAATGTCGTCGGCATACAGAAAGAAAGTTATTCCAAGACTGGAGATGAGGTGGCAGAGAGGGATTAGGTAGATGTTAAAGAGGGTGGCCGAAAGGGCAGAACCTTGTGGTACACCGGTGTCTAGAGGGAGGGGTTTTGATGAGATGTTATTCATAGTGACCTTGAAGGATCTGTTATTTAGGAAGGAGGTGAACCATTTGAGGGTGGTGCCGGAGAGGCCGATGTTTGTGAGGCTAGATAGGATTTTGTGATCAACGGTATCGAATGCCCCGGAGAGGTCTAGGAGTATTAGGAGGTGGTTAATCTTGATGTCAGCACTTCTTAGAATTTCATTGGATAGGTTGGCGAGAAGTGTTTCCGTGCTGTGATTTTTTCTAAATCCGTGTTGATTCGTGTGTAGTATGTTGTTTGATTCAAGGTGTTCGTTTAGTTGGGATAAAGCAACTTTTTCTGTCAATTTGGCTAGTAGGGGTAGATTGGAGATGGGGTGGTAGTTATTCGGGTCTGACGGATCTAGGTTCTTCTTTTTTAGAATGGGAGTGATGGTTGCTGATTTTAGTTCAGTTGGGAGTTTGCCTTCTTCTAATGATTTGTTCATGATGGCGGCTAAGATGGGGGCGATGATAAGTGCCATATCTTTGAGGTTCCGTGTTGGGATAGTGTCAAGTTCATGACGCGCAGGATTTTATTTTATATGGATGCAGTTTAAATAATGGAAGCACTGTCTTGGTGTTTTATGAATAAAAGTTATCAGTTACAGTTAATTACAAAAAAGTTTACATAGGAAAACAAGGCCAAGCTTCAGATGTTCAAAGTTTATTTAAGGCACAAATAGCACACAAAAAACAAACATGAATCCCAACTAGTCCACCACCATCCAAGCAGGCATTCTTTGGCCCATGTTTCACCAGCAGCAGATATTGGCTGATCCTTAGCACCTGTGGGAGGAAAGCATGGAGTTAGATCTACAGCTTTGCATATGCATATTTTCAGCCTGCGGTGTAGCTGTCAGCTTCAGAAAATACCAGTCAGTCACACAGCATCAGACTGGGGCGGTAACTTCTCATCCTGTGCTTTGTTTCACTGCAGTGGCCACCCCCGCCCACCAATCTACAAGTCAGGAAATTGATCCCACCTTTTGGACTGCTCCACACAACTCCAGCTCTGGAAGCTGCAAGAGAAGAAGGGGCGGTTAGGAAAGATCAGGGCAATAGCCTCAGACAATCCCCAGCAAGCAGCCCCATCAGACAGTCCCTTCTGGAACTGGCTCTCCTCCTTTCCCACAGCCGGTACCAGTGGGTTCACCTTCTCAGGTTCTGGTACCTGACAGCTAGTAAGACGTACTATTTTCATCCTCAGGACTGCCAGCAACCTCTAGACAGCATTAAGTTTTATACAAGTTTTGGGTAAAGGTCAGTTAAAAGCCAGCCCTTTATCCAAAACGGACCTAACAATTTCTTACCTATAGCTGCAATGCATCACATCCACCTGCAAACAAACAAAGATAATCAGCTAAGACAGCATACTTTTTCAGTTGGTGGCATGCACTTTACAGCATTAAACAAAATGCCCAGTTGGCATTCAATATAGCTCCTGCCTCTACCTAAAGCAGAATGGGAGGCTCAGACATGCAGCTTTCCAATCATGAAATCAGACTAGGGTGGCAATGAAGCTCATCCCTGCACAGCTGAGCTGCAACAAAAAGCCCCTATCCAAATGCTATAGTTATGATCATACCTCCCCCATCCAAACTGAAAGGCAGAATATAAGAAATATACCACAGATCAGGCCAAGCAAAGGAGTTTTTGCATTGCTACCAGCAGATAGAGGCAGAGAACTAAAAACTGAGGCACTGCTACATAACAGAGTACCACCTCAGTATGTCTCCAGCAGATGGTAGAAGTGCAAACCTGCAGTTAAGAAAAAAGGGACAGAAGAGAAGTTTATAAGATGCTCCCTGAGGTGTTAAGCTCGTTTGTGGGCCATCTAACACCTCAGGGAGCATAACTTCTGTCCCTTTTCTCTTTAACTGCAGGTTTTCAACTTGACCATCAGCTGGAGACAAATACTGAGGGACTGCAGGTTGCACTCAATTATGTAGCAGGGCCTCAGTTTTTAGTTTCTTGCCTTCATCTATTGGTAGGAATGCAAAACCCACTTGTCTGGTCTGATCCAGGATAGGAAAGGGAACTGGAATTATGTGCCTAAACTTCAAAAAGTGCTTTTGAGAAGGGGGGTGGAGGCATCCCTGGCAGGCTACTGAATAAGTGGTGGCAACCACCACTTAAGCCAGATAAATACTGGCAGCTGCTTCCCACTGCCAGATGAATAAATCTATTTATCTGACTTAAATCCAGCCCTGCCCCAGGAGGAATTAAGTTTCCAGTGCTAAAAAGTGCTGGCCAGATAGTCTTGCTGCATCAGGGAGTACTGCTTAAATGCCCTCATTTCCATGCAAAGGCACTAAAGCAGTACTCCTGTTTAGGAATCAGCAGTAAGTTTTACACCCAGGAAGAGTGTGTGTGTCCAAGTATGCACCTTTCTGCATTGATCTCTCAGGGAGCCGCAGTCTTTTCATTCAATGTTACTGCAGGGACTAGGCTAAGTTGGGGTTGGGCAGGATAAAATTAGGACAAAAAAATATCAATGGCTAGTTACAAAGGAACACAGAAGTACTGAAGAGTAATCAAGTGGTTAAAAGCAGAGTCTGAACCAAGAAAACCAGGGCTCAAATCCCACTGTCACTCCTTGATGGGCAAGTCACTTCATCCTCCCTTACCTCAGGTAATGCCACTGCAATCTGACTGGCCACTGACAGGATGCTGTACTCAATTGACCTTTGTCTGAGCTAGCATGGCATTTATGTAAGAACTGTATCTGAACGTAACTTTGTGTTGAGCGACCAATGAAAAGGTATGAGCTAAACCTAGATCAATAAAGGTGAGGCAAACCCAAAGGAGCAGTTAAGGCAAAAAAAAGCCATTTCAAGCACAGCTAAACTTACCAAGATAGAGGTAATCAGGTAATTGGTGTTGGAGCTGAGGAGAGAAAGGGAAAGAATTAGGAGAGGTTATCCAATCAGACCCAAAACAAGCTTCCCAAGGTCCCATCTTTTCAGTATAGCGACGATCCTGGTCACAGCCAACCCGGCAGGTCAGCTCAGTGTATAGTGGTTAAATCATCACAAGAGGTGGGACGGACAGACAGGCCCCCCCTCCCCCCAAAGCAGATTGAATAAGGGCTTCTAGAACAGGCATCTCTGAATCTACCTGTGTCCCCCCACAAAAAACTTACCCATCTTGCTACGCAGTGGGAGCCTCCTAATAGCTTCAAGAATTTAATCTGAAACAAATGAACACTTCAATCACAAAGCAAGAACTGCAATTAGGTACGGTCAAGTAGCTTTATATGATTCCTAACTGATACTCAGTCTTTTAAGTAACATCAAAGCTCTTCAGACGAACGAGATTCCAGAGTCAGATCATCACACCAGCAGGAATATGACTATCAGTGAGGAGCCAGGGAACATTAAAGTGAAATAAATCCCTCTAACAAAATAGTATAGAAAGTCAAAGTGCTTACTTTTACTGCTCTGGCCTCTGGGGCTCACTGGCCCTGAAGTCGGTACTTTTGCACTTCCCTGCCATCAAGCACTGCAGGTCCATTATGGATCCAGTTTAACTTTTCAAGATAAGGTCCTTGTGTCTTTCTGTACTTGGAATCAAAGAAAACCACTGGCCTTCTCAGATATGCTACAAAGAGAAAGCAAAAAGGAAATTGATTAGCAAGCAAACAAACTTTCCCTTTTTTCTAATTTTCATTCTTGTACCACTGCAGATCAGTCCAGACTCCCGGGTTTTGCCTCCCTTCCAGCAGATGGCGACAGTTTCACTGACACAACCTGGTATGCTCCCTGGAGTCCACCAGTATTGACCTGTACCCAATACAAGATGCTACTGTACCTAAACCAATGTATCTCTCCTGAACAAGCAGCAAGATATGGAAAACCCCTCAATGGGAACAATCCTTTCCAACCTTATTCTCAAAAGAAAACACACCCTGTGCAGACTTCAGAGTATTTACAATAACAGATCGAGCAGGCTCTCCAAACCCTCTCACCCCAAACTGGTGAGGACTCCAGACTGATCTGTGGTACTACAGGAACAAAAATTAGCAGGTGAGAACCAATTTTCCCTTCTCTGTACATACCCGGATCAGTCCAGACTCCTGGGATGTACCAAAGCTTTCCTAAACAGGGAGTGGACTGAGTCCTGCTCGAAGTACACTTTCAAAGCCCATGGTATCCATAGTTTGGACGTCCAAACGGTGTCTGGCAAAAGAATGCAATGACTTCCTGAGGCTGCTGCAGAAATTCTGCCCTCTCAGGGTCCCTGGGTGCTCTAGAATCTGCTTCCCCGAAGAGCTTTTCCCTCCCGACAAGCACCCGGTACAAACTCCGGCCCGCAGGCCACACCATGTGGCATGATCCTGAGCTAAATTAGGATTGGGGCCCGAAAAAAGAACCAGCGCGACCAAGACAAACCCCCCAGGAGCTCGTACGAACTGAAAAGGGCGGCAAAAACTGTATTGGAAGGAAGGAGGGTCGAAAGAGACCGCTTGGCCGGCTCAGAAATTAAATAAATCACATCAGGGGGGGGGGTGTTTCCCGTGTGCAGATCTTGAGGGCGCGTGAACCGGGCTCACTGGTATCACCCTCGGCCACTTACAGGGCTCCCAACCCTCTGCTCCAGACCCTGTTACCATTGGGGATGATCCCACCAGGACCTAGCAACCCCTGGGAGGCTTAGAGATCTTCTGTCTTTTTGTTTTTTTACCTCCATCTGCTGGAGACAGAAATACTGAGACTAGGTGGCACCTCAGGGGTATAGGATGGAGTCTTAAAACTGTCTCCACCTGCTGGAGGGGAGGCAAAACCCAGGAGTCTGGACTGATCCAAGTACATACAGGGAACTGAGCCAAGCTGAACTCTCCTTTACCCAAATTCAGACACTGTAGGAGGGAACAGTAGCTGCAGGGCATGCACAAAATTTTTCAAATTCAGAAAAGCCATAGAAAGCATGCAACTATCCCAGATGACATCACCCCATGACTGGTTTCATCTCTACCCCCCCCCCCAAAAAAAAAAAAAAAAAGAAGACTAACCTCACTCACCAAAAGTCAGATTTAAATTGCAGTGACCTGTAGAAGGAAAGGTATGGATCTGTCATTGCTCTTCCAAGCCTCTGACTCTCTGAATACAAATACACCCCTACCCTGCTGCAGATTCTCAGCTGTTCCAATAGTTTCATTCTTTGTCAAAGTGAGCTAGTATGAATCATCCTAGAAGCTGCAGCATCCAGACCACCCCCCTACCATAATCTGATTATCTAACCCAGAGTAGTAAACTTTATGCACCTCCAGAACTACATCTAGAGCCAGGTCTGCTTCTGACACATAGGAGCAGTGGAAGCATGTTAAGCAGCAGGTGATACATGCAGAACTAGTCTTGTTTTTAAAGTAGCTAGACAATCCCATAAGTCAACAGGAAAGGCTGGTTAAAAGTTCCCTCCTCATATCATGTACCAGCTTTCAGAGGACCTCCACACTCAGGCTGATGCAATATCTGAACAAGAAAAACGGATGCTCATTCATGAGTGCCCATCCACCTCTCCTGGACATGTGATGCAGTAGGCTGAGCGCTGTGTTAAAAAGGAGGCACTAGGGGAACCTCCTCAGCTGTGCATGGGTTAGGAAAACTGACTCAAATTGAGCATCCTTTTTCTTAACTCCAGTCAAGACTTTCACACTAGTTCCTCCAATTTAAGATCGCAATTGAGGAACCACAGAAAAGCAGTATAGGAAAATTGGTTCTCATAGACCCCTGGCTTTTCCTCCCACTGGAAATAAGACTGATCCTGGTACATACAGGGAATAAGGGTCAAGCCTGGCCAGGGATTACCAACACCCCCCATTCAACCAGAGGGTTAGCCCACGAAGGAACCTAACACCTCTGGGAGTGCAATCTTCACCTCTTCTCTCATCTTTTCCCAAGTCTTTTTTGCTAACTTCAGGTTTGCACCTCTACCATCTGCTAGAGACAGATACCGAGGGACTTCAGTTGGCACTCTTAACAGTGCCTGAAAAAAGGCACCCCTACCAGCAGATGGAGACAGAACAAAAACCTGATATGTAGTAGGACAGGAATTTCTGCTTTTCTATTCAACTTTGACTCCAGACTTAAATGCCAGCTCTGGGGCTAGCATTATTTGGGGATGATTTTTTACATCAGGATTCTAGCTAAGCCTCAAACACAGCATTTACATGTGATGAGTGCTATTAGCTACATGTGTTTTGGATGCCCTGATCCTCTTTTTGCATCAGGGGTTATGGACACGCATCCACCTGTGCACTAGCCTGAGCCCATAGTATTGCATCTGCCTGAAAAAGGGGCAAACCCAGAAGAGGCGGGTGTTAAGCAGAGGCCACCCCTCAGTCTGGCCTGCCCACTTTAGCTGGAGAGGAAGGCACTTTAGTTGCCCACCATAAAAATTCACTGCTTATCCTCCATGCCCCCCATACAAGAAGGTTTGTGCTGTCATTACCTATAAGCTCAATGAAAAAATGTTTACTTCACTCAATCCACCTCCCCACCACTACTGGGATTAAGTCAGTCTAAGGAATGAAAGCAGACGGGGCATGCCATGTCAGAACAACTAGCACCAGGTGTATACTTGTGATCTCTGGTACTAAGTTACTTTACTTCAGCTAAATTAAAAAAAAAAAAAAAAAAAGACTAGAACATACCTGTGGGTCAGTGACACTATGTAACAATCCTCACCTAAAAGGAAGAGAGATTAGATTTAGTACTACAGGTTCACATCAACTTGATGCCTCGTCAGAAACATCAAGCAGTCAGATCAGGGCTTTGGTGACTTAATGCCATGAGACCAAGGTCGTCCAATGAATTATGGGTTTTCCCCATGTCATCCTCTCAGACTGTAAAACCTCTTCCCTTATTGTACATAGCATCACCCCTGTTTAAAGACTCCCCCTCTCTACTAAGCTGTACATATCCACAGTGAAAAGCTTTCCTCACAGAAAAAATATTTAAGTTAAATTTACCTGTGGGAGAAAAGAGCTGCACTGTTATCTGCTGTGCCCTAAAGGGGGAGAAAGTAGGTAAGTTATAGCATCATTTATGGAACTTGGGAGTCTGTATGAATCAGGTACTGCAGCCATCAGAACTCCACCATGCTATAAAGTTTCTTCAGAGGGGTTCAGACGAACGAGACTTATCAACATCACATGGAGCAGTGGAAGAACTTCGAGGAACAAAGGAGAAAGCTCCAAGACAGTACTCACCTAGCTTCCATGCCTATAAAGAGCTCCTGCTCATTTAGCCATCTGCTAGGAGACGTGCATAACCCACTGGTGTGGACTGGCCTGCCTGAACACAGAGGAAAAGGGCCATTAATAGCACTGCGGTTATAGCAAGCAAAAAAACATGTTCTCAGAGCAAAAGCTGGCATCACCAAAGTCAGCCATATGCTTGTCATTTATGCTCATCACAGAACACACGAGACTAATATCTACTTCACTGACCCATGAGGCCTACCAGACACTCGCCTAGCACAGTGCCCAGCTTGCCCCACCTGGATACTCACCTCCACGACAAAAACCGTGCTGGGAAGTTTCCTGATGAGTGTGGAGGGGGCATTTCTGGAAAGAAATGATAGAAAGCTTTGAATGACTCCAGAGGCCCCCCCTAGTACTGCTTTATCATAGCACAGCCACACACCAACATCAACCAAATCATGGCACGTGGCCTTCACTAGCCACCATGACTTGGAAAGAGAGAAGGCTACTCAGGATCTGGTAAAAAATGTTCTCCACTGAAAGCTCAGAAAGAGAGAGTTCGCGTTATCATCTTTGTAGCCCTCCGGTCTCCCGAAGCGAACACATGGAAGACAACCAGCATCCGGTACGGCACAAAGAATCGGCACCACCGGGCCAAGACGACGGGCTATATGCGCTAGGGGCCCGCGGCAAGTCCGTGCGGCGAAGGAACGCCACAGTACAAGGCCCACTACTGCCATCACCAACCATGTGCACCCCTCCCCCCCGCCCCAGCGGCTCCTCGCGGAGGCCTTCATCCCGCCACGTGTCATTGCGCACCCCGACCGGAGGCTTCGTTTACCCGTGCGGCGCCTCCACGAGGTCTCCCATCTCGGCGCAGCCTGAAAGGGAACCGAGAAAGAAGAGTGAGGCGGGGAGGAGTGGCGCACCGAGCCCGGGGGGAGAGGCGTGGAATAGCGCGCCTCCCCTTCAGGCTATCAAGTGTCCGCAAAGAGATTCATCTCAGAACAGGTCTGTGAGAGACTCATCACGAGGGCGCAGGGCCGCAGGGAGCACGGACGCCGGGAGCACTCACCCGCCGCCGCCGCCACGCTCGCCTCTCCGCGCGCACAAAATGGCCGAACGACCCCCCTGCCAGCTTATCATATAGCTGGACGCGCGAGGCACGCCGGGAAACCCGCCTTCTCCGCGAGCAGCCAATGGGGGAGGTCGAGTTCAAACCCTGTAATCCGACTCCTCTCCAGTGACGCCGACGCACGAGCATCTTTAGGAGGAAAAAAAAAAATCGGAGCATGACGTCGTGGCGCCAGTGGCGTGACAAAGGGGGCGGAGCCGAGGCCCCCAACCGGGCTGTAGGGGGCGCCCCAGAGCCTTTTTTTTTTGGTGATTTTTTTTTTACCAGCGCCGGGAACTTTCCTGAAAACCCGCTCGGGCCCTGCAGGCAGAAGCAGGCTCGGATGAAATCGCAAGTGGCCAGGCCCGGCGCTGTTTCAAATCCTGGTCCATATATTTCAAACCCTGCCACTTGGAGACCATTAGTGTTAGGCCTACACTATAACGCATGTTAGGCATGGATTTGGACGTCAGAAGCAATGAGTATACTGAATTATAATTACAGTATAGTAAACCCATCATATTCAAAACAGCACTAAAAGCTAGCACTCAAATAACAACCCTACCTATGAAAAAAGGCGACACTGCAAATATTACACCAGGCCCTAAAACACAAATACACCTCCTATTAGGAAAACAGACCGAGCCAGGCTGCTGTTGAGCCCTTCACAAAAACTACACACTGGCAGAATATCTCACTTTGGATACACATGCAGAATGCAGACAGACCCTCACCAAATACAGAATAAAGAAATCATAAAGTATAAACAGAAACATCAGAAAAAGATTGAACTGGAAACTGCAACGAGGCACACTTTATATTCTAGAAGTGTAATACATACCAAAACACCATGCCTCATAAAAACAAACAAAAAAATTAAATATAAAACATCAATCAAAATAGTAGAAAGAATACATATTTCAAAACAGCTGATGAATAGAACATTAAACATTTATATAAAATGTGTTTATAAATTTCACAAACACCAATACAATATTTAAAAACAGCAGATTCATCAAATAATATCCAATAATTAGAATTAAGGATTTAAAAAATCTCCCTTTTTCTATACCTGAGAATTTTTATAATTTCTAGTCACCCTGCAACTGTTGTGGATTATTACAGGACAGAAGAGAGGGAAGATGAAGGGGGCCACATAAAATTTCTTCTCTATTATGCACACAGGTTCATTCTCATACTAATGGACACTTTCACATGCTCCCTCTCTCACATATGCTGTCACATACCTCTCATTCACACACACGCACTCCCTCCCTCTATATACATTTTCACTGACACGTAAACACATGCTCTCTCACATATACACTCACTAACACACATACTGTCACTGACATATATGTTCTCTTACATATGATTTCACTGGCACACACACACTTGGTCACATTTGCATTCACTGACACATGCACTAGTATGCTTTTCACACACACACACACATGCTCATATTCACATATACGGTACTCTGACACAAACATGCTCTCACTGACACACAAACACACACAAGTTCACATATGCTGTGCCACACACATAAATGCTTGTGCTGGTGACTCAGGAAGCTCCCTTTTACCTCAAAGATCTTCAGCAATGCGTGCCTCTTGAAAAAGTATCTCAGTAGTGCATCAGTGTTATCCAGACAGACCATGGTGTGAGGCAAATCAGCAAAGGAGAATTATTTAGCAGGACAGGAAGAGGAAACTTGTGTTATTCACTGGTGCTCCCCGGGGTCCCCGCCTGCAGCAGCAGGAGATTGTACACTCTGGAGTACCTCAGGGCCACTGCAGTGCACAGAGACCCGGTGCTGATTATCGTTACACTCAAAAGCTATAGGGTCATGGGAATGCAGTGGGTCTATATGCTTAAAAGATTTTTTTTTAATTTTTTTTTTAACTTCACATGGCATCTCTGGGGAGAGAAACCGGCCAGCCCGGGAGGAACACAGGTCTTATTTTTCATTAGCCAACCTCACAGAGTTTGTTGTGATTGGACTTGGGGAGCAGGGATGGAAGACTCTAGGCCTGGGTTCGTCTTGCGCTGTTTGCTGGGGCTGCTCTTTGCCATCGGAGCTTATTACTGTTTCTACCTCGCTCTATGCATTTCAGTCTCTGTGCATCAGGCTGGGTTCTGGCGGTGGCGGGCAGCTCTCTCTCTCTCTCTGTCATCAAGCACACTCCCTCTGATGATTGGCTTCAGGCCTTACTGACTGGGTTTTACAGTGTCCGGGTACCCTTGTAACCAGACATTGTAGAATTGTAATAGGGTACAAACAGCAGGTACAAACAGAAGACTTCAGGCACCTGGTCCGAGAAGGAAAAGTTGTATTCTTTTTGCCAGCAAAAATAGATGCAGCTGAAATGGTTTTCAGTAAAACTGCACACCCTCCCAAGCAGGGAGTAACTTCTTATACATTTCACATTTCTTATCTTTTACACATGCGTGCTACACACTGCTGAGCAAGCATATCCCGGCTGAGGGGCAACTGACCCCCTTCCTCCTTCCCAACCTGGAACTTTCCTGAAACTTCTCCTGTGTTCTGCAGGAGAGGCTGCCGGGACTTGCAGTTCTAGAAAGGAATTTGTCAGTCTGCAGCAATACTGCCCTATACATAATACATTCATTGTTCTAATCATAGCTGTATGCTCAACAAGGTTACAGACTTGGCAGGCAAGCAGTGAAAGCTTATCAGACAATAGGAACAGCGAAAGCCAAAAAATGAAAACGTGCTGACAGAGAATTTCTCACTGTCCTACTATAAGTTTTATTCTAGGCAGTAGATCCTTTATGAAGCGGGTGGTTCTGGTACATGAAATCCTGCTGGTAGGAGTTTCAGGTTGTCCCCTGTCAGAGTGAAGTCTCCGCCCACTACAGAATTACCTGCAAAATCGGGCTGTCAGGTCGAAAACTGGGCAGTTGGTCAGCCTAGCTACCCAGTGTGAACACTGGGGTAGATTTTTAAAGTTATGCGCGGGCGTAGATTTTTTCGCGCAACCCGGCGCGAACAAATCTACGCCCAATTTTATAACATGCACGCGCTGCCGCGTGGTTATAAAATCCAGGGTTGGCGCGTGCAGGGGGGTGCACAATTGTGCAACCTGCGCGCGCTGAGCCGAGCAGCTGTTACAGTTTTGGCTGCAGTGCAACCGCCTCACCACCAGGGGTCCCTCTAGTGCTGGCTTTCCAGACAGGCCCAGTCCATCTTATCTGTCCACTCTGTGCTCTGGGTGTGTCCTTATAACCCTGCCTGCCAGTTGCCTCGGTGCTTCGGCATCGAGCTCACCTGGGCTCCCTGCTCTAGCCTGCCTTGCGCGGCCTTCGGGCCTTTCCTTGCCTTGCGCGGCCTTCGGGCCTTTCCTTGCCTTGCGCGGCCTTTGGGCCTTCTTCCTTGATTTCCATACCTGGCCTACGGGCCTCCTGGGTGTGTGTGGCCTACGGGCCTTCTGACCTGCCTTGCTCCGCTTATGGTGTGTGGCCTACGGGCCTTCTGTGTGTGTGTGGCCTACGGGCCTTCTGACCTGCCTTGCTCCGCTTATGGTGTGTGGCCTACGGGCCTTCTGTGTGTGTGTGGCCTACGGGCCTTCTGACCTGCCTTGCTCCGCTTATGGTGTGTGGCCTACGGGCCTTCTGACCTGCCTTGCCCCGCTATTGGTGTGTGGCCTACGGGCCTTCTGTGTGTGTGTGTGTGTGTGGCCTACGGGCCTTCTGACCTGCCTTGCCCTGCTTACTGTGCCCTGACCCAGCCTGGACCCAGACACTGCTGACTGCCGCCTGCCCTGACCCAGCCTGGACCCAGACACTGCTGACTGCCGCCTGCCCTGACCCAGCCTGTACTTAGACACTGACTTGCCGCCTGCCCTGACCCAGCCTGTACTTAGACACTGCTACTTGCCGCCTGCCCTGACCCAGCCTGGAACCTGACACTGTTTCTAGCTTCCTGTCTCTCTCCACCTGGAGCCACCCTGCTGGGTGGTGTTCACGACTCCTGACCGGAGCCCAAGCGTAACAGCAGCCTGCCTCCATTTCCCTCCAAGGCCACTCTGAAATCGGAGCGGCCTCAGAGGGAACTTTTTTTCCGGCCCTCCCATCTTCCCTTCCCTTCCCCTACCTAACCCACCCTCCAGCCCTAACTAAATCCCCCCCACCTTTGTTCAGAAAGTTACGCCTGCATGTCATTCCCCAGCCCGGAGGCTGGTTCGGAGGCCTTGGCCACACCCACGGAACGCCCCCGGGGCTGTCACCATGCCCACAGCCCCGCCCCCAGAACGCCCCCGAATGCCGCGCTGCCCCCGACAAGCCCTCCCTGACATCCCCCCCCCAAGCAAAGCCCCGGGACTTACGTACGTCCCGGGCTTGCGAGCGCCGGCGGCCTATGCAACATAGGCGTGCCGGTGCCGCAAGTCCCCTGCGTGCCTAAATCCAGCTGGATTTACGCGCACAGGGCTTTTAAAATCTGCCCCACTGTCTAACTGCACAAAGCAGCACACCCGCGAGGGAGGACGGCATCAGCGGAAGAAGAGGCCTGCGATGCCCCGGGTGGACCCCAACCCACCAGCGACCAAGAAGAGGAGGCCGCCAGCCTCGTAGACCCCATCCCACCAATGGCAAAGAAAAGGAGGCTGCCGGTGGACCCCACCCCACCAGAGGCCAAGAAGAGGAAGCCCATGGCTGAGAAGGGGAAGCCACCAGTGGACCCCATCCCATTGGTGGCTAAGAAGAAGAGAAAGTCCGCAGCCAAGAAGAGGATGCCGCGGATGGACCCCATCCCACTGGCGGCCAAGAAGAGGAAGTCTGCAGCCAAGAAGTTCGTCAGTAGACTCCAGCCCACCAGTAGCCAAGAAGAAGAGGAAGTCCACGGCCGAGAAGAGAAGGCTGCCGGTGGACCTCATCCCACCTGTGGCGGAAGGAAAGGAGGATGCCCATTCTCCTCCTCTGTACCGGCGTGCAGTATCACGTGCTTCATGCTGATCTTGCGATGCACGAGATCAGCATAGAGGAAGTGCTAGCCTGGCGAGATCTGAGTGGCGTAGGAGCTGGCACACAAGGGAGAGCAGCACAATTGGCTCCCCCATCTGCTACCGATCGTATATGTGTGAATATGAATGACTGGGGTGTGTGTATGTTAACGGGAGCTTGATTGTAGTGTGTGTGATGTGTGTGAATGGGAGCTTGACTGGGGTTGAAGAAGTGAATGGGAGCTCGACTGGGGCTGTAGATGTGAATGGGAGCCTGACTGGGGTGCATGAGTGTGTATATGTGAGTGAGAGCATGTGTCTGTGTGTGAGAGAGCATGTGTGTGAGAAAGAGGGAGCATGTGTGTGAGAGCCTATGCAAATGAGTGAGAAGGCGCATTTATATGAAAGCCTGTGTGTATGAGAAAGAGGGAATAGGCATGTGTGTGAGAGCCTTGTGTATGAGAAAGAGGGAGCTGGTGTGTATGTATGTGTGAGAAGATGTGTGTATGAGAGAGAGAGAGAGCATGTGCATGCTGATGTGCGTATGAGAGAGATGGAACTTGCACGTGTGTGAGAGCCTGTTCATATGAGGGAGAAAGGCATTTGTGTGAGCATGAGTATATAAGAGAAGGAGCATGTATGTATAAGAGAGGGAGTGTGTGTATGTGTGTGTGACAGCCTATGCATATGAGAGTGAGCATTTATGTGAAAGCTTGTGTGTATGAGAAAGTAGCATGTGTGTATGAGAGAGAGGAAACATGTATGCAGGTGTGCCTGTGAGACAGAGGGAGTTTGCGTGTGTTTGAGAGCATGTGTATATGAGAGAGAGGAAGCTAGGCACTAGATGCCTAGTGGTGGCCCAGATAATGACCTGCTGGTGGACTTCCTGCACCTAGCAAACAGGAAGACGACTAGGACCACTTGGAGACAGATGAGTCATATGGCAGTTGTGACTGAGAGGGAAGGGAAGGGGATGAGAGTGAGGGATGGGAAGGGAGAGAGAAAGGGGAGGGAAGGAGTGAGGATGGTGAGTGACAGAAGGGAAAGTAGTATCTGACAGAAGGGAAGGTAGTATCGGGGGAGGGCAGGGGTGATTGAGAGGAAAGGGGAGGGGATGATTGGGAGAGAAGGGAGGTGAAAGGGGTTGAGTCAGTGAGAGGGAAGAGGAGGGGTCGAGTGAGGCGAGGGAAAGGTAAGGGGGGGAGTGAGGAAGTGAAAGAGAGAAGTGAGGAGAGAACATAAGGGTGCATGTGTATGAATGAATGTGTGTAGATGAGAGAAGAGAAAATCTATGTGATCCCTCTACTCCTCCCCATCCAACCTTCCCTCCAGGGCAATCTTGGGGTGATTAGAAATCAAAAGTTCCCAGGTATAGAAAGGGGAATATTTTTTATCCTAATTATTTAAAATTTTTGAGTGTTATTTGACATGTCTGCTATTTTGAAATATTTAATTGATTTTGGGAAATGTTTAAAGTTGTTTTTATGCTTATTATTCATTAGATGCTCTATTCATCATCTATTTTGAAATATTGTCTTTTATTAGTAGGGTTTGTATTATGATGGATTTATATTTCTTGATTTTGTTTTATGAGGAATGTGATGTCTCTGGTTTCTTGGGTTTTTTTATTTTTGCATTATTGCATTGCAAATTAGTCTGGCTGAGAGGGGAGAGAGGTTGGGGAGAACGACTGCTAGGGACTGGTAGGGCAAAAGTTCTGGGGACTAGGGAGCAAGCCTTCTAGGGCCTGGGAGGGTAGGACGCTGACTGCTATTTCTGCCTTTTCTCTGAGATGGGAATTAGGAGAATTTGATTTTCTCTGTGTCATTTTTGGGAAATGTGAATCTGAATATTTTCATATTATTTCCCTGGTGTTATAATGCAGGCAGATTCTAGCTTTTTTAAGTTTCCAGTTCAGCTTTTGTCTCCATGTTTCTCTTTCTAATTTGTTAGTTATTCTGTATTTGGTGAGGGGGCAGGCTGTAATGAGGCTGAAGTGATGTGTTCAGATCAGAAATGGAAAACATGGTCTCCTAATGGTCAGAAGTGTAAGAACTGAAAATTTTGGAAGAATTTATAAATTTAACATATCTCCATGACTCTTGGCCTTATTCTTTATCAGAGAATATTTTTGTTTGCTTGCAGTACCACGGAGGGAAGGAGCAAGGATGGCGGACTGTCTGTAGGCAGGGAAGCTTTTGCCCCGTAGACTGTTCACAGCAGTCTGTCAGTTTGACAAAGTCCCCCATGAGAGGCTTCTAAAAAAATTAAAAAGTCATGGGATAGCAGGCAGTGGACTTTTGTGGACTGCAGACTGGTTAAAAGACAGGAAACAGACAATAGGATTAAATGGTAATTTTTTCTCAGTGGAGAGAGGTAAACAGTGGAGTGCCTCGGTGATCTGCACTTGGACTGGTGCT
Organism: Rhinatrema bivittatum; assembly: GCF_901001135.1. Classification (NCBI taxonomy): domain Eukaryota; kingdom Metazoa; phylum Chordata; class Amphibia; order Gymnophiona; family Rhinatrematidae; genus Rhinatrema; species Rhinatrema bivittatum. The sequence continues at coordinate 262,739,637 of NC_042622.1, read as the reverse complement.
TTTTAATATATTTATAAATGATTTGGAAAGGGGAATGTTGAGTGAGGTAATCAAATTTGCAGATGACACAAAATTATTCAGAGTAGTTAAATCACAGTTGGATAGTGATAAATTGCAGGAGGATCTTGAAAAACTGGAAGATTGGATGTCCAAATGGCAGATGAAATTTAATGTGGATAAGTGCAAAGTGATGCAAATAGGGAAAAATAACCCAAACTGTAGTTACACGATGTTAGGTTTCATGTTAGGAGTTACCAGGAAAAAGATGTAGGCATCATAGTGGGCAATATATTGAAATAGTCGACTCAATGTGCTGCGGCGGTTAAAAAAGCAAACAATGTTAGGAATTATTAGGAAGGGAATGGTTAATAGAACGGAAAATGTCATAATGCCTCTGTTTCACTCCATGGTGAGACCGCACCTTGAGTACTGCGTTCAATTCTGGTCTCTGCATCTCAAGAAATATATAGATGCACTGGAGAAGGTACAGAGAAGGCGACCAAAATGTTAAAGGGGCTGAAATGGCTTCCCTATGAGGAAAGGCTAAAGAGGTTAGGGCTGTTAACCCTGAAGAAGAGACGGCTGAGGTGGGATAAGATATAGGTCTATAAAGTCATGAGAGGACTATAACAGGTAAATGTGAATTAGTTATTTACTCTTACGGAATTTGTTGCCAGAGGATGTGGTTAAAGAAGTTAGTTTATCTGGGCTTAAAAAAGTTTTGGACAAATTCCTGTTATGAATCGCGCTGCCCGCTGGTTTCCCCGCGAGCAGACTCGCTCACCTCTGTTGCTGCTTCTTCACCCAACGCGGCATGGACGCCACCGTCGGGCCTGCCCACGCGGCCGGAGCCGCGGACTATGTTTTCTCCCGCGGCCCGGAGGCCACCCTGGGGTCTTGTCTTCGCCGCGGCAGGAGCCGCGGACTTCGCTTGACCATCTTCGCAGCTGGGAGCCGCCGCTAGCGTCCTTGTGATCTTCGCGGCCTGGAGGCCGCATCCCCGGGCTGGAATAACAGCTGGCGCCATCCCCGGGGTCTCCTGCAGCGGCTGGAGCCGCTGCCGTCTTCGGGCCTGCGTCCCTGGCGTCTGACGTTGGTGCAGGCCACTATCCGCGGTCCTGCACAGCTCTCCTGCTTCTTTCTTAGGCGCCGGCGTGCACCTCTCTGCAAGGTTTAAAGGGCCAGGCACAGGAAGTGTGCTGGCCCCACCTAGGGAGTGGACTTCTTGCTTCAGCCCTATAAAGGGCTGCTCTGTCATTCAGTCTTCGCCTTGCATCGGAGTTGCTTCACTCTGCAGGCTCCTGCCTGCCAGAGCTCCGTCAGGTCTTCTACGTCTTCTCCATGGAGTTCTTGTTGTTACGTCATGCCATGTCAAGTTACGTCTTCGTTGCCTGAGGTCCCTGTCCAGGTGTCCTGGGGTCTCGCTTTGATCCTCCGTTTCCTGATGTTCCAGGTTCCTTGGTGTCCTGCTGCTATGTCTTCGTCTTCAGCGCTCTTGAGCCTTCTGGTCCTGTAGGCCGGGGGTCCCTCGGATGATGTTGTGCCAGAGTATGGACTAGCCTGCAGGTGGACAGATGTCCTGTGCTCCTGAGCCGTCATGTCCTGTCAGCCGTTGGTGGAGCTTCAGACGACATCGGCTCCGTCGTTGGGGTTCTGCTTCGACTAGATCCTTCCCTGGGCTTGTCCCGCTCCCAGCGTGGTCCATGACCAGCCTCCTCGGGCTGTGTAGGGCGCGCAGTGGGACAGGGAGGTCCGTGACGCAGTCCCGCGGGTGGGCTGAGTAGGGCACCCTGAGAGACAGTGCCAATGTCCTTCCGCCCAGCTTCTCGTCTCGTCTGGACTTCACCAGTTCCTCGTCTCGTCCTGGATGCCGTTGCATCACTCTTGGTATCATGTCTTGTTCCTGATGTCGTTGCATCGACCCTGGTCCGGGATGCCGTCGCATCGACCACTGGTCCGTGATGTCTTCGCATCAGCTTTGGTGTCAAGTCTCGGTCCGTAATGTCTTCACATCAGCGTTGGTGTCAAGTCTTCATCCGCGATGTCGTTGCATCGATCCTGCTGTCATGTCTTCGTCCGTGATGCCGTTGCATCGATCCTGCTGTCAAGTCTTCGTCCGCGATGCCGTTGCATCGATCCTGCTATCTTGTCTTCGTGTCAAGGCCCGTCTGCCCTCGACCTCCATGCTGTTCCATGCAGCAGGTCCGAAAGGGCTCGGAATGGTCGGAGGACCATTCACATTCTAACATCATCTGTTGTTGGCCATGGGAACTTGCCAGCCTGGCAGAGGGTAAGACGGTCAGCCATGGTGGAACACGCTGTCAACCCTCGCTTCGGTCCTGGACTCGTCTGGGGTCGGGCTGAGGCCCAAGGGCACACTAAAACACCCCCGTCACGTAACAGAATGCAAGGCCTTTCGAGGCCGTACTCAACAGAATGCAAGGCCATGTGCCCGACGGTGCTCTTCACCGATGGATCCGCCTTGTTCCAGAGTCTTGTTCGTTCCTGGACTGGTTTTGGGACCGAAAAATATTTTTCAGGACTTTGTGTTCTCAACCCACTGGAGGTGCCAGTTTTGCCACTGTTACGACCTGCTGGAGGCGCCAGCTGTCTGGATTTCTTTTTTGTAATGACCTGCAGGAGGTGCCTGCATCCAGATTTTTTTTTATCATGTTGGTCAGTTTGGGGTCTTTACGACCTGCAGGAGGCGCCTGCACCCCTACTGGTGTTGCTGGTTTTTGTTTTGCCCGCCCTGGGGTCCCCTCCCCCAGGTCTTCTTGGTGTTTCGTGGTGCTTCTTGTCTGGGTCTTGTTTGTTGCTTGTTGTGTCTTGTTCTTTGTTGGTTGCTCATTTGTTCTGTTCTCTGTTTGTTCTCTGTTTGTTTTGTTTTCTGCTTGTTGTTTCCCGCTTGTGTGTTTCCTGTCCTCCTCGTTCCGTGTTTTGTTCCCTCGTTTCCCTTCTCTCGCTCTTCGCTCCCTCACCCTTTGCTCCTTCGCTTTCCACTCTCTCGCTCTTTGCTCTTTCAGCTCCCTTGCTGTCCGCTCCCTTGCTCCCTCTTTTATGTTTTTTGTTTTGTCGGTCACGCGGTCACCGTTCGCTCGGTTGCTGCTCGCGCGTTGAACCCAGCTACACTAACTGCACTAACCACATCCTCTGGCAACAAATTCCAGAGCTTTATTGTACGTTGAGTGAAAAAGAATTTTCTCCAATTAGTCTTAAATGTGCTACTTGCTAACTTCATGGAATGCCCCCTAGTCCTTCTATTTTTCAAAAGTGTAAATAACCGATTCACATCTACTTGTTCAAGACCTCTCATGATCTTAAAGACCTCTATCATATCCCCCCTCAGCCATCTCTTCTCCAAGCTGAACAGCCCTAACCTCTTCAGCCTTTCCTCATAGGGGAGCTGTTCCATCCCCTTTATCAGTTTGGTTGCTCTTCTCTGTACCTTCTCCATCACAACTATATCTTTTTTGAGATGCGGCGACCAGATCAACACCTCATAACCATAACAGATTGCTAACTCCATGGATTCGGCTCAGCTCACCGCTTTGCAGGCCATTCCAGGCCTGGCTCAGCGAATCTCCGAAAAACAGGATTCATTAGACAACTTGACTGTTGCCTTTAATCAGTTACACGCACAGATGAATGCACTGGCTGCCGCAGGTAAAGAAGTTATACCACCAGAAGTGATGGTCAAGTCTACAGTGCCTCTATCTGCTCCGACATGCTTCGCGGGTGAAGTTTGGAAGTGTAGAGGATTTATTAATCAGTGTTGCATGCACTTCCTCTGCCCAGATTGAGGGGCCTTTCACTGGTGCTGACTGACTGGGCAGTTTAGCCTATTTCTCCAACTGAACTACCTGGAGGTGGGTCGAGTGATGCTGGTGGGGAGTGGCTGTCAGCCCTTTAAATTCGACAGCAGGACGGCACCCCGCCGCCGGTGCGCTGCCTAAGCCGCGCGCTCCAAAGAGGCAAGCGGCTTTGTCCAGCTTCATCTGGATTTGCCTGGGTTGACTGGCCAGCTTGCTTTGTTTGATTATTTGTTCCTGATTAATCTGTGGCTGTCAATGGGGAAGAAAAGGAAGTGTTAAATCTTGAGGAGACCCTAAAGTTAACAAAAAAGCAGAAAATACTGCTTTTCTGTAGCTTCTCCGACGTAATATCATGGCAATATAAAGTCGGAGGATCTGAAAAAGGAGTAGGGTAAAAAAAAAAAATTAAAATTAAAAAAAATATCTTGCCGGTGGTCACAGGTTAGGAAAACGGATGCTCGTCTGTTTTCCTAATCCATGCACCCAACCACTTCTCCTGGGCACCCGATGCCAAGGAGGTGCTAGGGACTCACACTTTCCCCTAGCGCCTCCTTTTTAATGCAGCGGCTTATTTGCTTACTGCAACATGCGCCCAGGAGAGGTGGATGGGCGCACGTCAGGAAAGCGGGCACTCAATCATGACTGCCCGTTTTTCGCGCACCGGTATTGTATCAGCCTGAGTGTGCTATGCAATTTTTTTTTTTTTTAAATTTATGTACTGTAAGTGTGCCACAGTTTGGAAACCGCCCTATCTAAAAGCTGTTTGAGCTTACATTTATGAAAGCAATTGTATGTCTCTGCATGCAGAGCAGTAGGCTCTGACCGAGCAGACCTTGATTTGAGCTAGCCAGTGCACTTTTTGCCCTGACAAAGAGGCTGGCGAGGCCCACCCCTCTCCTTCCAGCTGGCCAACAACCATTGTACCAACACTCCCATCATCCACCAGCTATCAAGAGAAGAGGCTAGTGAGACCCACTCTTCCCTTAACTGCTGGCCTAACAGAGTTATCTTACAAGAGAAGAAGAGGTCCAGAGCTGGAGAGGAAAAAAGGAATGAGAGAAACGAGAATGCAGCAGAGCAGGGGAGAAAGGAAGGAGGAGAAGGAATGTAACGTAGGGGCAGAAGGATACCTGACATGGTAGAAGAAACGGTTGGAGGAGGTGGGCTGGAGATGGAGTCCTGGGAGCCGTCAGAAACAGAGAGCACAGGAAGCCTGAGCAGGTTTGCCACCTTGGTTGGATCAACCTGAAGAGGCTGGATCCCAGTCTTGGTTTTGCTCCATTGCATGCATGGAGGAGTATTCCTACTTTCCTTAGGGAAATAAGAACTGCAATGCCATGCTTACACTGCAGGAAAACCAAGACTGGATGGATGGGCATGGGGAGGGGTGAAGAAGAAACCATGGGAACTAGACAAGTGGGGAGAGGCACTAATGGCAGCTACAGAGGTGGGGGAGGGTACATTGAGCCTTCCTGCAGATTTGCACTTGTAATAAGGTCAGATATGAAGGATCCTTTTTATACCTGCCTTCCAGTCTTGCTTTTTGCTTGCTGTTCCTTGTCTTTCTGTTTCCCTTTATCTCTCTGCTCTTGTACAGTGCTGTGTACATTTCTGGCATCATATAAATATGCTTCTATGAAAAGAACCTATAAAGTAGAGGTGTTTAAATCTGTAACAAAATGTAAAAAACCCACCAACTAGCAAGCATGAGGCATAGAGACCTTCTATAAGCGAAGCAGGAGCAGAACCTAAAGCATGAGGACCGTGCTTGCCGTTCACTTTTGCTGCTCGTGAAGCTCACTGGTATATTGTACTCATCGGTCTCATCGAAAGTTACTTGTTTTTGGCAAATATTGTAGAATTGCAAATAAAATAAACATTAAACAGCTAAGTATGTGATGGCATACAAAAGGGGAGAAACTTGTCTTGCGAGATATCTGCAGCATTCATTTTTTTTTTCATATTTTTTTTTTTTTTTCCAAAAGCAGCTTATTTTGTATCATATCAATATGAACACACTCATGACTGAGATCACCACTCCTCTAACTAGACGTACAGGACACTGCGCGGCGTGCCACAAGGAAAAATTGTCCTCGACTGTTACAATAAGACCACACTGAGGATTTATTTAAAAACAGAAATGCACATTGCCTCATAGAATAGGGTGAACGGCTTCTTTCAGCACCTTTATGCAGAGTTCAGTTTCTAAAAGGTATGAAGCAAAAGTAAATCAGACTATCAGTCACGGCACCAAAACAAATTCAAATGTGTTTTATCAGATGTACAAAAGAGAGGCAGCTGTCCCGTCAGAGGGAAAATCATAAACCTCGAAACAAGATTTTATAATCTTTGTGTGTGCTCTTGGGGGAGGGGAAGGGAGAGGAGAGGAGCATAGGGGCAATGATGTAAGTGCCCTGGGCAGATGACCCTGACCATGCACATGTTGTTGACTCTCATAACAGTATTGTGCCAAATGCGCTCTGAAATCTTATTGTTTAATACCTTATAATGCATTGGCATGTCAGCAGGGCAAGTGTGCCCAATGGTTAAAAGGTACTTGTACTGCTGAGGAGCAGGAGATCACAGCGACATGCCGCTTCTCTGAAGGCAATGTTTAAGAGTTGTGGTGCGAGTGTCCATCTGAGACAGAAGCAGGAGGAGAATGGAAGGAAGACAGTCTGTCCAGCTCCTGTGCAAGGAGAATGCAGCCCCTGGGCCCAGTTTTCTATTTGGCAGTCATCATCTGTACAAATTCTGTAAGATACAGAGACCTTTAAAAAAAAATCTGCTATCCATTCCAGGAGAGACAGAATGACAGACAGGGCACGAAACACAAAAACGCATGCAGAGACAGACAAGGCAAGAAACACAGAACTCACCGGAATCCCCTCATATTTCCGAGTACACATTTCCCAATTTGTTTAGTCCAATTAGCCAAGGATCCCAATGGTCATCTCCTCCCTTGTCTAATTCTACCCCCAAATCAATCCTTCTAATGATTGAGTCTTCCACCAGAAGCAGTTTCCTTCTGTTTCAGATCTTCTGACACTACGTTTGGGTTCCTTATTCAGCAGAGCTGCCATTGGAAGACTCTCTATCTATTATAGAACGGGTAGATGTGAATTGGTTATTTACTCTTTCGGATAGTAGAAAGACTAGGGGGCACTCCATGAAGTTAGCATGGGGCACATTTAAAACTAATCGGAGAAAGCTCTTTTTTACTCAACGCACAATTAAACTCTGGAATTTGTTGCCAGAGGATGTGGTTAGTGCAGTTAGTATAGCTGTGTTTAAAAAAGGATTGGATAAGTTCTTGGAGGAGAAGTCCATTACCTGCTATTAAATTCACTTAGAGAATAGCCACTGCCATTAGCAATGGTTACATGGAATAGACTTAGTTTTTGGGTACTTGCCAGGTTCTTATGGCCTGGATTGGCCACTGTTGGAAACAGGATGCTGGGCTTGATGGACCCTTGGTCTGACCCAGTATGGCATGTTCTGATGTTCTTATTGCCAATGCCATAAAAGGATTCTGTCACGGGATCATTTGAGGGATGTGTTTCTGACTTACAGGTCTTATCCTACCAGAACTCACTCTGAGCCCTCCTACAACTTGTCCTCCAGGGCCTTTGTGGAAGTGGAGGCAGATTTTCAGGACTCTGGAAACCTCCAGAAGGTCTCCAGAGACTAAATGTCCCTCAGTTATTAAACCCTGCACAACACCCGTGATCTGTATCCCTTCATTTTTGTGTGCATTTCAATTCGAAGCTTTTTCAAACTTGGGAAACTGCATCTTGTAATGTAGCACAATTGTTTAAAGGGTCACTTTCATTTGGGTGAGTGTAGGTAGAATAAAGCCCATCTGAATAAGAAAACAACGAGTGAGGCTGGTAGTACTTTAAGCCATAAAAGTGATTTATTAAATCAGATAATTAAATATAAAGCAAAATTCAGCAATGCACACAGCCTTCCTTGGGGCCATCCAGGGTAATAGAAAGGCAATGCAAACAGTCTAGTAGCCTGGGTTTTTTTTTTTTTTTTTTTAAAAGAAGCACAGACAGATCAAGAAAGCCAGAAGGAGCCACCCAGAAAGGGCATAAAATAATGACAAAACACACAGCAAGAAACACAGAGAGACAGAGACACAGAGAGTCTTCCTTACCCCTGCCCCCAGGTCGACCCCCTGTGACCCAACTCCTCCCCTCGGTTCTCTCCCAGACTGCTGCTCTCTATCCTGGGTGTCCCTCCTGTGACCCAAGTCTTCCTTGCTTCCCCACTCCTCAAACTGCTGCGTCTTGGGTCTTCAGACTATTATCTGATTCCTCCCATCTCTACCACCCCTCTCCAACCAGATTATTGCTTTGTATCCTGAGTTTTCCTCCTGTAACCCTACCTGATTCCCCCCCCCCCCCCCCCCCCCCCCCCCCGACTACTGCTCTCTATCCGGGTCTCCCTCTTGTGATCTGAACCCCCAGTCCCCTACAAACTGATGCTTCCTAACCTAGGGTTTACCTTCTGTGACCAAGTCCTCCCTTTTCCAAAGATCCTGACCTTCATAGTTGATCTGTCCATTTTGGTCCACATCTGCCTCCTGGATCATCTCATTAACCTCCTCTTCTGTCATTTTTTCGCCAAGGTTGGTCAGAATGTGACGCAGCTCAGCTGCACTGATGAAACCATTATTATCCTAAAGAAGAAGACCGAGAGGGAGTACATATGAGCTCTCAGTACATATGCACCCACTGCCTGAGTATACTGTCCCACAAATCAACACACTGAAAGTATATTCCCACCAGAAATATACATACATTCCCTGAATATAAATTCACAACAAATAATCACTCCCTGAGCACACACTCTCACCAAAATTAGCCACACTCCCAGAGTATACACATACACTTCTGAAGTGTCCATCCCCCATAAATGCCCCCACACTCTCCAACCATGCAAGCACCACAAATTAACAGACAAATACTCGTACACAAAGCCCAACTATAGTTGCAATAAATATTCACACAACCATGAGTACCAATAGATTTACAAGTACGCACATAGCACAGGCACAGGTATTAATACACTTCCGCACAGCAAACACACACACACACACACACACACACACACACATAGATGCACATCTGCAAGCGTGTACTCCACATGTCCTTGTCATGTACTTACAGATACACATATACACAGGCTGGCAGAGAGAAACTGTACTTATCCACACAAGGAGGTCTCCACATCCCCATCCCCCGCCCCCTCACCCTGTCAAAGACTCGGAAAGCCTCAGTGATCTCCTTCTCGCTGTCTGTGTCTTTCATCTTCCTGGCCATCATGGTGAGGAACTCGAGTAAGCTGATGGTGCATTTGCCTGGTGCAGAGGGGAGGGGAGACGACAGAATAAGTGAGCAAAGACTTCCGTGGCCCTCCTTATTAGTCCAAAGGCATTCCTGCCGCTTGCATATAGGGAGGATAATTTTAAAATTATTTTAACTAGGTAACTCCTGGATTACATCTGCGCTTGAAAATTGCCCATCCCTATGGGTAAAATTCCCAGCACAGGGGCTTTTATCCAGGCTGCCCCATGGATAAAAGCATAGGGGCTTTTATCCATGGGGCAGCCTGGATAAAAGCACAGGGGCTTTTATCCATGGGGCAGCCTGGATAAAAGCACAGGGGCTTTTATCCAGGCTGCAAACGGGTGGGGCCAGAGAGGAGGGGAGGGGAGGAGCCTGCAGACAGTAGGCAAGGATTTCATAGAGGCAAATGTGCAGATACTTCTGTACCTTCACGCCTTCGGTAAGTTTCCAAAGAGATGCTACCCATGCCCTTAGCCCCTGCTTTATCTACAGATGGAGTTATTTAGGGCAATGGGTGTATTTTGGGAATATTCCATACGCATGCCTAGTTTTCTCCTCTGATCAAGTTATTTCTCCAGAAACATCTTCATTTAGAGCGGAAACTGAATGGATACATTTAGCCACTCTGTGCATGGTAATCTTCAAACAAGAGATCTAGGCACTCTGCTTAAGTGGCAGGATCCCATGTGGAGATTGCCCTCAAAAGAATAAGCTGGACACGTCAATTAGCTCCCACCTCTCCCTGTTAACTTCTTGCTTACCCCTAGCATCTGCCGCGTTAATCAGATCCTGCAGCTCCGCTTCTGTGGGGTTCTGGCCCAGTGATCTCATCACAGTGCCCACCTCTTTGATGTTGACAGTACCATCCCCTTTCTTATCAAACAGTGAGAATGCTTCCTTAATCTCTGAGCAAAGAGAGAGAAAGTTCTTTACACTGATCAAACACAGGAAACACAAGGAGACAGTTTCTTACACTATGAGCAGAGACAGGAAACATAGGGAGAAAGCTCCTTACAGTCTGATAAAACATAAGAAACACACGGAAAGAGTCCTTACACTATGAACAGAAACAAGAAACACAGGGAGAACATAAAACAAGTTTGCTTACCGTAAACGGTGTTGTCTGTAGAGAACAGGATGAATTATCCATAAAACTTGGGCGATGTCATCCGATGTCATTTGAACGGACATCTCTCTCTAGTTGAAGAGAGCTTTTGCTCTCCTAAGCATGCATGGGAATTCCTATGCACACGCTGCCTCTCAAGTCCCTCAGTCCATTTGTAGAGCTTAGCTTTAGCTAGGTAGTCAACATCTCCAGGATGGTAGGCAGGTATTTAGCATGGCTAATTCATCCTGCTTTCTATGGAGAACACTATCTACAGTAAGCAAAGTTGCTTTCTCTGTTGACAAGAAGGGCTGAATTAGCCGTGATATGGGGGGAATTCCAAGCTGAGGGTTGCACTGCAGAGCATTTACTGATTAGCAACCCAACTCCCATGTGAAGAGTGGACTACTAGGTGAACAGGTTGCGCAAAACTGCTTGTTCCAATATACCGTCATCTCTTGAAAGATTGTCCAGACATAGTGGCATGTGATGATATTAATAGACAACCAAGATGCAGCTATGCTGATGTTTTCAGTGGAGGCAATCAGATGAGCAACTGAAGTAGCCATGGCTCTGACTTTATGAGCCTTGACAGAGTCTGTGGTCTGTAAGCCAGGAAGTGCATATAGTGTGCTATACAGTCTGCTAGCCAGTTGGTTATAGTACATCTGGCAATTGCTACTCCAAATTGATGAGATCATAAGAAAGCTTCATGATGTGAATGACTTACATTTAAGGGACAAGCAAGGGCCTGATTGCTGTTTAGTGTGTGAAGGGCCTTCTTCCCTTATGCACATAGGGTCTTGAAAAGAATGTGGATAAAACAATCGCTTAATGCGGATGAAAAATGGAAACCACTTTAGGCAGACATTTTGGATGGATGCAAAGCACCATTCTGTTGTGGAAGAATCCAGTGCATGGTGAATAAGAAACTATTGTCTGAAGTTCGCTGCCCTTTTTAGCCAAAGTAATGGCTAGAAGAAACCACGTTCTACAATAGAAAAGTCAATGATGTCAACTCCAGCAACTTGAAGGGAAATATCATCAGATGTACCAGGACAGTATTATATTTTTTTTTTATTGATTGATTTTTAAATCTTTTTATTGTTACACATTGACACCATTTAGTACAGACAATGTAACTGTTTACAATTCACATAGTACAACCTGTTACATGCAAATGAAAAACTTGTACATGCATATCAAAAATAGAAATACAAATAAAAACGTGTCAGTTTTACTGTGTCTCTGCTCGGAGGTTAATTTGACAAAGAGAGAAGGCAAAGGTCCCACAGCACAGAGGGTTTCGAAAACTGGTGGCCTTGTATATCACACCTCTTTCGTAAAGCTACAGACCAATAGATGAATAAAGGTTGGGTTACCCTCTATCTGAGCGTGATATACAGCTATAGCACTGAGATGAACCTTTACTGAAGATGTTTTGAGGCCTGAGGAGAATAATGCGAGTAGTTACTGAAGCGAGACATCTTCAGGAATAAAGGGGACCAGAAAATTCAACAAGGAAAAGCATCTTCACTGGAAACCATAATCTCTCTTTATGGCTTATGAGATGAAATCTCAATGTCTTCACATTCCTTAGGGAGTGCCAGGCAGGACACTAATACGCATTCAACATCCAGGGCATCTGATTGGGAACAGCCCGGTTTGGATGTATCAGATGATTATCTTTCTGTGTCTGCAGCAGTAGACCTAATCCCCAAGAAATCGGAGGATGAACTGATATCCAGATGAGACAGGAGAACTGTACTTGTCCGGGCTGGCCTGGCGATGAGAATTAGATGTGCTCAGTTTTTGAGCGATTATTGCACCATCCTCGCCACTATGGCAAACGCATCTAGTATATCTGCATCCCATGGAATCAGAAAAACACCCAGCAGAAGTCTGAATTTGCTCTAAAGAATACAACAAAACTTTTAGACTCTCCCTGTTAACAGAGGTTGAATAACCTCTTGTAAGATCTGTGGACCCATCAACAGCTGGCAGAGCTACACAGTAAAGAGACTGAATAGGGGCTTCACCTATAACAACCCCTTTTCCCCTTGGGTAGAGCCCTCGGGTTCAGGGGGCCAGCAGATCTTAAGCAAGAGTCTCTGTAGCAATGGCGTAGGCATTGATCCAGGACCAGGCTAGGGTCAGAGGCAGGTGGCAAGCAAGAATGGTCAATGTCCAGGTAAGTATCAGATCCAAAAGTCAGTCAGAGGGAAGGCAGGGAGATGAGGCAAGCAGGACTGAGGAGATGAAGCAGGACTTACTGGAAAGCACAGGGCTAGCCCGAGGAGCAGGGGAAGCCAGGAGACCGGGTCTCCGTAGAGTGCGCGCACTGGCCCCCGAGGAGCGGGTACCAGGCAGGGTCCAGAGTCCAAGAGGTCCGGTAGTATCACACCAGGAATGGCAGAGACAGGAGCTTGAAGAGAAGTAGTGGAACTCGTTGCCAAGTTGGCTAGCTGAGGGAGAAGGTGGAGCTTTAGTGCTCTGATGCAATGTCGTCAACAATCCGGGATGCCCCCAAGGTTCCTGCTGAAAGGCCTTTAAGAGAGGGTCCGGTGGCGCGCGCATGTGCCTTGTAAGGCCCACAATCGGCATGGAGGATGGCGGCGTCTTCGGTGCCATGAGGAGCTAGCGGGAACGCAGCGGCAGAAACTAGCCTGCGCCATGATCAGGCCCCGAGCAGGAAGCTGGACGGTGCAAGATGAGAGTAGATGCGATCACAGCCATCTGCGACTGACAGTCATAACATCATCTTGCTGGGTAAGAGAAATTCTCTGATGGAGCTGAAGGGGAGCGGAGGGACATTAATTCCAAATCCCGACAAGGAAGATGTCAGCCACCTCTGAAGGAAAATAATTGTGAAAAAAAGATCCAGGCAGCTCTGGTTGGTTAGGTTCTTTTGCTGAAGAAGAAAGTCCTGCCTTTTTGGGTAGGCTAACTTCCATGGCCTGAATCTCAAATAGAAAGTCTTGCGATGTAGGAGAGGGTTGGACTCCTCTTGCGGGTGTAATTTCCATCTTTTAACAAGAAGGAATGAAGTGAACTGGTCACTAAAGTAGTAAAAGATTCTTTGCTATCCCTGAGACCTGGCTACTGTGACCAAAGGTCTGGTACTACAGAAGAGGAATCGTCTTCTTAATTGTTATGGCTCACCCCACCAGGAGGGCATTGTTAGCAATCTGCTAGGTTCTAGCTCCTCTGGGAGGAGGAGTTAGCAAACTGTTGTGGCTCAACCTGCCAGGAGGGTGGAGTTAGCAGTCTGTATCGACCAGCTCCTCCGAGGGGAGGAATTGGCAGTCTGATATGGCTAACCCCGCCAGGAGGGCAGAGTTGGCAACCTGGTATGCTCTGGTTCCTGTAGAATGAAAGAGCTAGCACTCTGTTATAATTCTGCTTTGGAGTTGAGCAATCTGAGACAGATCCGCTAGGGAGTTAGCACTTAATATAATCTCTGTACTGAAGTAGCAATCTGTTATGGATCTGTTCCCTTGAAGAAGGAGTAACAGTGATGATACTCTGTAGGCAGAATAGTGAACTAATGTGGTTAGCTCCCACAGAGTGGTAGATGATATAATACGGCTCTATTAGTGTAAGGAATGAACACTTAGTAGAAATGGTAAATCCCTTGGCCGATGGCAGATGACAGCGCCCCCAAGAGGAGATCCTGAGAGGGACCACCGGCTAGGCTGGAGTATTGAGACAAACACAGATAGTTCTTTATTAGACTGGAAGTAGAACCACCAGAGGTGGCAGTAGTGAGCTGATGTGCTCAGCAGGGCTGAAGTCCTTCAGATACTGGAATAGCGATCTCTGAGTTGCTGAGCTGTAGAGAGAGACTATAGGTAATGAGTAGACAGGGTATGCTGGATACATAACCAGTAGTGGATGATACTCTCACAATGGTAAATGTCTATAAGGGCCTCTTGTGCAACAGAGAGTCTTCAGTATTCAGGAACAGGAGCCACAGGCGAGTACTGGTTCCTGTAAGCAGTCTGAAATAGTAACTTACAATAACTGTGTATGAGATGGCTTCTGGAATAGAAGAGAGTTGAGGAACATAGGCCCTCGTGGAGTGAGTACCGGTTCCTATCTGCAATCTGTAATAGCAATCCTTAAGATATAGGTATGCGATATCTTCTGAGAAAGAAGAGAGTTTGTGAAGGGTTTTAGGAACATGGGCCCTCGTGGAGTGAGTACTGGTTCCTATCTGCAATAACTCACGATCTCCGTACCTGCGATAACATTTTAGACAGAAAGGAGTCATTGGGATTAGGAGCGTAGGCCCTCGTGGAGCGAGTACCGGTTCTTATCTGAATAGAACTCACAGTGTTCACGTCTGCGATCGCATCCAGGCAATAGGAGTCTTCTGAGTCTTCAGGAACGTAGGCCCTTGTGGAGGGAGTACCGGATTCCGTCCTGTATCTGAAATCAAGAAGAGAGAGAGCGGGGCCCCCGAGGAGTGGGTACCCCTAGGTAAATTTGTAGAGGCAGAGCAGCAGAGAAAGATTCCTTCTTGCTAACTCGATTCGTAGTTGCAAGCAAAGACCTTTTATGCTGGAAGCGGATGACGTCACTATGGGGGGGGGACACCCCCCGAGGTTCGCACCCTTGCCGGCACAAGTCTGGAGCGCGCGCCCATCCGTCATCAGGATCATGGCGGATCCGTAGCGTCAAGCCAGCCCGGGACTCCGGGACACAGAGGCAGAGAGAAGCCGCGGCAGCATCTGTCCATCAGAGCCAAAGGGAGTCGCCACAAAGGTAGAGAGGGTGGAGCGAGGGCGAGAATAGGCACGAAGGCAACATTAATCCCAAATGCCTGCATAAGATCCAGGTCTCAACCTAGAGAGTCCAGAATCTGGAAGGGAGGCAAGACGGGAAGGAGGCCATCTTACATATCACCATTGGCCAGAGACTGGTTTGGTGATGCTCCGTTGTCTTGGTTCTGGCACAAGGGACTTATGCCAGAGGACATTTGCATCCATAACGCTGGAACTGGCATTTTTCCTGCACAATGCTGGAACTGATGTGTTGCCTGGTTGGCATATATGACTTCAGAACCACTGAGAAGGGCACCCTGCATTGTGGTGCCAAGAGCTGCTCATTGCATTGATAGCACCGAGAATGCCGCCTTGTGTAGATGAAGCCAGAGAGAGAGTGCCTTCCTTAACAATGCCTTAGAAGCAGCCTTGTGTTGACAGCGTCAGAAATGGCACATTTAATTGATGGCATTGGAATGGCACCTTGCATTGATGGCACCCGTAACAGTTAATTGCATCAATGGTGCCAAAAACAGCATAAAGCAGTGACCCTTCTGTTGGCAGCACCAGGAACTGCTCAATGCGCCTTGCATTGATGGTGCCAGGAACTCCTCAATGCGACAATGACACTGCATTGTTGTAAGCACCTTGGCTCCATAGCACATATTATGTCAACAGTGCCAGGCACTTTTCTTCAACGCATTAGCGGTGCCAGGATTGGCACACTGCGTCAGTGTCGACTTGGCGTTTGGAGGCGTTTGGAGGCTCTTGAGTGCCGGATGGTTCCACAGCACCAGAGCGCTGTATGCTTTGAGGGTGCACAGAGTTCTTACACCCTTCTCAAACCCAAAGCCACGGTGGATCTGGCACTGTGCGGAGGGAGAATCTTATTCAAGGAGCTCTGCTCGACTTGGTTCTGGAAGCTGTAGTGAGCGAAATCTTGGTAATATCTTTTTTCTTCTTTTCTTCACTGTTGGTTTAGCACTGGAGTGCTATTGAGGGGCTCCCTAGGTAACAAGGTAAAGAAAAACTAAACACAATGACCCAAAGGACAGAAAAAAGAAACAAGAATTTTGTAACAAGTGGTACATGTCTGTGCAGTAGCATGGACAAAAAGAGAAAGGAAAATTGGTTCTTACCTGCTAATTTTCGTTCCTGTAATACCACAGACCAGTCCAGACAAGTAGGTTTATGCATCCCTACCAGCAGATGGAGGCAGAAGACAAAACTTTGGGCACTGCTACATATCTGAGAGTGCCACCTGCAGTCCCTCAGTATTGATCTGTACCCAAGCCAAAATAATTTAATGATAGGGCGGACCAAGCCCCTGGGATGGATACCCCTGACCTTGATAACCACCAACCACAGTCAATAGAGAAACTCCAGAACATGTTAACAAATTCAACATAGCTTTGAAAACCATCTTTGTGTGAGCCTAAAGGCCCAGCAGCAGAACCAGGAGTCTTTCGGCATAGATCCCAAGGATGGGCCTCTGGACTGATCTGTGATATTACAGGAACGAAAATTAGCAGATAAGAACCAATTTTCCTTTCTTGAACATACCCAGATCAGTCCAGACAAGTGGGATGTACCAAAGCTCCCCTATACCGGGCGGGAACCCGAAAGACCCGCTCTCAGTGCACTCTCACCAAAGGAGGCTGCCTCTGGGGCGTGCACACCCAAACGGTAATGCTTAGTGAAAGTGTGAAGCGAGGACCAAACTGCGGCCCTACATATCTCCTGAGGAGACACCAGTTGACACTCGGCCGACGACGCCTCATGAGTGCAAGTGGAATGAGCTTTAAGCCCCACCGGCATTGTGCGGCCCTTAGAAACGTAGGCCGAGCAAATCGTTTTGTTCAACTAGCGAGCTAAGGAAGCTTTAGATGCTTTCTCTCCATTTTTGGGTTCCCCGAATAGCACAAAAAGATGATCAGATCGATGGAAAGAGTTGGTAATCTTCAAATAACGTAACAGGGCACACTGCACATCCAAAAGATGGAGAGCCCGCCCCATAGAGGAATCCCAGGACCAGTCCGGAAATCCTGGTAACTCCACCATCTGGTTCACATGAAAGGCAGAAACCACTTTAGAGAGAAAAGAAGGCACCGTACGTAAGGAAACAGTGTCCGATGATATCTGCAGGAAAGGATCACGGCAAGAAAGAGCCTGCAACTTCGAGATCCGTCTAGCCAAGCAAATTGCTACCAAAAAGACACTCTTCAAGGTGAGAATCTTTAATAATGCTCGAGCCAAAGGTTCAAAGGGATCCTCGCAGAGAACACGTAACACTAAGTTAAGATTCCACTCTGGACACACCTTCCATAGAGGGGGACGCAGATGCTTAATATCCCTCAGAAAATGCACGACGTCAGGTGTGAAGCCAGAGACTTGCCCTGCACCTTCCCTCGGAGGCAACTCAGAGCCGAGACCTGGACCCTAAGCGAGCTAAAGACCAACTCCTTGGACAAGCCCTGCTGAAAAAAGGCCAAAATGTGCGGGACGGAAACCTGCAGCGGGTCCAAATCCTGTCGCCCACACCAATGTTACAACTGTACTCGGATAATGTGGAACCAAGGTCGAAGACCGCTTACCCTTGTGTAGGAGAGGAACACAGGACTGGAGACAGGCAGTGTAATCCAAGGGATAGTCCAGGTCAGGGCAGGCAGCGAACAATCAGGAACCAGGGCAAACAATCCAGTAGGCAGGCGGCAAGCAGGGTAATCCAATAGACAGTCCAGGACAGGGCAGGCAGCGAACAATCAGGAACCAGGGCAAACAATCCAGTAGGCAGGCGGCAAGCAGGGTAATCCAATAGACAGTCCAGGTCAGGGCAGGCAGCGAACAATCAGGAACCAGGGCAAACAATCCAGTAGGCAGGCGGCAAGCAGGGTAATCCAATAGACAGTCCAGGTCAGGCAGGTAAAATACAGCAGGCAAACCAGTAGCAGGAAACTCCAAGAAACACTTGTGGCCGAAGCAGAGAGCATCGGAGAAGGCTCTCTTTAAATAGCCAAATCTCCCGCGCAGACTGATCCCCCGTCGGCGTCTGACATCAAGGGGGCGTGTCCTGGCGCTGAGTATCGCAGGACCATGCTGCCGACGTTGAAGCGGATATCCTAGCATCACTGCCGGAGGGAACGCCCCGACTGGCACGGGACCGCGCCGCTGACGCTGCCGAGGGAGCCCTGCTGCCATTGGGGAAGAGGACGCCCTGCCCCGCGCGGAACTTTGCCGTCAACATCGAGGCAGGAGCCCCGGTGCCACCGGCAGAGGTAACAGTACCCCCCCTGCAAGGCCCTCCTCTCTTCTTCCTAGGTCCGGGTTTGCGAGGAAAATGAAGATGAAATTTGTTAAGTAAACGAGGAGTTTGTATATTATAAGAGGGTTCCCAAGTATTCTTTTCAGGCCCAAAGTTTTTCCAAGAGATTAAATATTGAAGTTGCCCTTTAACTCTTCTAGAATCCAAGATCTCCTCCACTTCAAATTGATTATCATCTTGTACTATGTGTAGATTGGCCCTCCGTTTTTTATTAGGCCAAGACATAACGGCAGGTTTGAGTAACGATATATGGAAGGTGTTGTGAATCCGCAAGGAGGATGGTAAACATAGTCTATACGTGACCGCGTTGATCTGCTGCTTGATAGGAAAGGGCCCAATGAAGCGAGGGGCAAATTTTGCTGAGGGTAAATGTAAGCGAAGGTGGCGGGTGCTTAACCAGACGAGGTCTCCACATTGGAGATGAGGAGCCGGACATCGTCTCTTATCTGCTTGAGCCTTCATTTTGGCGGCGTGTTTTACCAGTAAGGCCCGCGTCTCTGTCCACAATCTGGTCATGGAAGCAATGGTGGTATTCACCGCAGGACAATTGGAGGAGCCAACGATGGGCAAGGGAAGATGCGGTTGCCGGCCAAACACTACGAAAAACGGAGACCTGCCTGTAGCTTGACTCATGTGATTATTATGAGAAATCTCTGCCCAGACCAGCAGAGAGGCCCAATCATCTTGTCGTTGATTGACATATGCTCGAAGAAACGTTTTTAAAGATTGATTCGTCCGTTCAGTGAGTCCATTGGACTGAGGATGGTAAGCTGAGGAAAATTCAAGTTTAACTCGTAGAAGTTTGCAGAAATTAGTCCAGAATTGAGCTGTAAACTGCACCCCTCTATCGGACACAATGCTGAGCGGAAGCCCATGGAGACGAAAAATATGATGAAGAAAAAGTTGGGCTAATTTAGATGCAGAGGGTAAACCAGGTAGAGGGATAAAATGCGCCATCTTGGAAAAACGATCCACCACCACCCAGATAACGGTATTACCGTTGGAAGCCGGAAGATCCGTGATAAAATCGGTGGCAATATGCGTCCATGGGGAAGTGGGGAAGAGGCTCATTCGGCGCAGCGATAGGCAGGGCCGTGGTGAGGTTCCCGTCACCACGGCCAGAAGAAACAGATCGCATTTAAACGCGCTGATGCTCCTCCTCCTTCCTGCCTGTGTAGCCCCAGAAGTAAACGTTGCCGGAGTCGTGTGGGCAGGAAAGAGAAGAAGCATCAGCGCGTGCAGAAGAGGAGCAGCATTTGCGTTTACGGGCCGCCGCAAATTCCAAGTCGCAGCGGCCCGAGAAGAGGAAGAGGCCTGGTAGCAGGGCCACCGCGGCCCGAGAAGATCAGGGCCGCTGCAGAGCCCATCCTGCGGCGACCCACGAAGAGGAGGCCCAGAGGTGAGAGAGAGGCTGAGGGTCTGTAGAGGGTGTGTGTGTGTGTGCGTGTATGAGATGAGTTGAGAGATTGTGTTTGAGAGTGAGGACCTGAATGTTTGCAGAGACAGCATGTGCTTGAGCAAGACAGCATGTGAGAGAGAGAGAGAGAGCCTATGTGTGATAGACAGCATGTGCCAGTGAGAGACTGTGTATATGAATGATTGTATGAGAGAGAGCATGTGAGAGTGAGAGCCTGTGCTTGAGCAAGACAGCATGTGGGAGTGAGAGAGAGACTGTGTGTGTGAGAGTCAGACAGCATGTGCCAGTGAGAGACTGTGTGTATGAATGATTGTATGAGAGAGAGCATGTGAGAGTGAGAGCCTGTGCTTGAGCAAGACAGCATGTGGGAGTGAGAGAGAGCCTGTGTGTGTGAGAGTCAGACAGCATGTGCCAGTGAGAAATTGTGTGTATGAATGATTGTATGAGAGAGCATGTGACAGTGAGAGCCTGTGTGTGTGTGTGTGAGAGAAAGAAATGCATGTGAGAATGAGAACCCGACTCATTCTCTCCATCTTCTTCCCCTGAGGGAAGAAGATGGAGAGAAAAGAAACAGAAAAAAAGACAATATGAAAGGAATTGGCAAAAAAAAAATAAGAAAGGGAAGGTGGAAAAAAAAAGCCTGTGACCAACCAATTAGAAAACTAAGATCAGACAGCAAAGGCAAAAAAAAAATAGAGTACTTTTTAATGATTGGCACATGTAATCTTTGGGAATGTGCAAGAATAGCACTTTCTCTATGCAGATCTCACAATGTAGGAGATCAGCATGGAGGAAGTGGAAGCCCATGGGGCCTGCAGACAGGAGGCAGCAGAATGGACTTCAGTGTCAGTAGCAGGAATCGGCACCTCCCCAATAGCCACGCGGCAGCAGTGACAGTGGCAGCAGAGGAATGAGAGAGGCTCTGAGGTTGTGGACAAAAGAGAGGGGGTCTGCCTTTAGTGTGTGCATGTGTATGATTGGGAGTCAGCCTGGGGGTGTATGTGTGTGTATGAGAATGAACGGGTGTCTTCCTGGGGTTTGTATGTGTGAGAATAGGTGCCTGCCTGTGTGTGGTGCGTGTGTGAATGCATGGGTGCCTGCCTGGGGGTCTGTGTGTGTGAGAATGAATGTGTGCATGCCTGGGGGTCTGTGTGTGTGAGAATGAATGTGTGCATGCCTGGGGGATGGGGAGGGAGTGTGAGAAAATGAATGGGAGCCAATAAAAGAAACAGACTGATAGATGAAGTTTGTAACGCTTGCTTGGGCTTGAAGTGTACGAAACACCAACCTTCAATTGAAGATTTAGCCAATGAAATTCAGCAACAAAAAAAAGTCACTAAGCAGGTAAGGTAAAGAATTATTTGTTTTTGCTTTATTAATAAATACAGTACATATATTAAAATTATAACTTTGTTATTAATTAGAGCTACAAATATCACAAAATTATGGATTTTTCTAGAAGTGACACACCGCCCAAGTTATGCCCGGGTTTTTTATGAATTTTGACACACTGAGCTCAAAAGGTTGGCCATCACTGCACTAGAGCATTGAGACCCACCGCCCCGGTCTCTCTCTGGTGACTGAAGAACTTATCCGTCTTGGCATTGGATCTTGTTGCCATGAAGTCCAGTTGAGGAGTCCCCCAATGGGCATAAATGTGATTCCAGGCTTCTGCGGAAAGTTCCCACTCCCCCGGATTCAATTGCTGCCGGCTAAGATAATCTGCTTGAAAGGTGCCCACTCCTGCGACATGTGAGGCAACAAGCCCTTTGAGATGGAGTTCTGCACATCTGAACAAGAGTTGAGCCTCCCGGGCCTCGGCGTGACTCTTGGTTCCCCCCTGGCAGTTGATGTATGCCACCGTTGTCGAGTTGTCTGAAAACACTCATACCATTCGATCGTGGACCAAGGGCAGAAACACTTGAAGAGCCCTGCGCAACGCCCTTATCTCCAGTCGATTTATGGACCACGACCATTCTGACAACGACCAGATGCCCAGACACACCGCTCCCTGGAGTCTGGCATCTGTGGTCACCACCACCCAATCCGGGACTTCAAGCGGCATTCCTTTCTCCAAATTGCTCCTTGTCATCCACCACGCCAGACTGGACCTGGCCTCCTTTAATAGGGGTAATGGTAGAAAATACTGTTCCGATAGGGGGCTCCAGTGGGACAACAATGCCTTCTGCAGGGGGCGCATATGAGCGAATGCCCAAGGCACCAGCTCCAACGTCGAGGCCATTGATCCCAGAACCTGTAGATAGTCCTGGACTTTGGGAACCGGAAGGTGAAGCAGGCGATCTATCTTACCTTGGATCTTGACCACCCAGTCCGCAGTGATGAACAATCTTCCCTGATGAATGTTGAAATGGGCGCCCAAGTGCTCTAGGACCTGAGAAGGAACCAAGTGACTCTTCGGCAGACTGATGATCCAGCACAGTGACTCCAGTAGAGAACACACCCGGAGCACTGACTGTGAGCACTCCTTCTGCGACTTTGCTCTGATGAGCCAATCATCCAGATAGGGATGCACCAGAATCCCATCCTTCCTTAGGGATGCCGCTCGACCACCATCACTTTTGTGAAAGTACGAGGAGCTGTGGCAAGGCCGAAAGGAAGGGCCCGAAACTGAAAATGCTGACCCAGCACCTTGAAATGGAGAAACCTCTGGTGGTCCTGTCGAATGGGGATATGCAGATAGGCCTCAGTGAGATACAGAGAAGCCATAAACTCTCCTTTTCGGACCACTGCTATCACAGTGCGCAAAGTCTCCATCCGAAAACATGGTACCTTCAAACTTCAAACTCCAGTTGACCTCCTGGAGATCCAGGATGAGTCGAAAGGTGCCCTCCTTCTTTTGCACCATGAAATAAATGGAGTACCTTCCTTGCCCTTGCTCTGAAACCAGAACCAGGACTACAGCTTCCAGATTTAATAACCTTTGGATGGTCCCCTCGATGGCTGCTCTTTTGCTTTGGGAAAGAAAGCGTGACTCCAGAAAGGTCGACCTGAGAGGGCGGGAAAACTCTAAGGTGTAGCCTTCCCTAACGACCTCTAGCACCCACTGGTCGGAGGTGATCTTGTCCACTCCTCGTAAAACCGAGACAGTCTGTCTCCGATCGCCAAATCCAAGGAGTGGACCTGCTAGACTTCATTGGGAAGACTTGAGTCCACCCATTCCCTGGACGGACCCCACCTCTAGAAGGCTTTCTGGGACCTCGAAAGGACTGCTGTCTGAGGGCTGTTGCAACGTTGAAGATCCGGCAGACTTGCCAGAGGGAAAATGTCTTGCCTCTTGAAAATGAGGTTGAGAGGAAAAGGGCTTCTGCGCCGCCTTCTTATCTTTCGGCAGCCTGTTGCCCCTGGTCCCTCCCAGAGACTTCATGAGCTGGTCGAGGTCCTCCCCGAACATAAGCTTGCCCTTAAAGGGAAGGTTACTCAGCTGTAACTTGGACGAGAGATCCCCTGACCAATTGAGCAGCCACAACAGTCATCTTGCTGCCACCACCATGCTACGCGCTGTAGTCTGCCCGAGGTCATGTAAGGCATCGGTCACATACTCAACCCCCGCCTCGAGGCGGGCTGCCTGGAGTGGTGACAGCATCCCTGCTCCTGAGGCTTCTGGATCCAGCGTAAACAGGCGCGCTGCATCAGAATGGCACAGACTGCCGCTAGGGGCCTCAAAAACTCATTTAAGCTGTACTTCCAGCTTCCGAACCTGCACGTCCTTCAGAGCAACCGTCCCAGGAATTGTGGTTTTCTTGTTGACTGCTGATAAGGCGGCATCCACCTTCAGGATTTTGAGGGAATCTAAATGATCCTGCAGCAATGGATTAAACTTTGCATTGCTTTCCCCACTTTCAAGCCGGAGTCCGGGAAGTCCCACTCCCAGTTGATCAGCTTTTGGATCTTTTTAGGAATGAGGAAGGTGCTGGAGGGTTTCTGCACCGGATTAACCCCCTCGTTATCCGATTCCTCCAGGGAAAGCTTCACCCCCAATTCCTCCAGCACCGGGGGGATAAGGGGTCTCAGCTCCTCCCTCTTGAACAGGCAGACCATGCGCGGGTCGTCGCCTTCAGCTTCGGGCCCCTTCACAGGCCCCCTGATCATCCTTAATGTTATCTGGATCCTGGGGATGTCCCACATCTGGGCCAGCATCCAGGTCCTCCACCGGAGACAAGCCACCCTCATCCTGAGGGTCATCAGAATCCTCCGAATCCCCGGTATCTGCACCCAGATGCGGCTGAACGGGGTCCCCAAGGCTGCCCCCCGTGATCCTGCAGTCCTCGACGGGTCACCCCTCAGTCTCTTAGCGGAGTCTGAGGGACTGTCCTTAACACGCCTCTTCCTGGCTTCCCTAGCCAGGAAGGCCTCATGGAGCAAAAGGACAAATTCAGGCGAGATGCCCTGAGGACACTTCCGGGCTGTTGGGATCCGGCCCAGACGCCCCCTCCGCACGCTGCTGGACCACAAGGGGATAAGGGGGGGGGGAGAATCTCGGTCCTTCCCCCTTTCCCAACTCCCCATCCATGGGGGAAGGACCGAGGGCCTGAGACCCTCCCGCGGTCCACGCTGACCGCGAAGCCCTCCGTTTTGTAGGCTTGGCTGAAGCACGCTCCCCCACCCCTGCACACTCCGTGCAAAGGGAGAGGGGGGTGAGATAGGCGGTCCAGACTCCGCAGGCCTCCACCAGTGGCCTATCAGTCATCCTGCCAAAAGAAAAGCACCTCCGTGCGCTGGATTTGCCAGGGGGGAGGGTCCTGCTGGCGCAAATCAGAAGCGCTGATGCCACGGGAAATGCGTGCGGGCGCCGCTGTAAAAAACACACAAGTAGGGGTCACTCTCCCCCAGCTGGGGGCACCGTACTGAGGCGCCAAAGGCCAATCCTCCCCCCTTGTCCAGCCCGGATCCTCCAGGGCCGACCCTCGACGATCCCGCCGAGCAGAGCGCCTGACAGACAGCCCTGGTACTCAGCCTGAGCTGCCGCTCAGCCTCCTCCTAGCTTTCCCTTTTTTTTTTTTTTTTTAAAGGAACCCCAGCAGCAAGAACGCAGGAAAGAAAAGAGCCCCAAAGGGGGATAACTTCCCTGAATCCAAGGGGCAGGCGGAGGAGGATTTCGGGACCCACTGAGGGAACCAGTCCCCTGGCAATCAGTGGTCCCGGGGTCGCAGGCTAAAACCTGCCAGGGGTATCCAACCCCCCCACCCATTCATCCGGCTCAACCCTGGCCCTCAACAGGAACCTGGCACCTCGGGGAGCAGAAATCTTCCAAACACCAGATCAGTCAAGATTGCAGGTAAACTACATCTATCATCTGCTGGAGACAGAGAAGTTCTGAGGGACTGCAGGTGGCACTCTCTGTTATGTAGCAGTGCCTCAAAGTTTTGTTCTCTGCCTCCATCTGCTGGTAGGGATGAATAAAACCCACTTGTCTGGACTGATCCGGGTATGCTCAGGAACGAGGGATTTGCAAGAAATTCCTGCGCATGCTCAGCAGACGACAGAGCTAGAGAGAGAGAGGTCTGTTTGGCGTCATCAGATGACGTCACCCAAGGGTCATGACTAATTCAGCCCTGCTTCTCGATGGAGAGCGTTCCAGACACTATGAACAGAGAGAGGAAGCACAGGGAGGATCTTCCTCACACTCTAATCAAACACTGGAAAACAGAAGGCGAGCGTTCTTACGCTATGAACACAGAGACAGGAAATACAAAGAGAAAGTTCCTTACAGTCCAATCAAAAACAACAACACAGGGAGAAAATTCCTTAAACTCTGAGCAACGAGAGAAAAAACAGAAGAGCAAGTCATTGCACTATGAACAGAGACAGGAAACACAGGGCAAAAGTTATTTACAGACTGAGCACAAAAGGCAAGACAAATGTACTTTTTACTGCAGAGAAAGGATTGAAAAAGGTAGAAAATGTTCTTTTTGGTCCCCAACCAACAGCTTGTGAAGCCAGAAGGCGGCAGGCTTCTCTAACCATGGCTGCAGAAAGAGAGAATGAGCAAAAAAACGAGAGGGAGAGAGGTGAAAATAGTGAGAGAGAGAGAGCGAAAAAAAGGAAAAATGGAAGGGGGTGGGAAACGCCCGGGAAAAGCAGGCCAAGCTCACCTGCAATCTTCTCCTCGGACAGCTGGTCCTGCTGCAAAAGGTAAAGGCCATCATTAGCCCACGCCAGGGAGGTAGGCATGAAACAGACTGAGAGGGCCTCACCCCTATGAACAGACACACAAGCATATACAAGCAGCAGCGCCCTGCACACACACACACACACACACACACACGCACACACACGCACGATCACGCACACACACACGCAGTCACGCACACGCAGTCACATACACCCACACACATGCACACGCGCACACACACACACACACGCACGCACGCGCGCACACACGCGCACACACACGCGCTTCACCTGATTAGGACTCTGATGGTCCATCTCCTCTGTCCTCTTCACCTGTAACCCAGCGTGGCACCACCATACACCTTAATGAGAGCCTGAAGAAAAATCAAACATGGCTAGGTGATAAATGTGGACTTCATAAAGCTCCTGATAACTTTTCCTAGGGGTACTGACTCCAGATGCCACGACAAGAGTGAACCTCCACGCGTAAGCCAGGGTGTGCTGGATAGGATCTTAAATTATTAGTGCTCGTCCTAAGACCTTCATTGTGCCAAAAAGAGCTGGGGCTCATAGAATGTAATATGTACAGGTAACATGCTCTATGAGAGGCCTGCAGCCTCATGAGACTGGGATCAGGGTATGCTCTGGTAAAGAAGACCTGCCGTCTCCTGAGACTGGGATCAGTGTGTGCTCTGGTAAAGGAGACCTGCCGCCTCCTGAGACTGGGGATCAGTGTGTGCTCTGGTAAAGGAGACCTGCCGCCTCCTGAGACTGGGGATCAGTGTGTGCTCTGGTAAAGGAGACCTGCCGCCTCCTGAGACTGGGGATCAGTGTGTGCTCTGGTAAAGGAGACCTGCCGTCTCCTGAGACTGGGATCAGGGTGCGCTCTGGTAAAGGAGACCTGCCGTCTCCTGAGACTGGGATCAGGGTGCGCTCTGGTAAAGGAGACCTGCCATCTCCTGAGACTGGGATCAGGGTGCGCTCTGGTAAAGGAGACCTGCCGTCTCCTGAGACTGCCCATCAGTGTGTGCTCTGGTAAAGGAGACCTGCCGTCTCCTGAGACTGGGATCAGTGTGCGCTCTGGTAAAGGAGACCTGCCGTCTCCTGAGACTGGGATCAGTGTGCGCTCTGGTAAAGGAGACCTGCCGTCTCCTGAGACTGGGATCAGGGTGCGCTCTGGTAAAAGGAGACCTGCCGTCTCCTGAGACTGGGATCAGTGTGTGCTCTGGTAAAGGAGACCTGCCGTCTCCTGAGACTGCGGATCAGTGTGTGCTCTGGTAAAGAAGACCTGCCATCTCCTGCGACTGGGATCAGTGTGTGCTCTGGTAAAGAAGACCTGCCGTCTCCTGAGACTGGGATCAGTGTGTGCTCTGGTAAAGAAGACCTGCCGTCTCCTGAGACTGCGGATCAGTGTGTGCTCTGGTAAAGGAGACCTGCCATCTCCTGCGACCAGTGTGTGCTCTGGTAAAGGAGACCTGCCGTCTCCTGAGACTGCGGATCAGTGTGTGCTCTGGTAAAGAAGACCTGCCGTCTCCTGAGACTGGGATCAGTGTGTGCTCTGGTAAAGGAGACCTGCCGTCTCCTGAGACTGCGGATCAGTGTGTACTCTGGTAAAGGAGACCTGCCGTCTCCTGAGACTGCGCATCAGTGTGTGCTCTGGTAAAGGAGACCTGCCGTCTCCTGAGACTGCGGATCAGTGTGTGCTCTGGTAAAGGAGACCTGCCGTCTCCTGAGACTGCGGATCAGTGTGTGCTCTGGTAAACCCTTATGCATTATTTATTTATTTATTTTTAGATTTTTATATACCGGTGTTCCTATATGAAATAAAGATCACATCGGTTTACATTGAAACAGAACATGAAAATTGCCAAAAGGCATTACATAGAACAAGGTTATGAAACTTCGTCTGTTGGATACTTCTTCCAATTTTTGAATTAAGATCTTTTGGCTAAAATAGCCTCTTTCACCTCACCTTTTAACCATGCCGGTTATCGTTTTGCCTTCCTTCCACCTTTCTTAATGTGTGGAATACATCTGGACTGTGCTTCTAGGATTGTATTTTTTAACAATGACCACGCCTCTTGCACACTTTTTGCCTTTGTAGCTGCTCCTTTCATATTTATTTTCTAACAATTTTTCTCATTTTATCAAAGTTTCCCTTTTGAAAGTTTAGCACGAGAACCTTGCATTTGCACACTGTTCCTCTTCCAGTCATTAAATCAAATTTGATCATATTATGATCACTATGGCCAAGCGGCCCCACCACCGTTACCTCTCTCACCAAGTCCTGTGCTCCACCGAGAATTAGATCTAAAATTGCTCCCTCTCTCGTCGGTTCCTGAACCAATTGCTCCATAAAGCTATCATTTATTCCATCCAGGAACTTTATCTCTCTAGCGTGTCCCGATGATACATTTACCCAGTCTATATTGGGGTAATTGAAGTCTCCCATTATTACTGCACTACCAATTTGGTTAGCTTCCCTAATTTCTCTTAGCATTTCACTGTCCGTCTCACCATCTTGACCAGGTGGACGGTAGTATACCCCTATCACTGTAGTCTTCCCTGACACACAAGGGATTTCTACCCATAAAGATTCAATTTTGTATTTAGTCTCATGCAGGATGCTTATCCTGTTGGACTCTATGCCATCCCGGACATAAAGCGCCACACCTCCTCCCGGGTGCTCCTCTCTGTCATTGCGATATAATTTGTACCCCGGTATAGCACTGTCCCATTGGTTGTCCTCTTTCCACCATGTCTCTGAGATGCCAATTATGTCTGTCGTCATTCACTGCTATACATTCTAATTCTCCCATCTTACTTCTTAGACTTCTGGCATTAGCATACAAACATTTCAAAGTTTGTTTTTTGTTTGTATTTTCATTCTGCTTTTTAATTGATAGGGATAAGTTTGAATTTTTTAGCTCAGGTGAGTTTTTAGTTACAGGCACTTGGACTACTTTTCTTGTTATTAGAACCTCACTGTCGGGATGCCCTAATTCTAATGCATCATTAGTATCCTTTAAAGATACATCTCTCCGAACCATGCGCTGCTGAGCGACTGTTGGCTTTCCCCTTTGTTCTAGTTTAAAAGCTGCTCTATCTCCTTTTTAAAGGTTAGCGCCAGCAGTCTGGTTCCACCCTGGTTAAGGTGGAGCCCATCCCTTCGGAACAGACTCCCCCTTCCCCAAAAGGTTCCCCAGTTCCTAACAAAACTGAATCCCTCTTCCTTGCACCATCGTCTCATCCACACATTGAGACTCCGGAGCTCTGCCTGCCTCTGGTGACCTGCGCGTGGACAGGGAGCATTTCAGAGAATGCTACCCTGGAGGTTGTGGGTTTATGCTTTCTACCTAAGAGCCTAAATTTGGCTTCCAGAACCTCCCTCCCACATTTTCCTATGTCGTTGGTGCCCACATGTACCACGACAGCCGGCTCCTCCCCAGCACTGTCTAAAATCCTTTCTAGGTGACGCATGAGGTCCGCCACTTTCGCACCAGGTAGGCATGTTACCAGGCGATCCTCACGCCCACCAGCCACCCAGCTGCCTACATTCCTAATAATCGAATCACCAACTATGACGGCCGACCTAACCCTTCCCTCCTGGGCAGTAGGCCTTGAAGACACATCCTCGGTGTGAAAGGACAATGCATCACCTGGAGAGCAGGTCCTTGGTACAGGATCCTTTCCTGCTACACCTGGTTGATGCTCTCCAATCATGAGACCTTCTTCCTCCAAGGCAGCACCAGGGCTCTCAGTCTGAAGTTGGGACTTGGCTACTATATCCCTGAAGGTCTCATCTATATACCTCTCTGTCTACCTCAGCTCCTCCAGGTCTGCCACTCTAGCCTCCAGAGATCGGACTCGTTCTCTGAGAGCCAGGAGCTCTTTGCATCGCATTGACATGTACAACTTGTCACCGTGGGTATAAAATCATACATGTGACACTCTATGCAAAAGACTGGGAAGCCCCCCTCTTGCTGCTGCCTTCATCTCAAATTTGTTCAGTTCCTAGTTAAGTTTTAGGTTGCTATGGGAGTAGGAATGTGTCTAATTAACGTCCTTTAAATGTATTAGTGGATTCACTATGTCTGGTAGTGGCCTACAGGGGAATGATCAAACTTTCAATAAGTTGTTTTGTTTTTTTTTGTGATTTCTTGATTGAGGTGGTTGAGATTGTCATCTGAGATTGGTAAGCCATTGTGCGATAAGGCGTGAATGGTCTACATTGACATTGGTAGAATGGTCGTTTGTATGGGTAATAATGTTTGCAAGGGTAATGCTCTGTTGATAATGTGAGTGATGAGACTGCTACACTTTGTTCTTTTAATTGTGAGACCATCTCTGTCAACCTGTCGCCAAATAGGTTGTTTCCTTTGCAAGGGAGGTCAGCAAGTTTTTCATGAACATCATCTCTTATGGCACTCGCTCTAAGCAATGCGATTCTGCGTACCACTATAAACGTTGCCCACATTCTCACAAAGGTGTCAAAGGCCTCAAATCATTCTTATCAGATGGCATAAACCTTCCTCCATATCTGATTTAATTTGAGCTTGTGTTTGTGCATCAGTACTAGAGGGACTTCCAGGTTTTCATCCCTGTAAGCATTCAAATAAGTATTAAGTAATGTAATGTAGAATTGGTGCTGTATATCCTTGAATTCAGCATAGTACCTTGAAACATCTTTTTCCCCAAAGCCGTCCAGATATTTAGCGGCTTTACCTGGGAGTATATCTGAGTACAGCCTTATTTTCTTTGCTTTTTTGAGCGCTGACTCAACAACAACAAAAGCATATGGAAGTTGCACTGATTCATAATGGGCGGACTTTCGTAATCTAAATTTTAGATCTATTTTCCTAGAGATGGTAGGGATAGAAAAAGGACATGTCCAGGATTTGTCTAGTAAGCCCTCCAACACTGTGTGAGAGGGTAGTGCTGAGGGTTCTGATGGTACAAATATACTCAATATTCCATGAACCTCTGACCTTTGATCTGGTATCTTTTTTATTTCAACTTTAAGGAAGGAGCTCACTTCTCTATAAATTTAGAGTATGTCAAGTCTTCAGGAGGTGAAGACGGTTCAGGTGGTCCTGAAGGGATTCCTGTTGATGATCCCGGAGATGTTGGCGAGGAGGCTGGGACATTTCAGTCCTGTTCTGAATCCGTTGGGCTGAGATCATGTCCCATGGATCCTTCTGTCTGTTCATCTCCCAGAGGGGAAGATGGTAAAGATCTTATGAATATGTTATCCTCAGAGTCTCTTGAAGAATCCTGCCTGTGGGGGGATTCGGGTAGTGATGCAAAGAAATTCTTCAGAATATGAGATATATGAGTCATTGCTTGTAATGCTGCAGACCTCCCCTTGGGGCGGGATGTTTAGCTAGTATGGGATGGAACCTTCTTTGGAAGAGGTGCCTGTAGGATGGCAGAGTCTGACTTTCTTTGGGACCCCAATCAGCCCTGGGGCTCTCGGTGGGATTTGTGCCTTTTTACAAGAGGTTCCTGCAACTGGGGCTGTTCTCTTTTATGCTTTGATACCTGTGATAGGCCCGAGTATACCATGCCTTTTGATGAAGAGGAAGA
Organism: Rhinatrema bivittatum; assembly: GCF_901001135.1. Lineage (NCBI taxonomy): Eukaryota > Metazoa > Chordata > Amphibia > Gymnophiona > Rhinatrematidae > Rhinatrema > Rhinatrema bivittatum. The sequence continues at coordinate 262,708,137 of NC_042622.1, read as the reverse complement.
ATTGTTAGTAAGTTGGACTACTTCTACGTCAGAACCATTCGCAAATTCTTCTTGAGTAAACACTATTTGTGGATCTGGACACCACTGAGCTTGGTTCCTTCCTGTGGGAAGGTCCCTGGGATTATGGTGCTTCGATTGCATCGAAGAGATTTCTTTCCTAGATATATGAATCGGAGGATCCTTCACTGGTGTTGTGTTGTGCATCGATCGACGCATTGCGTCTTTCTTTGAGCATCAATGCAGTTCTTGCATAGAGTGCTTTTTCACTTCGTGCATTGACCGATGCGACGTTACATGTCGAACGTGTCAATGGATTCAGACTCGACTGTTCTTGCAGCGAGTGAGCAGACACGTTGTGCATCAGATGACTGGACTGCTTCGGCTGCTTCATGCGTCTGGCGTGCCTCATGTAACGGATGAGCCAACAGACTCAAGTCACGTGCTCTTTCCCCAACTCGATGCCTCAGGCCCTGCTCCTGAGGATTTTTTTGATGTATCGGGGTCTTTTGGGCTTTTATCGCCCGAGCATTTTGCATTCTTTGTAGCTTCCTTGGAGCATTTACTTTTTGGCCGAGGGTCCAATGAAGAAGATCTAGTTGTGGTAGATTTTTTCTTTTTTTCCTACTGGCATCGTCTGCGTTGATCCATGGGTCGGGACATATGACCCAGATTGGTCGCCCCTCAATTTAATCTTTTCTGCCCTCTGCCTTTGGGCCCCCGAGGATATCCTGCCGCAATCCCCGCAGGATGTCTGGTCATGATCTGATCCTATGCAAATATGGCAAAATTATGGCAGAATTTAAATTCAGGTGTTCTCGGAGACATATTAGCACTTAAAAGTGCTTTTTGGGGTACATTAAAGTGTGTTGAAAGAAGCTGAAGAGAAAAATTTTGGCACGAGAGGAGCATGATCATGAGCTGCCACTGAGAAAAACTGAGCGGGGGAGAGGAATTGCACGGGAAGAGCCATGCAGGTGCACAGAGCACAACTCTGTATTCTTTGAGAGGATTCTGCATCCAGCTGCCCAGGAGGATATCCCAGAGAGCATGGCTAATTCAGCCTGCTAGTCTATGGAAGAAACCCCAACCCCTGCCATTTCCTCATCTACTACTACTATTTATTTTTTAAATACTACTAGATATACACAGTGCTCACCTATCAGGACTGAGTGAAAAGTGTGCAAAATGTATAGAAGGAACACCTTTCCACATCTCACCATTGGCAGAAATATTAAACCTTTCCACATCTCACCATTGGCAGAAATATTATATGAATACTTCAGTTCTGTGTTCACTAAAGAGGACCCTGGAGAAGGAGCATCGCTAGTTAATAAGAAACTGGAGGGGAGTGGAGTAGATGAAACTCCATTTACAATAGAGAATGTATGGGAAGAGCTGGGGAAACTGAAAGTGGACAAAGCCATGGGGCCTGATAAGGTTCATCCCAGGATACTGAGGGAGCTCAGAGATGTGCTGGCAGATCCGCTGTGTGACTTATTCAATAAATCCCTAGAAACAGGAGTGGTGCCGAGTGATTGGAGAAGAGCGGTGGTGGTCCCGCTTCACAAGAGTGGGAACAGAGAAGAGGCTGGTAACTACAGACCAGTTAGCCTCACCTCAGTGGTGGGAAAAGTAATGGAGTCACTGTTGAAAGAAAGAATAGTGAACTATCTACTGTCGGGAGAATTGCTGGACCAGAGGCAGCATGGATTCACCAGGGGAAGATCCTGTCAGACAAATCTGATTGATTTTTTGACTGGGTAACCAAGGAATTGGATCGAGGAAGAGCACTCAATGTCATCTACTTGGACTTCAGCAAAGCTTTTAACACAGTCCAGCACAGGAGACTGGTGAATAAAATGAGAAACTTAGGAGTGAGTGCCAAGGTGGTGGCCTGGATTACAAACTGGTAGACGGACAGAACACAGACAATGTGTGGTGGTGAATGGAACTCTCTCTGAAGAGAGAGCTGTGTTGAGCGGAGTGCCGCAGGGATCGGTGTTGGGACCATTCCTGTTCAATATCTTTGTGAGCGACATTGCGGATGGGATAGAAGGTAAGGCTTGTCTTTTTGCGGATGACACTAAGATCTGCAACAGGGTGGACATGCCGGAAGGAGTGGAGAGAATGAGACGGGATTTAAGGAAACTGGAAGAGTGGTCGAAGATATGGCAGCTGAAATTCAACACCAAGAAGTGCAGAGTCATGCATTGGGGTGTGGAAATCCGAAAGAACTGTATTCAATGGGGGGGAGAAGGGCTGATGTGCACGGAGCAGGAGAGAGACCTTGGAGTGATGGTGTCTAATAATCTGAAGTCGGCGAAACAATGTGACAAGGCGATAGCTAAAGCCAGAAGAATGCTGGGCTGCATAGAGAGAGGAATATCGAGTAAGAAAAGGCATGTGATTATCCCCTTGACAGGTCCTTGGTGAGGCCTCACCTGGAGTTCAGTTCAGGAGACCGTATCTCCGAAGGGACAGAGACAGGATGGAGGCGGTCCAGAGAAGGGCGACCAAAAAGGTGGAGGGTCTTCATCGAATGACTTATGAGGAGAGATTGAAGAATCTAAATATGTACACCCTGGAGGAAAGGAGGAGCAGAGGTGATATGATACAGACTTTCAGATACTTGAAAAGTTTTAATGATCCAAAGATGACAAACCTTTTCCATCAGGGAAAAAAAATCAGCAGAACCAGGTGTCACAATTTGAAGCTCCAGGGAGGAAGACTCAGAACCAATGCCAGGAAATATTTCTTCATGGAGAGGGTGGTGGATGCCTGGAACGCCCTTCCGGAGGAAGTGGTGAAGACCAAAACTGTGAAGGAGTTCAAAGAGGCGTGGGATAAACACTGTGGATCCATAAAGTCTAGAGGATGTGAATGAAGTGAAGAGGCATGGGGGCAGCTTGCGGGAATGACGGCTACTACCTGGAGATTAATATCCTAATTCAATAAACATACACAAGGTTAATGTGACTCCAACATTAGTCTATGCTTCAACGGCAAGAGGAAATGTGAACAAAAAAGGATTTGCATTCACAAAAAAGCAGGGGAGTAGCTTGCTTGATACGGCGGTTACTACCCCAAACCAAATAAGCCTGATACTTTACTTTCAATGATATCCAGCATAGCTCTCTGCTTCAACGGCAGGGGGAATGATGAAAAGATGATTTATATTCGGACAACAACCAACAAGACTGAGTTGCACAGGCTGGGTAAACATGCGTGGGAGTAGCTTGCTAGGATGGCGGGTACTACCCCTAAACAATTAGCTAGATACTTCACTTAGATGCAGCTCCAGCACTACTAAATACATCGATGGCGGGAGTGGAAGGGAAATAGAACAAAAAAGGTCACTTACAAGGGACAAGAGTAACAGATAAGTATGGGGGGGGGAAAAAAAAAGTGAAAGCTTGCTGGGCAGACTGGAAGGGTCTTCTTCTGCCATCATTTCTTTGTTTCTATGTTACCCCCACTGCCCAGTTTCATCTGTCACAGAATGCATCCCTGGCTGCCTACACCCCAAGATTGAAGGATCAGGATCTGATCATGTCTTTTTGTGCGATGGATCACCTTTTAGATTCTACGGTTTCCCTCGAACTCAGATAGTCAAAAGTCCATCCCTCATCCAGGTACACCATCAGTCTATGCATATCCCAGAACTTGTCTGGCTTGTTTTTCCTCTTGCACCTACGCAGTGGCAACAGGATGCCAGGGACACACCAAGCCAAAACACAAGAGGGCTGGGCACACACTGATCAAAGACGTCAGTTGAGATTTTAGAATAATAATTGAAAAAAAAAAAAAGCCAAAAGTGAGAAACAGAGTGAACTGGTTACAGAAGCAAGAAAATTATGCTGCAAGATTAAAGGGCACAATCAGATTCCCTTCAATAGTTTCCTGGCAAATTCAGGAAATGCTCAGATCTCTGACAGTGCTGGAGGTAGGTACATTATTGCCAGGTGGGACCCTGGTTGCAGGGATACAGATGGAAAGGTATTGATAGAATCAGTTATATGACACCATGTTTAGGTCGTCTTGCAAGTACAGGTAGGTGTTACGTAAGGCAGCAGAAATAGGTAGGTCAAGGACATGAATCTAAACTGTAAAATATGTCAAGTGCAGCTGCCGCTAACTCTCCTCCTCCTCCTCCTCCTTGCTACCACTTGCCCCTCCACAGTACCGCACAGCTATTTGCCTTACCCGCAGAAAACATCCCTGCCACTTACAGCTCATTCTGGATATGGTGCAGTGCTTCCCTGGCACATGCTCCTATCGGCAGACACCCTGAGCTAGGCTGCAGTAACTCTGCAACCTGCCCCTACCTGCAGCCTTCCACCACTGTACTATGCTACCTCTCTGCTACCTACCCCTACCTGGAGGTTGAACAGGACGTAGTCCGAGAGCGTGTCCCTGCTTGCGTAGTGTCGCCAGGAGCTTCAAAGTTAGGTTTACCTACTGCAGATGCCCAGAGCCTAGTCCTGACCTGGTATGAAGAAGGAGGAGCCTGCACAGGGAAGGTTGCTTCTTTCATTGGATCCACCCTCCCCGTCCCTGCAGAACTAGTTATGGTAGATGATAAAGGGAAAATTGGTTCTTACCTGCTAATTTCCGTTTCTGTAATGCCACAGATCAGTCCAGACAAGTGGGATTTATGCATTTCTACCAGAGATGGAGGCAGAGAACAAAACCTTGAGGCGCTGCTACATAACCAAGAGTGGCACCTTCAGTCCCTTCAGTATGGACTGGTACCCAAGCCAAGATTCGACAAAGAAAACCATTCCCCTAAAATAGGGCAAACTAGACACCAGGGTTGGATTCCCTGGGAAAAAACAGTAGACAACAAACTCTTAGCAACTGCTAACCTCAAAAGGACCAGTAGTATGTTCTATTGCAAGAACTATTCGGAGAACATTCAAGACAATACTAGGACAGTCAGTCTTTCGGATTCCCGCCCAGTGTAGGGTGGCTTGGGTACATCCCACTGGTCTGGACTGATCTGGGTATGTTCAGGAAAGGAAAGTTGGTTCTTACCTGCTAATTTTCGTTCCTGTGATACCACAGATCAAGCCAGAGGCCCACCCCTTTTCAGATTCCGAAAGACTGCCTTAAGCTGGAATTATTGGCTGAGTTTTCCTATTGCCGACGCTCTTGAAGGAGCAGGTTCTTAGGCGATATTCTTGTTTTATTATTCAGTTATGGGCGAGTGGGTGGGTGGTTGTGTTTGGGTTCCAACCCCTTCGCCTGTTAGTTGTTGTCGGCTTGGGTACAGGCCAATACTGAGAGATTGCAGGTGATGCTCGGATATGTAGCAGTGCCCAAGGTTTTGCTCTCTGACTCCACCTGCTGGTAGGAATGCACAACCCACTCGTCTGGACTGATCTGTGGTATTACAGGAACGAAAATTAGCAGGTAAGAACCAAATTTTCCTTTTTGCCTAAGCATGCCCTTCCCTGGATGAAAGGAGGTGAACCATGAGTGGGCCGCTGCTCTCAGATCACTATCAGACACTGGCTCTGACACAGGGGCAGTGAGTAATAGTTTCTGCTCTAAACCTCAGAAGGAGGAGTCAGTCTAGGTCTGTTCCTGAACATACCCAGACCAGTCCAGACAAGTGGATTTATGCATTCCTAGCAGATGGAGGCAGAGAACAAAACCCCGAGGCACTGCTCCATAACAGAGCACCACCTGCAAGCCCGCAGTATTTCAGTCTCCAGCAGATGATAGAAGTGCATCCCTGCAGTCCTGACGGGTTTGATGTTGGAGACTGGAAGGTGCTCCTCAAGGTGGCAGGTTCCATTTCTTTGGGCCATCCCTCGGGTCGAGCCAGGCGAATGAGGGGTTGGATACGCCTGCCTGTGCTAGCCCGTGATTCCCGGGGCCCTCGATAGCCAGGGGACTGGCTCCCTCTTGGTGCTGAAGCTGACTCGCTCAGGAAAGTATCCCCCCTAAGGGGCTCTTCTTTTTCCATTGCTGTTTATTGCCTGTTTTGAGATGTAAAGTTTTGGGGTTTTTTTTTTAAACAGTCTCTCTTCTGGAGCAGCAAGGCATAGCAGGACAGTCAGCCAGCATGGCAGTACAGTGAGCAGTCAGGCCCGACGTTCTGGGTCTGTGTCGGGGTGGGGGACCATAGAGGTCTGCTGGCGGAGGGCAATGTTTTTGTTTCCCCAGTGAGGACAGGCCCGTTTTCACCGCAGAGGCCTGCACTGCGAACAGCAAGGCTATCTTTCGTGTGCGCATCTTTCCTGCTGCTGCAGTTTCTCCCGTGTGTCAGCAGCATCTCTGGCGGCCTCCAGGCCACGTGGGTCAGCCATTTTCGCTATTTCTCCCATGGGGGCTGTGTTATGGCAGACAAGCCGCGGATTGAGGCTTGAAAAGCCTGTGGAGTCTGGTCTGTATACCTAAACTCCCACTCCCTTTGCACTTCATGTGCTCTGGGAGGAGAGGGATCCTCCTCTAAGCCCAGGAGGGCTTCTCTGTCATCAGCGTCTGTGGCAGGGGCCAAGGTGAGGGCTTCTGTTCCCGCTCCCTCTGAAGGGGCTCCGGACTGCAACACTCCAGCCAGCGGGGCTTCTGCTGAGGGACCTCCCTCCCCCCGTGGTGCAGGGTGATGAAGGCTCTAGTCTGACCTCCAGTGATTCTGAGGGCGTGCTGCTGGGCCCAGGTGGTTTTTCTCCCAAAATTCGTGTGCTCCTATTACATGAGGCCTTTTTGGCTAAGAAGGCGGCCAAGTGTAGGCCCAGGGAGAAAGGCCTGGGTTCCTCTAAGAGACCTTGGCGCTCCTCAAAGATCTCTCAGCCTTGTGTTTCTAAGATTCAGGGTTCTTGTGCTGGACGTCCTGCTGTGGACTGGGAGGACATGATAGACTCAGAACTGCAGGGGGATGGAGATTCCTTCCCGGTAGTGGAGCCAGATGATCCAGATGAGGATCTTGCCCCCGGTCCAGATGCAAATAAGGATGGTCAAATCCTCCTTGAAGGTGCTGGAACTGATGGAGCCGACCCCCGAGTGGTCTGTCTGTTTAAGTGGAAAGAGCTAAGACCTCTTATCCCCAGGTTTTGGAGGAAGTGGGGGTGAAGCTGGCTCAGGAAGAGTCAGATAGCAAAGGAGTTAATCGGTCCTGCATGGTCTCAGAGGTCTGCCTAACGCTTTCCCGATTCAAAAGCTGATTAGCTGGGAGTGGGATACCCTACAGGCAGGCTTGAAAGTGGGGAGGGTGATGACAAAGCTCTACCCCCTTTTGGAGGAGCATTTGGACTGCCTTAAGACACCTAAGGTAGATGCAGCAGTCTTGGCAGTTACCAAGACGACCACTAGTCCGGTGGCGGGGGCTGCCGCTTTGAAGGATATGTAGATTCGCAAGCTGGAGATGCAACTCAAATGGATGGTCGAGGTATCTGCATAAGGCCTCCGCGCTGCGGTCTGCACTAGTATGATGCAGTGTGCCTGCCTACGTTGGATTAAGAAGCCTCAGGAACCAGCGGCTTCGGGAGTACTCTCTCCTGTGCAGGTGGCCCCTCTGTATGATTTCGTACGCACAGCAGCTCACAGTATGGTTTCGGCAGTGGCAGCAAGGCGCCTACTGTAGCTGCGCAACTGGTTGGCAGACATGTGGTCCAAAACCCAGTTATGTCACCTTCCTTTTAAAGGGAAGCTTTTCTTCGGGGAGAATCTGGATCAGCTTATGAAATTCCTTGTGAGAAACTAAGGGCAACAGATTGCCAGAGAACAGCAACAATGTTAAGAAATTCTTCGCCGGTTGCTCTCGCTTTCAGGAGCAGAGGCAATTTCGCTCCGGAAGAGGAGCGACTTCCTCTGGATTTAAGCAGCCAGTCAGCAGTCCTTTCGAACCTCTGGACAGCCCCCTCCAGGAGCAGTTTCCGGTCAGGGGACCGGAGGAAGTAAGCCATCGAAAACCGCAGGCTTCTCCAGGTCCTCATCCACATCTGCCCTGGAGGGGGAGCTGGTGCTCCGTCCGGAGGCGCAGGAGCCGCGAGGGCGCCCTGCTGCGAAGATGACTCATCATTTGTCTGAAGTCAAATCATCCCCAGGGTCCTCGACTAAGTGTCTCCGCAGGGGAAAGCGGCGGTGGGAGATCCCCTCCTCCAAGCATCCTGGTTCTCAGCGTAGGTTTTGAAAAAGGCCACTGTTCCCGCCCAGTCTAGGGGTGCTTTGGTACATCCCACTTGTCTGGACTGATCTGGGTATGTTCAGGAAAGGAAAATTGGTTCTTATCTGCTAATTTCCATTCCTGTAATACCACTGATCAGTCTAGGGGCCTGCCCTGTTGACCTTGCGCACTCACCCTAAAATTTCTACCAAAGGTGATCTCCAGTTTCCACATTAACCAGACCATCACCTTACCCACGTTCCATCCAAAACCTCATGCTAATGCGAAAAGGTTACACACCTTGGATTGCAAACGTGCACTAGCATACTACAAACAACGCACGTTTTCACCCAATCGCCCTTCACAACTACTTCTTTCATTCAATCCAAATGCACAGGGGCGCCCAGTAACAAAAAAATCTTTATCCATATGGATATCCAACTGTATCCAGTTTTGCTATGACCAAAGGTCGCAAACTCTGTCTGCGACCCCTACGGCACATCAGGTACGTGCCATGGAAGCCTCGATCGCCTCTCTACCTCAAATACCTATCATAGACATCTGTAAAGTGGCGACATGGTCATCACTTCACACCTTCACATCCCACTATTGTTTGGACAAACAAACGGCGAATGATGCCCTAGTGGGTAGGGATGTGAATCGTTTTTTGACGATTTAAAATATCGTCCAATATATTTTAAATCGTCAAAAATCATTAGAGGCGATATTTAATAGGAATTTCCCCGATTTATCGTCAAAAATCGTAAATCGGGAGAAGGGGGAGGGCGGGAAAACCGGCACACTAAAACATCCCTAAAACCCACCCTGACCCTTTAAAATAAATCCCCCACCCTCCCAAACTCCCCCCAAATGTCTTAAATTACCTGGGGTCCAGTGGGGGGGTCCCGTTGTGATCTTCCACTCTCGGGCCACGGGTGCGTTGATAGAAAATGGCGCCAGCGCCATTTTGGTTCCTATCCCCTGACGTCACGAGCGTAGGAGATCGCTCCCGGACCCCCGCTGGACCCCCAGGGACTTTTGGCCAGCTTGGGGGGGGCCTCCTGACCCCCACAAGACTTGCCAAAAGTCCAGCCAGATCAGGATGTGCAGATACACCTCTGTAAGATTAGGGATGCGAGGAACTCCCCTTTGTGCACAGCGGCCACCACCATCCTCAAGGTTTCCATGCGAAAGCAAGGGACCCGAAGACACTGGTTCACCTTCTGCAGATCTAGATTGAGATGAAATGTGCCCTCCTTCTTGGGAACCACAAAGTACACAGAGTACCAGCCCTGGCCCTATTCTGTCAAGGGAACTGGGACAATGGCCCTTAGATGGAGAAGCCATTGTAGAGTGCCCTGCACGTGCCATGCGAAGCCAAGCAGGATTCCACAAAGGCCTCTCGCACTGGGCGCAAAAACTCGAGAGCGTAACAGTCTTTGTCCACCTCCAAGACCCAGCGGTCTGAGGTAATCCTTGCCCAATCCAATTAAAAGCTCGACAATCTGCCTCCTACAGCTATGACGGTGTAATGGGTACCTGTGGCCTCATTGGGAGGGCTTGCCATTCCCTGCTCAGAGGCTCGCAGGCCCTCTGCCTGGATGGTATCCACCCTGAAAGGACTGCTGCTGCCCTGCAGTCTGCTTGGGCCAAATGGAGCAGAGTATCTGCCCGCCCGGAATCTGCATGAATCCCGAAAGCGAGCCCGAGGGGGAAACACTTTCCTTGAAGACCTTCTATCCTCTGGCAACCTGTTGCCTTTGGACTCCCCAGCAACTTGACCAATTGGTCAAGGTCCTCCCTGAAAAGGAGCTTGGCTTTAAAAGGGAAGGTTACAAAGCTGGGATTTGGAAGACAAATCCAGTGACCAATTCCTCAACCAGAGGAGGCGCCGTGCCACCACCAGTCACCATGCTACGTGCAGAGGTACACACCAAATCATACAAGGCGTCCACCTCATACGCGATTCCCGCTTCCAGACACGCGGCCTGCAATGGACCAGCACTGCTGGGGCTAGAGCTGGGAAAGGCCTCCCGCACCAAGAGGCAAGCCCTCTGCATAAAGCTTGCTCAAACTGCTGCCTGAAGACTCAGAATGGCGATCTCAAAGACCCATTTCAACTGTATCTCCAGCTTGTGGTCCTGCATGTCCTTCAAGGCAGCAGCCCCGGCCACGGGAATTGTGGTTCTTAGTCACGGCCAAGAAAGCCACGTCCTCCTTCGGGACCTTAAAGAGATCCAAGACGTCCAGCGAGAGGACAGATCTTCGCCATAGCTCTGCCCACCTTTAAACCAGCATCAGGGGCTTCCCACTCCAGGGTTACCAGCTTGCGGACCTTCTTGGGTAAAGGGAAGGATATCATCTGGTCCCTGAATCCCATCCAGGACTGGGTTAACTCCTTCGCTGTCAGACTCCTCTTGAGAGACCTTAAGTCCCAGGATCTCCAACACCTGGGGAATTAGAGGGCGCAGCTCATCACGCTTAAACAGACGCACCACGCTGGGATCATCCCCACCTGCACATTCACCCACATCCAGATCGTCTTATGGTAAATCACCCAGATCCATACCCAGTACCAAGACCGGCTCAATCCCAGAATCCAGAACTTCACCCTGCAGGGTTAGTGGCCTATCATCAACAGCTGGCCTGCACTGGTCCCCAGGGTGCTACTGGGGGTCCCCAGGACCCCCTAATACCCTGCTTGGGCTGAAGCTCTGATGGGAGCCCCTGGCGAGCCAGTCTCTTAAAGGGCACCTGCTTCCTACCAGGAAAGCCTGTTGCAGGAGGATAAACTCAGGGGAAAACTCCCCCAGGACCTCCTCTCCCTCTGAAGGAAGGTCGGGGATCTTTGCATCATCCCCAAAACCTGCTCCATAAGGGCAATCCTCCTCCTGCGACCCCTGCTGCAGGAGGGGGCATTGGCCTGACCAAAGACCTGATTTTCCAGGCCTAAAGGCCCAAAGAGGAACCCTGACCCGAGCTGCAGCCCAGGCAAAGGAAGGCCACATCCAAGGCCTGCCCCAGCACACCACATGCACGGCCAGCCATTTTGGAGTAGGGTGCCATTAGCGGTGCCGTGCAGCCACATGGTCCGGGCACGTCGGGCCTAAAACATAGCTCCCAGAAGCAAGCCGTTGTCAGAGTCCTGCAGTACTTCTCGCGCTGGCCTCTTCTCCCGAGGGGGACCTGGAGCCCCCCGGGACTGAGCGGTCCTCTTCCGGGGCGGGGAGCGCTCCTCCCTGCCCCCTGACGACTTTCCAGCCTTCCGTCTGGATTTTTTGTAGTTTGCCAATTTTCTAAGCAAAAAGGGCAAAATCAGCCGAAAAGGATCCCTCCGATCCCGAAGAATCCTCTTCAGCACTAAGGCTCCCGGATCCACGAGGCCTCTCCCCCCGAATTCGGAAGCTGTGGTGACAGCGAGGGTGGCTGAGCGCCATCTTGAAGCGCTTTCCTTGTGGCCTCCCTCACTGAGGACAAAATGGCTTCCGTTCCCGCGCTCAGCGGGAACGGGTCAAACGGCGCAGCCTCGATCGTTCCATCGCGCGGCGGCGAGCGGGCACCCCGAGATCGACCCCCACGAGCGACCTCCGACGCCCCTTTGCCCCCCGAGACACAATAGCGCGGAACCGCGGGCGCGGCAGGCCGACTCCCTCGGCATCCCCAGCCGGCGCCCCGACGCTGGGAGGAACAGAAAAAACCCAAAAAACAAGTCAGCCCCCCGTACGCGAGAGAGAGAGAGAGAGCGAGCCGGCACAGCGCAAAAATAAAAACCGCAAGACAGATTTTTTTTTTTTTTTTACACTTAGCCGCTGGCCGAGGTCCTGTAGTCTTCTGCTCCAGCGGGGGTGAGTGAACCGGGCTCCCCGGTGTCACCCCCGACGCTGCTGCCCGCACTGGCCGGGTCCTGACCCTCAGCAGCGGCCTCAACCTGGTCCTCTCAGGACCTTCCAACCCTCCTGGGAGGCTCCACGACGGGAGGACTTCTCGTCCTTCTGCAGATGACTTCCTGTAAAATTGATCTCCTTCTTTTTTTTTTTTTTTTTTTGAAGTAATCAACCTTGAGAATCCTAATCCTCTTATTAATCTTTTTTTTTTTTTTTTAAACTATCCCTGACCGACTAGGCCCGAACAAAAACCCTCGGGATCCCAGAGACTGTGGGTGGACCTGCCCCATCTGCTGGAGACAGAGAAAGACTGAGGGGCTGTGGGTGGCGCCTTACTATATGTAGGGAGCCCGTCAAGTTTTGCTCTGTCTCCATCTGCTGGTGCGGAGTCACAACCCAGGTGTCTGGACTGATCCGGGTACGTACAGGGAACCACAAATAAGTAGACGCATCGTTAGGAGCAGGACTAAAGGAATGCAAACGCCCAGTAAGGATTACACAAAATAGTGCTATCAACCGCTTCAAGGGCTGGGACAAGACCTGTTCTTGCCCCTAGCACTTAGAAAAAGAAAAAAACACCCATTTCAAATGTTACACTGCACAAATAACTTTTATTACAAACAATTAATGTGTTACTGATCCCAGCAGCCTTAACCTAATGCAAAGACCCTCAGCTATGCAAGTGCTGCCAGTGCACAGAGAGATGAGGGAGGGGGGGTGTATAGTTTGTATTGCAGAGGTAGGCTAGTCCTAGATGACTAGAGTAGTCTGCTAACAGAGGAACCCTACAACACCAATCTCCCTCCCATCTCCCCAGTACAGCAAGAGCAGGCACTCTTTACCTTCACCCAAGAGAGGAGGAGGAGTTTAGGTAGAGATCATTGCAAAGCACTAGAGAAACGTAAGTAACTTCTGACCAGAGACCTAAGGGAATGTAGAAGAGTCCTAACGAACTTGTCATGTAGCCAAAAGTCCCAACTCCCTTCTCCCACGCACAGTTAACACAGAATGGTGCAGAGTTAAGCCCCTTTGCCTTAGGTTGCTGCTTCCATGGAATGTGGCGATATTGGATGAGCTGGATAGTTACGATCTCACGAGGGTGTATAGGGGAACTTTAGCAGTAGCCCTTCCGTTGGTGCCAGCTGCAGGCTACTGAGTATCACCTGCCCTTCTTTCCTCTGGGGGTCAGAGCTTAGCACCACCGTAGCTTCACTGGGCAGCAGATTGTAAGTCAGCCTTGCACTACACTCTGTGTTGGCAAAGTTCAAAACAGTGATGAAACGATCATTCTGGTCCCAGCTCCGCTGGAAGGCATAGACACTGGAGTCACTGGGGATAAGCTGGAATTCACCATGCAGCAGGGAGCGCTCCTTGCTTTTCAATTCACTCAGTCGCTTGTATAGATGCAGTACCGACTGCTTGTCTGCATCCTGCATCTACAAGATAAGAAAGAATAGATCAGACATGCACCCTACCTCTGTACTCCATGAAACCCTATCCCCTACAACATGTGCTATAGGAAAATGGTTCTTACCTGTGGTACCACGGATCTATCCAGACAGTGGGTTGAGCCTCCCGTCCAGCAGGTGGAGACAGAGAAAAACTGAAAGGGTATCCTATATCAGGACAGTGCTCACCCCATGTCCCTTCAGTATAAACCTTATCAAAGCAGACAAATAGCATTGAAAAAGTGAACCAGAATAAGATCAAGTAAAAAAACTAACTTTCAATTGTAACAGGAAATTCAAACAGGTAAGAAGTCACTCTTACATAAAGAGACCATATAGTGAATACCTCCGGTGCCTTACACATCAGATAGAAAGTAGACAGATCCAAAATTCTGTGGAAAACGTCGAGTGGACGTATCAAAAGTAGATGTAGTCAGGGCGGGAGTCTGGACTGATCCGTGGTACTACAGGAATGAAAATTAGCAGGTAAGAACCCAATTTTCCTTTCCCTGTACGTACCAGGATCAGTCCAGACCCTGGGATGTACCAAAGCTTCCCTAAATAGGGTGGGACCGACAGTCCCACTTCAAGTACCTGCCTTCCAAAGGAACCAAACTGGCACCTGTACATCAAGGCAATAATGATGAGCAAAAAGTATGCAGAGACTTCCAAGTAGTTGCTCTGCAGATTTCTTGCAGAGAGACAGACTGGTTCTCCACCCAAGAAGTAGCCTGTGAACGCAAAGAATGGGCCTTTAAGCCCCCTGGAACTGTCCGGCCCAGACAGATATACGCCGCCACAATCGCATCCTTTAGCCAGCGAGCAATTGTAGCCTTAGAAGCCTTGTTTCCCTTATTCGGGCCACTCCATAAGACAAAGATGATCAGAGATGTGAAACTTGTTTGTTAGCTGTAAATATTGCAGTAATACTCTTTACATCAAGATGCCATAGGTCACCACCAGGTGTGCTCACAACATCCTCTGAAAAGCGAGCAGGGAGTTCCACCAACCGATTGATGTGAAAGGAAGACATGACCTTTGGCAAGAATGATGGTACTGTTTTAAGGGAGACACCTGAATTAGAAAAGGCTCCCTACAAGACAATGCTTGGAGCTCGGATACCCTCCTGGCGGAGCAAATAGAAACTAGAAAAACTGTCTTAAGGGTTAGGTCCTTGAGCGTGGCCTGCCAGAGGGGTCAAACACTTGGCCCCTTTGAGGAATCGAATGACATCCAGATGGGCCGCCACTGCGTAATCATTGAACTTCCTAAGAGGAAACAGAGCCAAAACCTTTGGATAGGCCATTCTGTAGGAAAGAGGACCTGGGATACCGGAGCATGGCACACCGGCACTCCAGACTCGGCACACACATTCTCACAGTCCCCATACCCGAACATAAACGAGAGGTAGAAGTCTTACGGGCCCGGAACAGAGTGGATATAACTTCTTCCTTATACCCCTTCTTCCTCCATCTCCATCACTCAAAAGCCAGGCCGCTAGACAAAAAAAGTTATCTGCCTGATCGAAAAACACTGACTGAGCAGGTTTGGGAGGTGACCAGAGGCTAAGAGGACCGTCAGTCGTGAGGTTCACCAGATCCACGTACCATGGTCTCTGAAGCCACTCTGGTGCTACGAGAATGACGGGCCCCCTGTGGAGGTCTATCCTTCTGCGTACCTTTCCAAGCAGTGCTCCCTTCTGCGGCTGAAGAATCTGGGAGCCTTCTTGTTGTTCAGGGTAGCCATCAGGTCTAAGTGGGGAACCCCCCGTACCACCTGTGCACAATCAGATCTATCGCCCCGGACAACTCCCACTCTCAGTCGTCAACGTCTAGACCCCAGAAAGTTGGCTTGAACAGTCTCCTTCCCCACAATGTGGAGGCTGCCAGCCGATTCAGATGATACTCCACCCAAGCGAGCAGCTTGCTGGCTTCCAGGGCCAGCAGACGAATTCTGGTGCCCCCCTGTCGATTTATATAGGCAACCGTGGTGGTGTTGGAGAACTCACTGCCTTGCAACAGATCAGGGGCAGAAAGACCTTGAGTGCCAGATGGACCACTCTGGCCTCCAGGCGATTGATGTGCCTGTGGGATTGAACTGGGGACCAGCATCCCTGCGTAGACTGAGTGACACACTGCTAACCAGCCAGAGAGGCTGGCATCCGTTGTACAATAATTCACTGAGCTGTTTCCAGGGGCATCCCCTTTATTAGGTGGCGAGAGAGCCACCACTGCATGTCTGTGATGGTAACATCGGAGAGAGGGAGGTGTGTTCGAAACTCCTCAGAGACCGGCTTCCAGTGGGACAGCAAGGCTTTCTGTAGAGGAGACATATGCACAAAAGCCCAAGGAACCAAATCTATAGTTGAAGCCATAGAACCCAGCACCTGGAGATAGTCCCAGGCCATGGGGACCGAGAGAGATCAGAGGTTGCACTTGATCCATGAGCTTGAGTGCACGAGACTCTGGTAACACTTTGCCCACACGAGAGAGTCTAAGCATGCTCCTAAGAATTCGAGAACCTGAAAGGGCTTGCTCTTGGAAAAATTGACTATCCACCCGAGGGAGGTGAGAACTGACAAGACCCGTTCAACTGCAGTCACGAACATGTCCTCTGACTTCGCCCGAATGAGCCAGTCATCCAGCTACAGATGGACTAGGACTCCCTCCTGCCGGAGGAAGGCCGCCACTACCACCATCACCTTGGTAAACGTGCAGGGAGCGGTGGCAAGACCGAACGGAAGTGCCTGAAACTGATAGTGTCGTCCCAGAATGTTGAAATAAAGAAACCTTTGGTGTTCCTGACAGATCGGGATGTGAAGGTAGGCCTCCGTCAGATTGAGAGAGGCGAGGAATTTGCCTGTGTGAACTGCCACTATGACCGCCCTCAGGGTCTCCATGCGAAAGTGGGGGGACCTTGAGCGCCCTGTTAACTCTTGAGATCAAGGATTGGACAAAAAAGTCATCCTTTTTGGGGACGGCGAAGTAGACTGAGTACTGGCCGGATCCTTGCTCCTGTGGGGGGGACCGGGACTATGGCTCAGAGTGCTTGAAGCCTGTTGAGTCTGGCAGACCGCTGGCCGCTTCCGCAGGGAGAGATTAAGCAGCGGTCCAGGACATCCTGAGCAAATTCTAAAGCGTAACCTCTTTAGATCATCTTACTGATCCGAAGTAATTTTGACCCATTCCTCGAGAAATAGGGCCAGCCGACCACCTAAGTCTGGAACAGAGGAATGGGCCGGCCATGTCTCATTGAGAGGACTTTGCGGCGGGGCCTTGGTGAGTACCATCGCGGAAGGGTCGTCTGCCCCGAAAGAACTGGGACCATGCTTGAGATCTAGTGGAGGTGTTTCGTTGAAAAGCTCCCCGCGCCTTGTTGTACCTGCACTGCCCCCTGAAGAGAGTGTGCAACAGAAAAAATGACCTGGACTGTTTGGGGCGGACCTCAGGCAGCTTATGAACCTTGTCGCCGCCTAAGGATTTGATAAGCTGTTCCAGGTCCTCGCCAAAAAGCAACTTAGCCTTGAAGGGGAGAGTGCCCAACTGCGACTTAGAAGAGGAGTCTGCAGCCAGATTCCTCAGCCAGAGGAGATGTCTGGCTGACACTGCCGAGACCATGGCTCTGGCCTGCACCCCGAGAAGATCGTAGAGAGCGTCAGCCCCATAAGCCACCACAGCTTCCAGCCATTCTGCCTCTGCAGACGGGAAGTCCTGAGACTTGCCCACTGCATGAGACTGCTACAGACTGTCGCCCTAACTCCTAGAGCTAGAACTTCAAAGATCCTCTTGAGATGAAGCTCCAGCTTCCGATCCTGAAGATCCTTTAATGCCGTGGCCCCTACCACCGGGATGGTGGTGCGTTTGGTGACTGGGCACAGAAGCATCAACTTTAGGTACTTAAGCATCTCCAGACATTGGTCTGGCAGAAGGTAAAGCTTATCCATCGCCCTGCCCACCCGGAGGCCTGACTCGGGAGCCTCCCACTCCCGGAGCTGCATAAAGCATTGGGTGGAATGGAAAAGTACATGGTGGAGCCCTCAGTCCCGCCAAGCCCAGGTCCACGGTGCATGAAGTTGAGGCAGCAGGGGGGGCTCTTCCAGAGGAACCTCTATGCCAAGTTCGTACAAAACAAAAAGGAATGAGTGGGTCAAGCTCTTCTCGTTGAAAGTTGCAGAACCTGGGGATCGTCCCCATCGACTGGTGGATTAGGAAGGGCCAAATCTGTGTCAGGATCCATCTGGCAGGGGAGAGGGTTGGGAGGGTCTGGTACGTCCTGACCCTATTTGTGCCTGGTAAATCTGGGGCTCTAGGGCCCTGCCTGGTGGTCACCCGAGAGATCTGAGCTGGGGGGGGGGAGGGGGCGCAGCAGATCATGTTGCACAAATCCTCTCTGGCGAGTTTAGAGGAGCATTAAGAGAACAAATTCTGTTGAAAAACGATGCTGAACTCTCAGGCAAGGGGGGTCCAGGAACTGCATGGGACTTAAATCAGGCAGCGAAGGGTTAAAAACCGGCTGTTACTCCCTCAGGTCCTGTATCAGTAGGGCGATCCGGAGTGGGGGGGGGGGGGGACAACAAAATGTCTGCCGTTCCTGCGTTTTGCTTTTTTTTATGAGGGAGCCGGCTTTGCAACATGCTTCACGACCCAACCCTGGACCGCTGATTTAGTCGCTGCCAGAGGGTCCCTCCCCTCCGGGCAGACAAAGAGCAGAGCCCGTCACGGGAGAGCCATTGAACAGGCTCCCTGCAGGCTACACAGGTAGAGGAACGTGGCACTAACTCCTGTGGGGGTAATCCTGCTGCAGCTGAGGAGAAAATGCAGCTGAAAAGGCAGTGCCTGGCTGAAAACGAGCCATAGTGCGAGCACAAGTCCTGCTAGGTTCCTTCCCCTGTAAGTACCGATTAAATGCGCTGCCGTTTGCCTTTGTATTTTTTTTTTTTTTTTTTTAACTTAAGAGCAGAGAAATGGAAGCCTCCCTGCTATGGGACCCAAGGCAGTGAGCAACTCAGGGGTCACACAAGGCAAAGAAGGGGGAGTGACTGGAGCACCAGTATCACCCCATGCAGCCAGGCTGATGGTCACTGGAAAAGCGGGTCCCAGGCTGAATACTCAAGGGGAAAAATCCCCCCCAGGACCCAGTAAGAGCTATGAGAATCTCACTTTGTCAAAGTTTGATTTCCTTTTTTTTTTTTTTTTTAAATTGAACAAAAAATATTTGCTTGATCCTGTAATCAACCCAGAGGGAAGAAAAGCAAAGAAATCACCAGAGGAAAAAAGTAGATAATGCTAGGGAACCGCAGGTTCAACTGCCTGCGTCTGCTGGAGACAGAAATACTGAAGGGATGCAGGGTGAGCTCTGTCCTGATATAAGATACCCTTTCAGTTTCTCTGTCTCCATCTGCTGGACAGGAGGCTCACACTGTCTGGGCTGATCCGGGTACATACAGGGAACATTAGTTATCCTCAATTTTTTTTTTTTTTTTTTAATTG
This sequence comes from Rhinatrema bivittatum, assembly GCF_901001135.1. Lineage (NCBI taxonomy): Eukaryota > Metazoa > Chordata > Amphibia > Gymnophiona > Rhinatrematidae > Rhinatrema > Rhinatrema bivittatum. The sequence goes on along the minus strand of NC_042622.1, from coordinate 262,689,206 downwards.
AAATCTATCCTGTATCAGGAACTAAGAAGAGAAAAAGCTTTTCTAGTGAACAGGCATCCAGTACGCTACTACCAAACCACCCCTCCCTCCCCCCTTCCAATGGCCCTGTCTAGGTAAGCAAGGCATTCACAGCGTCACACAGCCCAGCCCCCTCACCTTCACAGATATGTTGGCATTAATGTCCGGTTGCTGCAGCTTCTTGAGAGAAAATCCAAAGTTCTCAGATTCATCCCAGTGCATCACAGGGCCTGTGGATTGTGCAGGCTAAGGGGAAAAGAATCACAGAATCAAACAGAGGTAGAGAGAAAGAAGAAGATGGGGCATCCCAAGCACAAGAATCCTAGCAGGTGTTTGCAGGGATTCCTCTGCTGTTTCAGTCACAGGGTGAGCATTTGCCAGCAGAGAAACAAGGCAGAAAGACCATATGGCCCATCCAGTCTGCTCATCTATCCAATTAGTTTAGCATAATTCTCATCACTTCCTTAGGGATCCCCATTCTTGAATCCTCCACCAGCTCCACTAGGAGGCTGTTCCACACATCCAACCTCATCTGATGTTCTAGATCCTCCTTTCCACTGAAAAAAAGGTTCACCTCCTGTGCATGGAAACTCAAGATATTTAAATGTCCCCTATCCTGCCTTTCCTCTAGGGTAGACATGTTTAGATCTTTAAGTATTTGCATATGCTTTAGAATGAAGATCACTGGCCATTTAAGAAGTCACTCGCTGAACTGATTCCATCCTGTTTATACCCTTTAGAAGTTGCAGTCTCCAGAATTGTACACAGTATTCCAGGTGAGGTCTCACCAGGGAATGGTACAAGGGCAATATCACCATAGTCCTATATAACCACCCCCTCCTCCCACTGGTGACCATTTCTGGTGCTCAATGATGGGAATCCTGATTTTAACCATATCTGATTAAAAAGCTGCTATGAATATTAGCAGCAGCAGCTCATTCATATGTCTTATGCATGCAGGGCCCAACATCACCCCAACTACCCCCAACTAGCAGAAGTTTTGGCCATAATACTGGAGCCCTTACTTGTCCTGGCAGATCCTGCAGCCCGATCTCGTCTCCGTAATTTGTAAAGGGTGTCCCAGGCAGTGTGAAGAGCATGATGTGGTACAGATGCAGCAACCTCTCTTGTACCAGTGAGGCCATGTGACCCACAGTCCTGCCACCGACCTTCAGAGAAACAGAGACCACAGGGTCATTTCACAGCACAACTGGATTTGGGCATTACCAAGCAACCTGAGCATAACGTGGGGGTGTGTGTGTGTGTGTGTGTGAAAATGGGTTTTAGCACTTACACTCCAGCTGAGCCACCTCTGGCCAGCAGCATCTACGTAGGACTGGATCCTGCTCGCAACAGCACTGCCTATGGGAGCCTCAGTCAGGTTCAGAAGATAGCGGCTGGACACAACGTCCACACTAGTCTCGTTCACAGACATCAGAGTTCTTTTAATGTCTTCCTCGTCAGTGAAAGCAAGCAACACCCTGGAAGAGAAGCGAGGATGGAGCTAATATTAGAAGACTGCTCATGCACAACTCTCCCCGTATTAAGCCATGCACCTCGTGCCATCTCTGGTACGTGCTCTCACCTGGCCTTGCCTTCACTGCTGTAATTACTGGTCAGATTCCTCCAGTCCTCCAGCAAATCTGTTGCCTGATAGAAAAACATTGAAATTGAATTACAATGTGGGATGAGCAACTTTCCTGCAATCTATCCCTGGGGGAAGGGGAGAATTAAGTTGATCCCTCCCCAAAGAACTAGTCAAGCATCCTATTCTGGTTGGCGGGAAAGATCACCACCTGCAGTTATCAGACTTGTGCAGCGACTGTCGATTGACAGATTTTCCACCAATGATCCTTGGGTCACTTATCTTCATCCCCCAACCCTCCTCAGCTCCATCCCTAGAAGGGCCTGTGGCTTGCTACTCACATTCAGCTGTTCAATTCCTCCCAACTGAATTCCTGCCACTCCAAGCTCCAGCCAGTAGCTCAGCGCTTCCTGTTCCAAGAGAAGCAGAATAGAATGTGCTCAGAAAAAAGGACATGCAATGGGGTATGACAAGCTGAGCAGAACAAATATTAGAAGCCTAGCTCTGGGGCTCTGCAGGGAGCAGAGATTTGTTGCCTGGTGGGAGGAGGGGGATGCTCTCTCACCTTCATTTTGTTCTGGAAGTCACTGCTGGCCACCACATTTGGCTCAAACCATGCCTTCTGGCCTTTGTAGTTGGGAGTGAGGTCCAGGATAACCATGATGCCTGCAGGCAGACAGAAGAAAAGATAAGTAGAAGCCTCCAAGTTTCAAGAATAAGGCACATTTCAAAAGCATTTCCGGTACACGTGCATGCGTATACCATAACCATCTATAGAACTGTCAGAAGGCAAGACGCTGTGCAGATTAAGTCACATGGGGCGCAGTTCTTGCCTCGGAGTATATATTTTGGGGGAGGTTAAGTGACTTGCTGAAGGTCACATGGAGAATTGGTGGCAGGAGTGGGATAGCAAAGATGTGAAAGCATAGGATCTGGGTACCAGAATCTTCTGCTTTGTTTCCCCCATCCCCTTACCTTTCTTTCTAGCAGCCTCCAGAAGCCGGGTGAAATTCTCCAGTTTGCCAAAGGACAAGTCAATCTCCTTCAGGTTAGTGCTCTGCAGGTTATCTGCCTCTGTCACATGAATAGGTCCAATCACCAGGCCTTTCACCTTGAGAGCACTGAGGTGGTCTATGCGCTGCTGGATTCCTAGCAAAAATACAACATCAAAAACTGTGAGGCTCGGGAGAGATCCAAGATGGCTCCCTGAGCAGTCGCACATACGGACGCTCCCAGAATTTCCCTTTTACCGCAGTTAATATTTCTTTGAATCGTAATGCCCCACAAGAGAAAAGGTAAAGTGAGGGTTTATCCACCCAAACCCACACTTTCGAGACACCGGGAGAATACCCCAAGGAACATCAATGGGAGAAGGAGGAAATGGAGTTGGGGGTGGCATGAGAAGCCCCCTTCAGGTACTAAGACCGGCTGTAATCACTATGGAGTCCCTATGGGACCTGATAGTTGGGATGAACCGGGTAGTTAATGAGTACACCCGAGAAACGGATCAGAACTCCCTGAAAATATCTTCTTTGGAAAACCAGCTAAAAAGAGAGAGTGAAGAACAAACCAATAACCTAGTGCAAGTGAAAAATGATTTGAAACAGATATCTGAACTAAGTGTAACAACTCTAAAAGAACAAGCAGTCTCAATGCGCAGGCTTGAGTCTGTGGAGAACTAAGACAATTGAATTTAAGGGTATTGAACTTTCCTAAGGTAGTAGGTGAACTACCATTAATGACATTTAAAAGATATTTAAAGGAAATTCTAAAGATCCCGGAAGAAATGATACCAATGCCGAACAAAATTATTTTTCTGAAACAAAGACAGAGCCAAATCCAGATATCCCCGATAGGGGCTCCAGGTGATTTTGAGAATCTGTCTGAATATCTAGAAAGCTCAGGTCTGGAAGTAATGGAAAGATTGGTTTTGTTTGTTTCGTTATACTCAGAATATGACAAAGCATTGATTATGAAATATTACTTTAAAAGTGTTAAATGTTAACTTATTTGGGAGGGCTTGTCCGTATATTTCCTGATTTGTCCAGAGTAACTCAGTTACGAAGGAAAGATTTCTTGAAAATGCGCCCAGAGGTTCGTACACTGGGTGCAGAATTTCTGCTGAGATATCCAGCTTAGATGTGTAATTAGATACTCAGGAAATGTGTACGTGTTTTATAATCCTGAACATTTAAGGGAATTCATAAACGCCAAGAAGCCCACTCCACTATCATAATTGTACTCACATAAAGTTTGAAAGAGGGTAATAACAGAGAGCCTTTAAGTTGTTTTGTTCTTACTAAACTTCTCCTCTAGTATTCTCTCTCTCCCCCCAGCACATTTCTTTAGAAAATGTAAATGGAAATATATTGCCCTTTATTGGATATATTGCAAGAAATATATTTCTTAATTGTTAACCTTTTGCTGTATTACTAAAGCAAAGTTATCTTTGTGTTATAAAAATTCAATAAATAAATTTAAAAAACCCAACATCACACAGATCAGGGCTTGCAGGTAAACCTCCTTTATCCCCAGCCCAGGTCTCTTGGGGGCGGGGGCAGGAAGCTTAGTAAAATTGGAGCAGGTATAGTGGCTACACCAACCCTTGCAAACATTTCTAAGAAAAAATTAGTCTCACTTGTTACCATGCAGCTGTCAAATCTCATGCTATAAGCAAGTCCTCTTTCCCTCCCCACTCCCACACGCAGAGCTTACCTGAAGCTACTGGGGTAGCAGCAGGTGTCCATAGGCCCTGGATCCCCTCCTGACTTCAGAAGGGGAGGCAAGGACACAAAGCACACTAAAGTCCCTATACTGTCATAAACCATAGCCCCCTAATAGCTTCAGAGAAGATCTAAAGGGGCAAGAGAAGGGCTGGGGTATACAAAAGTGTGTGTGTGGGGGGGGGGGGGGGGCAGTTTAGAAGGAATGGAGGGAGAACAACTATGCAGGAGGGTAAGAGACTGGTGAAGAATAAACCACCACTAATGAGATGTATAAGTGATTGGCAATATATCTATTTAGGGTTGGAAAGCTAGCAATCTATTTATATAATCAAACGTCTTGATTTGAGTCTAGAGAGCTTGCCAATGCGATGCCAGGTACATGCGTCAGTTTGATTCTTTACGAAATTGAAATACCCTGCACAGCCCCACAGCCTGTGTCACCTCTGACCCAAATTTCCAGCTGATGCAAGCAGCTGATGCAACAAAGCCTAGAGCTGCTCGGAAACCGGCGGAAACCGGCTGACTTTTCAGGGGCACCCAGTCTCCTTCCTCTGTGCTGCAAAAAAAACCCAAACCTGGGCCAGACACTAATCCCCGGCTGAGCAGTCACGGGGGGGGGGGGGGGGGGAAGCTGCCACCCTGTGCTCACCACAGACCTTCACCCAGTGCCTCAGACAGGAAGATGGTGCCTTTAGAGCAAACTGCACCCTCACCGCACTTTATGAGTTTCTAAAAAAAAACAAAACCCCACTTTTCTTTAACCAGAGGTTTAAGCCTATTTTCCCCCAATGGTCATTACATCATCCTGTCCCCAAATAAGGTTGGTTTGCAAGGTGTTAAACCAAATCCCTTTCCCCCCCCCAACAAATACTCAACAGAATTCAATCCCGACCAAAAGGCTGAGAAGGGACCACCCTCCATTTAGAGCTTCAAACTCCCATGTTTGATATTGCACTCGAGTACCAAGTCTTATTTTGACTTTTGGCCAAGATCAAACCGCGACAAGACACCTCCGTACCCCCGTAAGCCTGCCAAACCCCCCCTCCCCTCTGAACTCCCCGGGGCTATTTATATAAAAGATGACTGCACCGACGGCACCAGCCCCTCTTACCCCCGGGCACCAGCCCCCCCCCCCCCCCCCCCCCCGGGCCCCAGCCCCGCCTCACCCGTCAGATCGCCGACGCCGTCCTGGTCCGAGTCCTGGAAGGCCCCCACCGCCCCGACCTGGTAGAGCGCCCCCTTCTGCCACCAGCCCTGCGCGGGCAGCTCCTTGCAGCGCGGCGCCTGCACGATGATGACCACGGCGCCGGCCAGCATGCCCAGCCAGCCCAGCCAGAAGAGGACGAGCAGGGCCCAGCGGGTGCGCACCCAGCCCGGCGTGCCCGCCACCCTCAGCAGCTCCTCCTTGGACAGCCCCGTGAACTTGGCCGCCGCCTCCGCCCCCGCCTCCTCCTTGTCGTCGGCCACCTTGATCTTCAGGGCGCCGTTCTTCTCCACGCCGCCGTCCAGCGCCCCGGCGGCGGCGGCCCTCATGGGCTGCTTCTCCTGCTCCAGCTCGTTCAGCTCCACGTCCTTCATGGTGGCCGCGTCCATGCTCGGGGCCGCGCGGCAGAAACAGCTGCAGAGAGAGAGAGAGAAGGTAGAGATGGGGGGGGGGCGAACGATACCGGATCCGGGGGGGGTGGGGGGTGGAGAAAGAGGTTAAGGCGCCGGGACGGGGGTGGCGGAGGGGGAAGGGCTCCGCGGGATTCGGGTGCACGAGTACAGGACAAGGGGGGGGGGGTGGGGGGTGGGGGAAGGCTCGCGCCCTGTCACCGTGAAGGGAAAGAGTGCAAGGAACCGGCGCTTCCCCCCCCCCCCTCCCCTCCCCTCCCCTCTTAAGGGCTCGGGATTGCCTCTCCCAGGCTCCGGGGGTGCGGAGGCGGCTCCGCCTTATTTCGGGTGCAGGGGACGAGTTTATGGTGCCCTTTTTTTTTGGGGGGGGGGTTGATTTTGTCTCCTGCCCCCCCCACCCCTCTTCGTCCTGTGGGGGGGGGGGGGGGGGAGAAGAGCCAGGCGAGAAAGATTAAAAACACCCGGAAGGAGGGAGCTCGGACGGGCTCGGTACAGCGCCCTCGCGTTACCTAAAGGCGCAGAGTTTCACAGTCCAGCGGTCTCGCGCGCTCGCTCTCGCTCACTTTCTTCTTCTGAAAAAAAACGGCTCTTGCCGGCAGCCTTTATATAGAGAGCGAGAGGCTCCGCCCCCCCCTCCCCTCCCCCGCTCCCGGACCTTAAGGTGGTCCGGCAGAGATACCGAGGCAAAAAAACAGCGGTGAGGGGCGGGTTAGTTACGGGGCAGAACAGACCAAAACCTCGAATCGTCAGATTCAGATGTGTCAGATTCAGATTGTTAAAATAACTGGAGAAGAAAAGAAAGGAAAACATTACAAAATAATGGGAGCCAGCTTTCGATGTGGGGGTGCAGATCCGGGGTCCACCCCCCCCCCCGGTGACATGCAAGGAGGAGGAGAGGGGTTTCACTCTTCTGTGGCCCTGGCCTGGCAATGGGGCACAGACAGTGCAAACTGGGTGGTCGCCCTAGAGCGTCAAGATTTTGTGGGATACAAGGTTTGTCAGGCCGAGTCAGGGTTGTGCTGTACCAGAGTTAACACCGCACTGCGCTGGAGTCACTGCTGCAAATCAGAGGGAGCACTGCGCCGGAGTTGACCCCAATAGTTAAGTTGGGGGGGGGGTTGAATGACCAAAGGTTCTTGCACCGGCCTTGGCTGGGGTCCTGGGGGGTCCCTTGGGCCCACCCTCACCCTTTACCCCACTATTCACAGGTAGAGTAACAGCTTCCTCCCCAGGCTCCTGCTGAATTCTGCAACTCCAGGCTCACTCACCCCTCTCCAGAAGGGATCTCCAAACACTAAGACTCCCATCCCCCCAAACTCACACAAAACCCTGAAGAGTAGGAGACTTCCATTGATAAGAGCTTGAGAGATTACAGTTTCTATGGAAGGTATCCGCCTCCCACTCCCTAGAACATGGCGGTGTAGGTGACAGTCTGCTCCCTTGTGCTTGTGTCTCGGGCTCTAAGCTCATTGGGGCAGGGATGCTGGCAGTGTTGTACACGATCCCCCTACAGCACCCCTGGCATTTTATAAATAAACAAGAGAGACTAGAGAAGGATCTGCCCTCCTCCAGTGCTGCAGGACTTTTATCCAAACCTATGCTTAGGCCAGTCCTAGGCCTGCAGCGTCCTCTCCCACCCCCTCCTGGCGCAGGCTGAAAAGCCACTGTGCAGGGACAACAGGATGCATCCCTTTCCCAGGACAGCAGGGGAAAGGCCTCAGACCACCCACCGGCTATCACACAATGGAGCAGGATGTCCTAGTGGGCCCCCCCCCTCCCCCTCCCCTCCTAAAGCCCAGCCCAGATATTGTTTGTTCCCTGTGAAATGGATCCTACTGCTCAGATGTTCATTTTATGGACCACCGAGGAGCCCAGAGAAACTCTTTAGAAAAACATCTTTAAAAAAAAAAAAAAAAAGTTTAAAAGTCCTCAGCTGAGGGTAGGAGAGCATGGCCCTTCCTGCATGTACCAGTGGTGAGCTAGATACATTTTGGATTTAAATAAAACATCACCGATCCCTGGTTCCCCCCTTCTCCTGTGCCTGCTGGGACCCAACCCAGGGCTCAAGACTGAGAATTCCTAGAGGTACGGTCTCAGAAGGACAAAAAGAAACAAAGATTTGGGTTTGACAATTCACCTTTCCAAGGTGAGTTACATTATAATAGCATAGGTAGTTCCTTGCCCCAGAGGGCTTACTCTCAAGCAGGCCGATGCAGTAAAGTTCGCGGGAGAGCGGGCCCGCTCGCCCGGCGCACGCACAGGCCAGTGTCCTGTGCGCGCGATACAGTAAAACAAAATATTTAAATTAGGGCCCACGGTAAAAAAAGGCGCTAGGGACACTAGCGCGTCCCTAGCGACTCTTTTTGGACAGGAGCGGCGGCTGTCAGTGCCGGCAGAAATTAACGCCTACCTTTGGGTAGGCGTTAATTTCTTAAAGTAAAATGTGTGGCTTGGCTGCACATTTTACTTACTGAATCGCGCGGGAATATCTAATAGGGCCATCAGCATGCATTTGCATGTTGTGGGCGCTATTAGTTTGGGGGGGTTGGACGCACGTTTTCGATGCGTTATTACCCCTTAGTGTATAAGGGGTAAAGCTAGCGTGTCGAAAACGCGCGTCCAACCCCCCTGAGCGCATGGTACTGTATCGGCCTGTAAGGGATCCCGAGCGTCAGATATGGACTGCTGGCCTTGCAATGGCTTCTGGAGCCTCAAGGGGACCACAAAAAAAAAAAAAGTGAAAAGCACAGACCCTGGTGGCTCAGACAGGTGGGGTTTTTTATTTTATTTTATTTTTTTAAACAAATTAAAGTTAAGAAATCTTGGAAGAAAAACAATTAAAATCAGGCAAAATAAAACTGGACAACCCACAATTAACAAGGGGAGAAAGCAATAAGGCTAACCAATAAAGAATAAGAAAACAAAAAAATCAGAGGAACTGCCTTATGAAAGCTCCTAAATGCAATGGAGAACATGTCCAGCATTGAAACATTTGCAAGAAAAGCCAACAAAGCAAGTATCTCCGTGTTCTCCCCAGACCAAGAAATAGCTTCCTGGAGCCTGGCCAGGACACTTCCTGTTTCTTTTTTAGTAACTCTACTAATATCAGGACATATTTAGAATTTTTGATTACAAAACAAAAAGATTTACAGTTCTGGAAGAGATGTTTCATCTTGCTCAGTTTCAAAAGTAACAATGGCCACCAGGGTCACCCGAAACGGGCTATTTATAGGAATCTGACCCATGCACAGGATGCGGAGAAGCCCGGGGAAAGATTCATTGTAGCGCTCGGGCAGAGCACCGAGGAGGTCCTGCTAGGGGTCAATTCATGAGCGAAGCTACAAATGCCCGCCTGCCCCCTTTCTCTGAGCCGGGCACATCCTGTGCTCCCAGCCCTGTTCTACACTCTGCGACTGGGAATGGGGTTCTAGGGGCAGAGTGGCGGCGAGAAAGAGGAGAGAGGGCCTTTTGGGATCCTTGGCTAATTAATGCTCCCTTTGAGGGGCAGTAGGAATAGTTCCAGGGCGGTGCGGGGTCCGTTCAGGCACTCGTGTTTGGTCGTTCTACCTATTACTCCCATTGCTCACCCCAAGTCTCTTATTTAATCGCATTCCTAAGTCCACTGGACCCTGCTTGTTCCTCTACTCCTCCCAACCTGTTCCTTCACCTCCCTGTTGCATGTAACTTTATTTTTCTCCTTCTAAATCGGGTTCTATGTTATACCCTGTTAATTGTAAACCGATGTGATATGAAAATGAATGTTGGTATAAAAAAAAGGTTTTAAATAAATAAATATTATAGTATATTGTGACTGATTTTTCGGTAGGGCAGGTTGAATAACAAATAAATTAAGGGCTCGGTTTCAGACGTGACCCTTTTCCAACCACAGGGTGTAACTATTGCCTCTTTCCCCACCCCCCATCTACCCCAAAACCCACAAACATAAGCCTGAACTGCCCCCAGGTGGGGGAACGGGGATGGGGAGGGGGGCAATGGACTGAAGCCCCCCCCTCCTTTGAGGGAATGTTTCACCGATTCGGAGAATGCGGTGTGACTCCAGTTCTGGTACAGGCGGGAACACATTGGGGTGGTGGGTTTCCTAAGGAGGCCCTGTTTATGAGGAGATGCTGACCCCGAGCCGCAAGTGACAAGTCACCGATCAAAGGCCGGCAGCCAGCAGGACTTGTGAAGGGAGCAGCAGCTGCTAGAAGTAAACAGGGCTGGGGGCAGCACTGGCAGTGGGCCCAGGCCTGACCTTTTTATATCTGTGTCTAGAGGAGCAGCTGAGTCAGCAGCAGCAGCAGCAGCCATGGCCCCCGGCCCCAGGGCATCTGGCTGGAGGGGGGCCTCTTAATAGCAGTTTGTAAACAAGGATGTGTTCAGGGAGCCCGCTCTGAAAGGCCCAGCCAGGCAGGAAGCCACGGTGAAATCTGAGAAAAGGTACCAGACGAGAGGGTAGGGGTGGGGGGGGACATGATGCAGACATTTACATATCTGAAATGTATTAATACACAGAAGGCAAACCCTTTTTCAATGCAATGAAGTTATAGAACCAGGGGTCATGTTAGGAAGCTCCAAAAGGTCACAGAGGAAGCTGCAGAGACTAAAATTGTGAATTCTGAGAAGTGTGGGGACACGTACAGAGGATCCAAACTAGCAAGATGATGGAAATGAAACACTGGGGCAGCCTGCAGAGAGCGCTGGACCCAATGCGCACACAGCAGTGCAGTACAACTCGTTGGGCCTCCGGAAAGGCTGGGGAATCTGCATGGAGGGGCCATGGGTTAACTCAGACCTCAGCGGGCATGGGGTGGTGGATTTTATTTTGGAAGTGGATTATTAGGGGCGATGGTAGCAGCCATCACTGTTTGGGAGGATATGGAGTGGTGCGAATAGGGTGCAGGGGGGTCAGTTAAACGTTGTGGGGAGTTAGTGTTGGGTTGCATGTGTCTATTCACGTGCACGACAGTCAAATGGGCAGGCCAGATGGGTCATTTTGGTCTTTATCTGCCATTATTCACTAAATGGTTCTCTCAGAAACCGAGCAGTGTCCACAGATCTGGAGCCAGGTCGCACTATACTGCTATATGCCCTTCCCCCTGCTTACGCTGTGACTTATCCAGACCTCCTCCCGCCTGCTCAGCTAAGGGAGCAGGCTCTGACCTATCCAGCCTCTCCCCTCCCCCCACCCCCAACTCCAGCTACGGGATCCAGAGAGCAAGCTCTGACCTATTTACTGCCCACCCCCTTCCTCAGCTAAAGAATCGAGGGCTGGATGGAATAAACTGCACAGTTAAGCCGTGCCCTGATATTCAGCGCACACTTTTGATGCATTAAGGTATGCTAATACATTGGGAGTTTAAAAAAAAACAAACATGCAACCCCAAGTTAAAATGTGCACTAGGCTCTCTGCATAGAAAAAGTGCAGCTTTAACTTGGAGGGGAAGGAGTAAGATCCAGTGCTGCGGGAAAGGAAACAACAGGGCAGAGGAAAAGCCTCAGGGCATCCTGCTGGGGGGGGGGGGGGAAGGGGTATTAGCAGCAGTCATAAAGAAGGATATTTTCAGGGCCCCTGGCCTGAAGTGCAAAGCCAGGCAGGAAGGCAGGGTGAAAGTTGAGGAAAGATATCCGAATTGAGGAGGTGTGAAAACAATTGTGCAAAAGACGTAAACAAATCACGTCTTATGCGCATAAATCCTGACAGGGCCCCTGGCTTCCCGTAGACTAACATTAGCCCTGGAACCTTTCCTTCACCCTAACTAGGAGTTACGTTTCCAGTGCCAAGAAAACAGAGCTTACTGCTCTGAACTGGGGTAATAATAGCCAGTGCCATCAATAGCATGGGATTTGTATGAGAGGGCTCTGGCCTGTACACGTCAGTGTTGTGCACATAGCTCCTGGTTGCATCAGCAGTGAGGTTTGCACATTAAAAAAAATTGTGCACATCACTGTGGGTTAAACGGTGAGCCCTGCAGAAGGCACAAACGGGCCGATACAATAAAGATGGGCAGGAAATGGGCGCTCAGTGTGGGGCTTTCCTAACGTGCGCCCAGCCCACCTCTCCTGGGCGTGCGATACAATATTTAAACGATGGGGGGGGGAGGGGGTCACGCCAGAAAGGAGGAGCTAGGGACGACCGTGTGCCCCTAGCGCCTCCTGGGCAGCGGACGCCCAGGAGAGGTGGCTGTCAACGGGTTAGGAAAATGGACGTTCAACTTTTTTTTTTTTAATTTTAACCTTTTGGTTCCTCTGGCTTAACATCGCCAGTGTTTTCTGCTTTTCCCAGCAGCCCAAAGAAGTGGACAGAAGTGAATGCCCGCTCTAGGCTGGCGTTAATTTCCGAGCGTTAAAATGGGCGGATCGGGCGCACATTTTTTTTTTTGTATCTGGGGCGAGCAGCTCAGAGCCTTATCAGCACGCATTTATAGAAACATAGAAACATAGAAATGACGGCAGAAGAAGACCAAATGGCCCATCCAGTCTGCCCAGCACACATTTTTTCTCTCATACTTATCTGTTTCTCTTAGCTCTTTGTTCTATTCCCCTTCCACCCCCACCATTAATGCAGAGAGCAGTGATGGAGCTGCATCCAAGTGAAATATCTAGCTTGATTAGTTAGGGGTAGTAAGGGTAGTAACCGCCGCAATAAGCAAGCTACACCCATGCTTATTTGTTTTACCCAGACTATGTTATTCAGCCCTTATTGGTTGTTTTTCTTCTCCCCTGCCGTTGAAGCAGGGAGCTATGCTGGATATGCGTGAAGTTATCAGTTTTTCTTCTCCCCTGCCGTTGAAGCAGAGAGCTATGCTGGATATGCGTGAAGTATCAGTTTTTCTTCTCCCCTGCCGTTGAAGCAGGGAGCTATGCTGGATATGCGTGAAGTTATCAGTTTTTCTTCTCCCCTGCCGTTGAAGCAGGGAGCTATGCTGGATATGCGTGAAGTATCAGTTTTTCTTCTCCCCTGCCGTTGAAGCAGAGAGCTATGCTGGATATGCGTGAAGTTATCAGTTTTTCTTCTCCCCTGCCGTTGAAGCAGAGAGCTATGCTGGATATGCGTGAAGTATCAGTTTTTCTTCTCCCCTGCCGTTGAAGCAGAGAGCTATGCTGGATATGCGTGAAGTATCAGTTTTTCTTCTCCCCTGCCGTTGAAGCAGAGAGCTATGCTGGATATGCGTGAAGTATCAGTTTTTCTTCTCCCCTGCCGTTGAAGCAGAGAGCTATGCTGGATATGCGTGTAGTATCAGTTTTTCTTCTCCCCTGCCGTTGAGGCAGAGAGCTATGCTGGATATGCGTGAAGTATCAGTTTTTCTTCTCCCCTGCCGTTGAAGCAGAGAGCTATGCTGGATATGCGTGAAGTATCAGTTTTTCTTCTCCCCTGCCGTTGAAGCAGAGAGCTATGCTGGATATGCGTGAAGTATCAGTTTTTCTTCTCCCCTGCCGTTGAAGCAGAGAGCTATGCTGGATATGCGTGAAGTATCAGTTTTTCTTCTCCCCTGCCGTTGAAGCAGAGAGCTATGCTGGATATGCGTGAAGTATCAGTTTTTCTTCTCCCCTGCCGTTGAAGCAGGGAGCTATGCTGGATATGCGTGTAGTATCAGTTTTTCTTCTCCCCTGCCGTTGAAGCAGAGAGCTATGCTGGATATGCGTGAAGTATCAGTTTTTCTTCTCCCCTGCCGTTGAAGCAGAGAGCTATGCTGGATATGCGTGAAGTATCAGTTTTTCTTCTCCCCTGCCGTTGAAGCAGAGAGCTATGCTGGATATGCGTGAAGTATCAGTTTTTCTTCTCCCCTGCCGTTGAAGCAGAGAGCTATGCTGGATATGCGTGAAGTATCAGTTTTTCTTCTCCCCTGCCGTTGAAGCAGAGAGCTATGCTGGATATGCGTGAAGTATCAGTTTTTCTTCTCCCCTGCCGTTGAAGCAGAGAGCTATGCTGGATATGCGTGAAGTATCAGTTTTTCTTCTCCCCTGCCGTTGAAGTAGAGAGCTATGCTGGATATGCGTGAAGTATCAGTTTTTCTTCTCCCCTGCCGTTGAAGCAGAGAGCTATGCTGGATATGCGTGAAGTATCAGTTTTTCTTCTCCCCTGCCGTTGAAGCAGAGAGCTATGCTGGATATGCGTGAAGTATCAGTTTTTTTTCTCCCCTGCCGTTGAAGCAAAGAGCTATGCTGGATATGCATTGAAAGTGAAGTATCAGGCACATTTGGTTTGGGGTAGTAACCGCCGTAACAAGCAAGCTACTCCCCGCTTTGTGAGTACAAACCCTTTTTTCTTCTCCCCTGCCGTTGAAGCAGAGAGCGCTATTAGTTTTGGGAGGGGGTTGGACGTGTGTTTTGGTCGCGCGCTAAACCCCTTATAGTATAAGGGGTCGTGGACGCGCATCCAACCACGGCTTATTATGTCGGCCTGTTTGTTACACTGCCGTACCCCGAGGAGCAGGCGCTGACCTATTCAGGTAAGAGATCCAGAGAACCTACCCATATCGTACCCCCACACCGGCTGCAAGAGCGGGCTCTGATCTGTTTATACCCACTCCTCCCCGGCTCCTATGGGATCCTGAAATCAGAGCCTGTACTACCCATTCTCTCACCTCTCGGCTTAAGGAAAAGCAGGCCTTGTAGAGACCAGCTCCACTCCTCCACTCTCCTTAGCTAAAGGACCGCGAGACGCAGCCCAAACTTTCCACCCCCACCCCCTAAGGTATTCAAAGCCCAACACTTGACCTACCTAATGCACCTTCCAAGCACAACGAAGGGAACCAAAGGCCCGGCCCTGTCCTAGCCACATGCCTAAGAACCCTCCGGGTCCAGAAACCTCATCGCGGAGCCCGAGGATCCTTCCGGCTTTCTCGCTCCTCCTTCACAGGAGCAGGCGCTGGGACGTCCACCTCCTGCAGCGGATTGGGCCTAGCCTGGGAGGCAGCCAGCTCAGCAGCGCTATCCCTGCGGCCTGCCCAACGGGAGGGAGGGGCCCGACGGCAAGAGAAAGGAGGCGGTGATGCCCTTGCACGGGTCCTGGGGGGGGGGGTGAGGCCTCACCCGGAGTACTGCGCTCAGTTCTGGAGCCCGCGTCTCGAAAAAGGAGAGAGACGGGATGGAGGCGACCAAACAGTGTGGGGGGGTCAGTATCGGAAGACCTATGAGGAGAGGCTGAAGGATGTGACCCAGTCCTTCAGGTAACCTGAAAGGTTTCAATGATGTGTGTGGACTACGAACCTTTTCCGTTGGAAAGAAAACACTAGAATTAGGGGTCACAAAATGAAACTCCAGGGGGGGGGGGGGGGGGGGGAGAAAGACTCAGAACCCACGTCAGGAAATATTTCTTCACAGAGAGGGTGTTTGAGGCCTGGAAAATCCTTCCAGAGGAAATGGTGAAGAAGAAAACAGTCAAGGAATTCAAAGGGGCGTGGGAGAAACACTGTGGATCTCTAAGGGCTGCTAGAGGACGGAAATGAGATAAACATGCAGGGGGGTAACTTGCTGGTAGGGCGGTCACCACCCTTAGCAGAAGGCATGGAGAATGCTACCCCCGTAACCAAAACGCTTTGATGCTTTTAATGCAACTGCCACATTGCTCCCCCACTTAGACATCAGGGGGAAAAGAGGAATAAGGGGAAAATCACAGGACTGCTTGTACGGCCAAGCACATCCAGCAGCACTGACTGATAGACGGGGGGGGGGGGGGGGGGGGGGGGGGGGTAACCTGCACGACGCGGCAGATATTACCCCGGGAAGCTTGCTGGGCAGGCTGGATGGACCACTGGTCCTTTCCTGCCATCATTTCTATGACATGGGGGAATGAGGAGAGAAGAAGGGGAGGATGAGGGGCGGGTGCGAGGGTGAGTTGGGGAGGAAAAACAAACAGGTTATGAAAAGGGGAGCAAGCTAGAAGCTATCTTGAAGGAGAAGAAGAGAGAGGATTGGGGAGAAAGGAGAGAAAAGGGGAGGAAGGAAGAGAAACCAGGGACTGCAGAGGGTGGGAAGGAAGAGGATTGGAGATGGGGGGTTGAGAGAGAGAGAGAGAGAGAGAGAAAGGATAATGGATTGGGGAAAGGAAGGGAGGAGAGAATTCAGGAAGATAATCTAGGTGGAGAGCATTGAGGAATGGAGGAGAGCACAGGAGAAAAGAGGGGATGAACAGGGAAAGGAAACCGAGGAGGAGGGGAATAGAAAAAAGAGAAGGAAGATTAAGGAAAGCGACAAAAAAAAAGAGAGGACACCAGAAAGAGAGAAAACTCCAAAAAGCACCGAGGGAAGGGCAGAGAATGAGAAAAGACAGACAATGAGCTAGGACATAAAACCAGAGAATATTAATTAAAGGGGCAGGAAAGAAAGAGAAAGCCCACACAGCAGAAGTCAGAATGCTTGTCTACCCTCCCCACCACCACCGCACACTCACCTCCACCCCCACCTGTCTAACCACTGATGGGTTAAGGGAGGGCGGAGGGGAGAGTCACTCAGAGCTCAAACCACGGAGGCCTAGACAGTCCAGGAGGACGGATCCCAAGGAACTAGCGAGGCCCTCCTGTCCTGTACCCCTCCCCCCAACACCCACCTCACTCAGCTAAGGGAACACCACTCCCCCCCTATCCACCTCAAGGCTCCAGCAGGTTCAGAGCACCAGAGGCCCACCTGCCTTTTACCCTCACTTAAGGGAAGCAGAGGTCCAACCCGGCCCTGTCCTGGGCTCTGCTTAAAGCTGGCCAGGGAGCCGGCCTGATCCCCCCTCACCTGCCACCCTGCTCTCCATTACTCAGCTGCTCCCTGCACAAACGCTGGAGGCAGAGGGGAGTGGGCAGGAAGAATGGGATAAAGTGTTGTTGTTTTTTAAATTTTGTATTTATCTATTTAATTTGTCCCCATCAGATAAACCTGGCGGACTTCCCAAGCACAAACATCAGTACAGAAGGTGTTCTCCCCTCCCACCCACGCTGAAGAATTCCTCCTAAATCTCTGCTCCTCTTCTGCGGGGCTGGAATACCCCTATCCCACCACCCCCTCCAGCTGTACAGGGGTTTCTTTGCAGGCCCAGGCTCCCCCCCAGAGCAGAGGACACAGGGGGTGGCCGCTCCTGTTTTCCCCCTAGGAGAGATCTTGTGAGTACAGGATTGTTTGTTCCAGAGAGTTTCAGCAGTTCCTGGAAACGGATTCTGAAGCAGCCAAAGCCCCAGCAGGGGAGGATTAAATCAGAAACACACACACACAGCTCACTCGTCAACACCAGAAGGGCCTAGGGGAGCCTTGCCAGCTCACCCCAGGTCAACTCAACAGGCTGATTCAGTCCTGGTTTTCGACCCTTTGCCTGCTTGTGTTCACGGTTCTGGTTTACCCATCGATTTCTCTATTTCATTTGTACTCCACCTTTTAGGCACTTCAAAGCAGATTACATTCGGGTGCTACGTCCCCATCCCCAGAGGCTTACAATCTAAACTGTACCTGAGGCAGCGAAGGGTGAGCAGCAGCCTCCCTAAGACAAATCAGCCCTCAAGCGTAGGCCTGTGTGCAGCCAGGAGCTGCAAAAGCAGCAAGAAATGAGGCCCTGCCTCCCACAGGGTGAGCAATCACGGACCCTGGTGAAAGAAAGCTCTCACAGACCCCTCACCTCCTTTCCTGCTTCTCCTTTGGAAGAATAAACAGTCTTATCCTCCAGGGTGGGGGCTTCCATTACCCGAAAGGGGGAAAAAACTCCCGCTCTCTCCACTCCAGTGCCTTGAATAATAACTTAAGATAAGAGCGCACCTGCTACACACCCCCTCCCCCACCACCCGCTGTCCTCTTGGTACAGGGCAGTGGGGAGGGGAAAAAAAAAAACATCACTACAAGAAAAAAAAAAAGAAGATAGGTACATTTACATACTGACACAACCTTGCACAAACATGTTTACCTTGCACCCAGACACATGCACGTACACTGTGTACACTTCTGTGCCTGTGTGCAATCAGGCTGTGATGTTAAATGACTGATTGTCTCTGCCCTTGTCGAGAGAGAGGGGGAGGGGGGGGGGGGAACATGAAGCAATCTGGGAGGTGTTCCCCCCCCCCCCCCCCCACAGACGACTCTCTGGGGCATTCCTGGCTGCAGGCCCAGCCCACCGCGAAATCCTTCCTCCTGCCAGGAGGAGATGTGTGACGCAGGGCACTCCTGCTCCCAGCACCCTTCTGGGGCTTGGCAGCCCTAGAGGCAGGGGGAGGGAGGTCAGGCGTGTCAGCCACAGGGCTGACACGCCCTTGTCCCTGGCTCTTTCAGGGGTTTCTATATGCTGGGTCGGGCCCTCCACTCACAATGTCCTCCCCCAGGGCCTTTTCCACTGCAACCCACGGAGGATACAAGAAAAACTGCCTCCCTGTTTGCCAGTTGGCTGCCAATCAAGCTTTTGGCCCTATCATTTTAGTCACAGTAGAGGTGTACTGGTGGCCATTTGGGCCTGACAGCTTACGGTGTGATACTATATGCTGGGTTCAGCCTCTGTTCAGTGAGGGAAACTGGCCAGCCTTGGTTTAATGCCTGGCCTCCATCAGCCTGGTGCTTCTGTTTCTTGTTGCCTTCCTTCCCTCTCCTCCCTACCCCTCCTTGTTGGTGGGGGTCCTGTCTTTATCCCCTGTGCCCCACCCAACCTGTTGGCATGTGGCCGGCATAAGGTGGAGCTGTCCAATGTGTCCCCTTCTCCCCCCAGGTCAGCACCTCAGAGGTCTATGGCCTTCAGGCCTGTGCCAAAGGGGGAAAACCTCATCAGAGGCCAGGTACCTGCTGGACAGTTGGATGGGGGTTGGTGTTTTAGGTGAGGAGCCAGATATTACTGTGGGGGGCTCCGTTACCATTAGTATAATCCCCTTTTAACCACCTAATTGGGTGGGTCATCTTCTTTGGCAGGCAGGAGGTGCCATCAAGCACCAATACAGTCTCACTATAAGGAGGAAGGGGTGGGTTTCCAGAACCATCAGATATTCATTTGGCTTTGCATGCCCTCCACTAATTTCCCCCAGTCTCCTCTATGGACTACCCTCGGGGATCTAAGTTATCACAGAAACATAGAAATAATGGCAGAAGAAGACCAAACGGGCCCATCCAGTCTGCCAAGCAAGCTTTCGTAGTTTTTTTTTTCTGTCATACTTATCTGTTTCTCTTGGCTCTTAGTAACCTTTTTTTATTCTATTTCCCTTCCACCCCCACCATTAATGTAGAGAGCAGTGTTGGAACTGCATCTAAGTGAAATAGCTTAATTAGTTAGGGGTATTAACCACCGCAATAAGCAAGCTACACCCATGCTTATCTGTTTATCCAGACTATGTAATTCAGTCCTTGTTGGTTGTTGCCTGAATATAGATCCACCTTTCTTCATTCCCCCCTGCCGTTGAAGCAGAGAGCAATGCTGGCTATACATTGAAAGTGAAGTATCAGAAGCTGTGTGTAATCGCGGGGCTGGGTCTTAGCTCCTAGCCAGCCCCCAGGGCCTGCATCTCAATCACCTCCTCCTAGAGGACCCTTCTGTAATGAGGGGAAAACCCCTCTGCAGAGGGCAGAACATTTCCCTCCCCAATGGTCAAGGCAGCCAGGATGGCATCCACTTCAAAGGATCAGAGGTCACCACGCCATCCCCTCCCTGAGGATTGGAAACAAAATGGGCCAACCAGCTGGGAACCAGCCAGGGTACCCCTCCACCGGGGGTCAGGGGTCAGCCAAGGCTGTACCCTCCTAGGGGATTAAGTATACAGAAATATCCCTGCCTAGAGAATCAGGAACAGCTGGAGATGTTTCTTCCAGGGAGTTAGGGGTGGGCTACGCTGCTTCCTTCCTAAGGGTTAAGAGCAGTTGGGATGTTCCCCTCCTAGGGGGCAGAGACCACTTCCCCAATCTCTCCCTGAAAGCTTAAGAGGCCGCCAAACCCCTGGTCCTCCCAGGTAGTCATGGCCTTAGCTACCTGCCCATGGCCCAGCAGGCTTTCTGGCCGGGAGGGGAAGGAGGATGCCAGGAGTTCTCCTCCCTCAAGCCCTCTGCCCGGGAGGCTGACAGGCAACGTCTGTTTCCTTGAATGTAGGGTCAGAGGTGGACCGAGGGTCTCCGGCACCTGGGGGCCAATGCATTTGTGATGCCTCCCCTATGCCCCTCCCCCCTCCAACAATCCTCCTCCTTGTAGAAATGCGTGAGGTCACAGAAAGTCTCACAATACAAACCCCAGAAAAGAAAATGAACTGACAGACTACTACTGTGAGCTGCCAATGAGGCAAAAGCTTCCCTGCCTGCAGACAAGACGCCAACAGTTTCCTTTGCCCCTTTCCCTCTGTGGTACTGATAAAGAATGAGACCAAGAGTCTAGGACTGTGATGTTACATTTCTAAATTCTTCTAATATTTCCACTTTTTCCACTTCCGACCCTCAGGCAAAAAAAACGAAAAAAAACAAAACAACACATCCCCAAAATCTGTTCCTTTTTTCCGGATCTGCGCATGTCACTGCAGTGTCATTACAGCACACTGCTGGTCCCCTCACCAAATACAGAAGAAGTGAATCAAATTAGAAACATGGAGACAAAAGCATATCTGGAAAAACCCCCAAAAAAGCCAGACTCTGCCTGCAGTAAAACACCAGTGAAATAAATAAAAATTGCATTTTTCTCAGTACTTTAAACAAATATGGAAATATTCAGATGCACATTTCCCGAAAATGACACAGAGAAAAATCCAATTCTCCTAATTCCCATCTCGGAGAAACCAAAGCAATAGCAGTCAGCCTCCTACCCTCCCAGGCCCCCGCAAGCTTGCTCCCTAGCCCCTTCTCCCCTGAGACCTCCCAGCCAGACTTATCTGCAGTGCAATAATGCAAAAACAGAAACATCACCATTGCTCATAAAACCAATCAAGAAATATAAATCAATTGTAATAATAATCCATACTAATCAAAAACAGTATTTCATAGCAGGTAACAAATAGAAGCATCTAATAAGGACAAACAAGAATAAAAAAAACCTTTAAACATTACCGCAAAATTCAATAAAAATATTTCAATACAATAAAACTAATAAGGATAAAAATTTCCCCTTCTCCATACCTGGGAACTTTTGATTTTTCAGTCCCCCCTGAGATCGTCATGGATTGGGGGGAGCGGTTTTTAACCATGATATTTTTATTATTTTGTTTGTATTAATTTGTATACTTTGTTTTATACTTTTTATTGAAATCCTCTTTCAGCTTTGCTCCCCACCAAGGCCCCCTCCTCACACCAATTTCCAATAACATTTATAATAAAAGATTTGACATGAAACATGAGACACAAAAATTACAGTCTTTTGAAGTAAAAGTATCACAACAATGTGTATATTATATTTACATGCATTGCTGTGGTCCAGAAAACCCTGCAATAAAAGCTAAAAAGACCCTTGGAGCACATATGGTTTTAGGAATATTTTAACACATTAGGCGTGGGCTTGATCAGCAGAAAGCTATGAGCAAATTAAAATTTCAATTTTATAAAATAAAATAAAATTAAACTTCTCCCTTTAACCAACCCCTCCACACCAGTTTTCTCACCCTCCTAGTTTCATCTCACCACGCTTACACTTCGACAAGTTTTCTCCACACTGTTATTACTGCTTGCTCCCAAGTTTTTGTTTATCCAGGTTTCTCCACCTTGTTTCAAATGTAAGACAAGACTATGTCAATGTTGTTGTTTGCTGGTTGTAATGTAAACCGAAGTGATAATTAATTCTGTTAATTGAACCTCGGTATATAAAAGTTATAAATAAATAAATAATGAACCTCCCATTCCAAAACGGCGCTATCTGCAAACATAACGCCAGGCTCTAAAACACCAGTGCACCTTTAATTAGAAAAACAGAACAAGCCAAGCTGCTAGAGATCCCTACATAGAAATGACACCTTAGCAGAATATTTAACCTCAGTCACACATGCAGAACAAAGACAGACCCTCACCAAATACAAAATAAAGTGACTGTAATGGAAAAAAAGCGGACAAAAACTGAACTAGAAACCACAACAATCTAGATTATGTATTTGGTGCACCAAGGGAAAAACAGAATCATTTCTATTGCTGTGGATTAGTGGGAGGGGAAGGGAAGTGCACAAAATTTCTCCTTTCTCATATACACACATGTTCATCCTCATGCTCACACAGATATACACAAATGCTCTTTCAAAACTCACACATGCTCACACACACATACATGCTGGCGCCCTTTCTCTCAGGCACACACACACAGGATCCCTCTCAGGACACACAGACATGCTGGCTTCCTCTCTGTCAAGCACACATATACACGTGCTCCCTCTCTCTCAGGCACACACACACAGGATCCCTCTCAGACACACAGACATGCTGGCTTCCTCTCTGTCAAGCACACATATACACGTGCTCCCTCTCTCTCAGGCACACACACACAGGATCCCTCTCAGACACACAGACATGCTGGCTTCCTCTCTGTCAAGCACACATATACACGTGCTCCCTCTCTCTCAGGCACACACACACAGGATCCCTCTCAGACATACATACATGCTGGCTTCCTCTCTGTCAAGCACACATATACACGTGCTCCCTCTCTCTCAGGCACACACACAGGATCCCTCTCAGACATACAGACATGCTGGCTTCCTCTCTGTCAAGCACACATATACACGTGCTCCCTCTCTCTCAGGCACACACACACAGGATCCCTCTCAGACATACAGACATGCTGGCTTCCTCTCTGTCAAGCACACATATACACGTGCTCCCTCTCTCTCAAGCACATACACACAGGATCCCTCTCAGACATACAGACATGCTGGCTTCCTCTCTGTCAAGCACACATATACACGTGCTCCCCTCTCTCTCAGGCACACACAACACAGGATCCCTCTCAGACATACAGACATGCTGGCTTCCTCTCTGTCAAGCACACATATAACACGTGCTCCCTCTCTCTCAGGCACACACACACAGGATCCCTCTCAGACATACAGACATGCTGGCTTCCTCTCTGTCAAGCACACATATACACGTGCTCCCTCTCTCTCAGGCACATACACACAGGATCCCTCTCAGACATACAGACATGCTGGCTTCCTCTCTGTCAAGCACACATATACACGTGCTCCCTCTCTCTCAGGCACACACACACAGGATCCCTCTCAGACATACAGACATGCTGGCTTCCTCTCTGTCAAGCACACATATACACGTGCTCCCTCTCTCTCAGGGCACACACACACACAGGATCCCTCTCAGGACCCCCTGGCCCGAGGTGGTGTTGGCGTCACCCGTGGGGGGAAGCCCCCAAGGGTCCCCACCGTCAGGAGGCGAGGCCAAGTGGGAAGCGGAGGCCGACAGGAACCTCACTAATACCAGCCCTCGTTCCCCACAAGTTGAGCCCTTGGGTACCGGGGCCGGCTGGACTTAGGCAGGCCTCCGCGTGGATGATCCCGGAGAAGATGTCCAGAGGCAGGGTGGCAGCGGAGGAGAAGGGTTCTGGAAGGAGGACGCGAGAAACGGAGTCAGGTCCAGGCGCAGGTTCGAGGCTGGCGGCTAGAGGCAAGGTCAGGTCCAAGCAAAGGGTCGAAGGCAGGCGGCAAGAGGCGAGGTCAAGTCCGAGCAAAGGTCAAAACCAAGGAGGTCCGTCAGAAGGTGAGCTGGAGCAGGTACTGGAACTGGAGTAGCACCACAAGCACACACAGGGAAGCGTGAGACCTGTTGACAAGGCAGGCTCTGAATGTCTGAGCCTGCCTTATGTAGTGGAGCTGGTTGATGTCATCATCTGGGGCCATTGGGAGGCTTTCCCGCCGCGGCCCCTTTAAGCCCAGAGAGACGCGCACGCGTGCGCCTAAGGCCGACGGTCCAGGGAAGAGGACGTGACGGTGCTCTACCCATGGCGCACGTGGGGAGGTCCCCAAGGAGGCCGCTGCGGCACCGGAGGATCCCGGAACACGGAGGGAGCATGGGTGGTAGGCGACTGCCCGCCGCTGCCAAGTAGGCTGGGCCAGCTCCGGGGACCTGGCGTCGAGGATGAGTGAGCCCAGCTGTGGGCCTTCCACGGCCGGGGAGCGCAATAGTCAGAGGGTAGGAGTTCTGTAACTGCCTCTTCATGGACGGGTAACCCTTTTTCTGGAAGTAATTACTCCTTTCAGGGCACACAACTAATTTATATCTTCAGGGGCCGCTCCAGCTAACAAATTCATGGATCCTGCTGCGAGGGACAATGAGGGCAGGAGATGTTTCCCAGTTGAACTTTTGAAGTCATTGTTGGACTTGAATAGAGTGGGGAGGCTTTTGGAGCCCCTTCCCCACTGGGACTGCAGCGCTGAGAACTAGGCCTGATCTCGCTGACTTTCTCCCCAAGAGACGTCCCCCCAGAAATATCGATAAACAAAGGAGGAAGAACCAGACCGGGAGACCCCAGCCGGACCTCCACACACCACGGGACCAGGACGGGCTGGTGTCCGAGGAAGAAGATGAACTAAGGTAGGATTTCTGCAGTAAAGTTGAGGACCAATCTACTTACGATTCCCAGACAGCTGCTGGGGGAGTTTGCGCATTAAATACCATCATGAGCCCAACCAGAGGTCTGAATAAAGGACTCCTGCCTACAGAGGAAAATCAGTCGTATATCGTCAGTCGGATGTAAATTCACACCTCTGGTCGATGGACTTTCATTTATGATGACCAATCAGTAAACTTCTACTTAACACCCAGAGCTTGGTCCTGTCTATTTTATTACAATCTATCACCTCATAAGAAGCACCTACAATATGCACACACACTGGGAGCAGCATAGGATCCTCTGGGCCACAAGCGAGAGCTCACCCCATCAAAAGGATCCTCCCCCAGGGATTGAGAGGCCAGCGATCCCCCATCCCTTGCCCAATGTGTATCCCTTGATCCCTCACTCAATATACTACTAGAGAACCCCCATCCTTGCCCAACCATCTGCTAGATATCCTTCTATCCCTCTGTGAGCGAATGTACAGAAAACTCCCTCAGACTACTTTAAAGGTCCTGGCACAGTTGTCCTACCTGGTCTTCCTTAAGACTGAGACCCACAGGGAATCTTGGGTGAAGGGAGGAGCCCTTCACCAGTGTATAAGACCTCAGGGCCTAGCAGGGTTAAGGGGACCCTAGGGAAGAGAGAGTCTCACTGTAAGAGAAGATCTGCCATGGTTAAGGTGTAAGAATGACAATTGTTAAGACCTGCTAGCTTTAAGTTTGGGACTTGCCTGAAGTCAAAGTGAGCTGCCAACCAGTGACTGTTTTGCTTTGCACTAGCCTATGTTATTTGGGAGATACCTAAAGCCAAGGTGAGCTTCCTAAACTTTTTTGTTTGGCTGTGCACTGCACTTTCCTTTGTTTTCACTGTAAATAAACTGCACTTAAGGACAGCCAGAGTCTGCCTTCCTGTTTCCCTCTGGCTGTCCCTAAGCTGCTACCTCACTCAATGTACTGTGAGATATCCCCTATGCCTTGCCCAATCACTGCTAGATATCTCACTCAGTGTGCGGCCAGAGATCTCCAACCATCACACAGTGCGCTGCTAGATATCCCTTCATCCCTCAGCGGTCCCCTGTCCCTCACCCAATGCACAGTTAGACATTTAATATTAATTTTTTCACTCCTACACTTACTGCCGAGGGGGGATTTGGGATCTGGCAAATTGTGTTTTAAGACATGGACTCTCCAAACGCACCATTTCAGGTAGAGGGCCTCCGGGGTCTGACCCAGACCGCTTGGGCTATTGGGTCAGACCTTGGGGAACTTTGGTCAGCCACTGGTTGACTGGTCTGGATCTAAGCATCAGAAACAGATGCTCATATCGGTGCTCGTTGCGATTATGGACGCCTGAAGCAGTTGTGGGTGCACAGCCACGTCTCCTGGGCGTCCCATGCATTCAGCGCTAGGGACGCACAATTTTTCCCTAACGTGTCCTTTTTAACGCAGCAGCTCATTTCAATATAGCATCGGGCACCAGGAGAGGTGGCGGTGCACATGTTAGGAAAATGGATGCTTTTATACCACACATCTTAATTGTATCAGCCCCTCAATGTGCTGCCAAGAGATGCCTGTCCCTTGCCCGGTGTTGCTAGATATCCCTCACTCAACCTGTTGTCAGAGAGCCTGCCTCCCCGTCCCCGGATTCTTTGAGAGCTCTCAGGCTGCACATTTTTATCCTGGGATTACAGGCTCAGCGCTTATGTTGCCCCCTGTAACTGGCAGTGAGAGCAGCAGAGGGGACAAGTCAGATGGGAATCTTAACTCCCCCCCCCCCCCCAACTCGCTGAGTTGACCCAGGATGCCACTCCCTGTCTCCATGATCCAGGGATCACATCTGGCATTCCCCAGTGCAGCAATGGGGAGGGGAGGGATGTAAAGTGACTTCTCAGCAAGAAGCAGTGGATAAAAATCTGCACTATGGAACCATAAACTCTGAACATTGCTGACTTGTCATGGCAAGATGGTCTTTACTCCCTATTTCCTGGTTTAAAACTATAATTACATGTACTAACAACTAAGCTGACAAAGAGAAGTGTGAATCCTGGCATCGGTGTGCTGGAGTGGGTGCAAGGGTTACACTGCACTCAGAGGCTGGATGAGTGAATCCTAGAACTAGATTGCCGGGATCTAAGACGTAATCTATGAATCTTGGCACAAAAGATGCTCGCATGTGTTATGCACGGATCCCATTGCTTTCTGAGGGTGGGCATGTGCATCCCTGTAACGAGAGTGCTGAAGAGCGTGTGCAAGGATCCTCTCTTGATGCACAGGGATCACAATAAACTCCAAAACTGCGGTATGTGAATCCTGGCGTGAATGGGCTGAGCTGCTAGGGTGTGTATAAAGACTGAACTGCACTGTGTTTGTTTCAATGAGCTTCATGTAACATCAGATTTAAAACATTCAAAGCACAACACAACTGTAGAGACTTACCATGTGAATCCTGGCATGAGGGCACCAGTGTGTGAATATATATATTTAGAGAGAGAAATACATACACACTAGTGAAAAAAAAAGAAGGCAAAAACAAAAAAAATAAGTGTTCTACAAGTAAACAAATACCTAATTACAAAAAAAGAACACTAATGAACTATTTTATATCCAAACACTAAAAGTAATATTTATTTTGAACAAAATAATAAAACCTCTTTATACAAAAAACAACATAAATAGCATTAATGTGAGAATGAGGATCATTCAAAGAAATATCAAAAAGAACCACAAATAATCAAAAACATTTTTCCAAACATTACAATCGCAAAATACGACGGCAGGCAATTTGACTTAAATGACAATATCAAAAATATCATAATTTACATCTTAACAGCTAATAAATGAAAACTGTGAAGGAGACAAAATATTACAAATCTAGAAATTTCAGTGATATTCGGGCCGATACAGTAAAGTCCACAGGAGAGCGGGCGAACGACCGCTCTCCCGGCGCGCGCACAGGCCACTCGCCTGTGCGCGCGATTCAGTATTCAAATTAGGCCCGGCGGTAAAAAGAGGTAAAAAGAGATGCTAGGGACACTAGCGCATCCCTAGCGCCTCTTTTTGGACAGGAGCAGCAGCTGTCAGTGGGTTTGACAGCCGACGCTCAATTTTGCCAGTGTTGGTTCTGGAGCCCGCTGACAGCCACGGGTTCGGAAACCGAATGCCGGCAAAATTGAGCATCCGGTTTTCAAGCCTCGGGCCAACTTCAAATTTTTTTTTTTAACTTTTTGTAACTTTCGGGACCTCCGACTTAATATCGCCATGATAGTGCACAGAAAAGCAGTTTTTACTGCTTTTCTGTGCACTTTCCCGTTGCCCGGAGAAATTAGCGCCAGCCTTTGGGTAGGCGCTAATTTCTGAAAGTAAAATGTGCGGCTTGGCTGCACATTTTCCTTTCTGAATCGCGCAGGAATACCTAATAGGGCCATCAACATGCATTTGCATGTTGCGGATGCTATTAGGTTCGGGGGGGGGGGGGTTGGACACGCGTTTTCGACCCCTTACTGAATAAGGGGTAACGCTAGCGCGTCGAAAACGCGCGTCCAATTGCTCCACTGGAGCGCACTGTACTGTATCGGCCTGTCTGTGTTCTAGATGGTAATGTATTTATTTATTTATTTTTAGATTTTTATACACCGGTGTTCCTGTATGAAATACAATCACATCGGTTTACATTGAAACTGAACATAATTTTGCCAATAGGCATTACATAGAACAAGGTTGTGGAACTTGGAAAAGGGTAAACTAGATCAAAATAAACATTGTAATGTAAACAAATTGGCTAACAAATCTCATAGAGCAGTATAAATAAAAACAAAAACATAAAAGCAAAACAGTAGATGTCATGTGAGACCTGCAGCAAGAGAATGGATACAGAGTCAAGTAGATCCTGGAGAATGATATGATGAGGAACTCTTGCTGGTTGTAGGGGAAAAAAGTGCTTATGGTCCTGTAAAGGCTTGTTTAATGTAGTGGGCGGAGACTTCACCCTGACAGAGGACAACCTGAAACTCCCACCAAACTGGACTTCAAGTACCAGAACCACCGCTTCATTAAAGGGTCTACTCCCCTGCAATAAAGCTATAGTTAGGACATTGAACGAGTATTTATTTATTTATTTATTTATTTATTTTTAATTTTTATATACCGATGTTCCTGTAAAGAATACATATCGCACCGGTTTACAAGGAACTGAACAGTCGCCTCAGGGCGGAAATACATTAAAAAACAGTCGCCTCAAGGCAGAATACATTAACACAAGTATACAGGAAAACTATTAAAAGAGTAGATTGTGACTCGGTTATTTACACTTTCGAATAATAGAATGACTAGGGAGCATCCATGAACGTATAGCAAGTAGCACATTTAAGACTAATCGGAGAAAATTCTTTTTCACTCAACGCACAATAAGCTCTGGAATTTGTTGCCGGAGAAGGTAGTTAGTGCAGTTAGTGTAGCTGGGTTCAAAAAGGTTGGATAAGTTCTTGGAGCAGAAGTCCATTAATGGCTATTAATTGAATTATACTTAGGGAATAGCCCCGGCTATTAATTGCATCAGTAGCATGGGTTCTTCTTAGTGTTTGGGTAATTGCCAGGTTCTTGTGGCCTGGTTTTTGGCCTCTGTTGGAAACAGGATGCTTGGGCTTTGATGGACCCTTGGTCTGTCCCAGCATGGCAATTTCTTA
This sequence comes from Rhinatrema bivittatum, assembly GCF_901001135.1. Lineage (NCBI taxonomy): Eukaryota > Metazoa > Chordata > Amphibia > Gymnophiona > Rhinatrematidae > Rhinatrema > Rhinatrema bivittatum. Next base: position 262,660,113 of record NC_042622.1, on the reverse strand, counting down.
TGTTCTTATTGAGAAACTCTCTGTCAGCACGTTTACGTTTTTATTTTTGGCATTCGCTGTTCTTATTGTCTGATAAGCTTTCACTGCTTGCCTGCCAAGTCTGTAACCTAGATTAGAACAATGAATGTATTATATGAGTAGAGCAGTATTGCTAAAGACTCACAAATTCCCTTTCCAGAACTGCAAGTCCGGCAGCCTCTCCTGCAGAACACAGGAGAAGCTTCACGAAAGTTCCAGACTGGAGAGGAGGGGGGTCAGTAGCCCCTCAGCCGGGATATGCTTGCTCAGCAGTGTGTAGAACGCATGTGTGAAAGATAAGAAATGTGGAATATATATATATCTATATATATACAGAAATGCAGATGTTCAAAGAAGACCCTGACAAAGGCCTTTTGTTTCGCCAAACGAGGCTTCATCAGGGGGTGTATAATGTAAATTTGTTATATATCTATCTATCTATATATATCTATATATAGAGATCATGCAATACTCAAGAGACTTACTATGCCAGTCTTGGCATGAGGGCACTAGCAATGGTAACATGGAACAGACTTAGTTTTTGGGTACTTGCCAGGTTCTTATGGCCTGGATTGGCCACTGTTGGAAACAGGATGCTGGGCTTGATGGACCCTTGGTCTGACCCAGTATGGCAGGCTGATACAGAACACTGCGCTCGGCTGAGCGCACCATTTAGGCCGTGCATTTTAGACGCGCTATTATTACCGCTTGTACTGTAAGGGCAGGCGTTAACCTTAGGAAGCTCCGGGAAAGTGTACAGAAAAGCAGAAAAGGCACCAAAAATAAAAATCTGCCCGCCGGTTGACGGGTTCGGAAACGGACGCCCAATATTGCCAGCGTCCGTTTTCCGAACCCGTGGCTGTCAGCGGGTTCGAGAACCGACGCCGATAAAATGAAGCGTCGGCTGTCGGACCCTCGGACAGCCCCCGCTTCCGCTAATCAGGAGGCGCTATTGTCCCTAGCACCTCCTTATTAGCGCGACACCTGATTTTAAATAGAGAATCGCGTGCCCAGGAGAGGTGAAGTCGTGAGTGTGGGCGCTCCCACATGTTGTACTGACTCGGCCAGATAAGATAGCCGGATCCTGTTATACTCAAGAGACTTTGCCACGTGAACACTGGCTCAGGTGTCTTTTAAGGATCCTGCTGCCTGCCCGCCCTCCAGGGCTGGGAGTGGGAGATCGCAGGTATGTGACGCCTGCCACCCCTCCAGGGCTGGAAAATGTACGTCATGGCTCCTTGTAAATATGTAACTAAAAGAAGATCTCTGAAAATATCAAGGAAAGGGGGGAAAAAAAAAACCCAGTTTAACTCCATTTGCATTCAGACTTCGAACCTGTACCCGACAAAAAAAATGACAGCCCCTGTACAAGGTTATAAACCTAAGAGAGGCCCTCGGACTGAATTTATCTTACCTCCCCCCCCTTTTTATTTCAGTCATTCTGTTGTATTAGGCAACCCCTGTTAAGATTGTCTTGCCAATAAAGTTAGGTGAATGTCAGGCCTCGCCTAACACTTCCTGCAGGCTCAGCGCAGAGGGGGGGGGGGGGGGGGGGGGGGGCGCGTGCTGAATGCTAATTAATTCCCAGCAGCCTCGACGCCGGGGCTGGCGAGGAGGGGGGAGCGGTCACCCAGTTGGCGGAGGGGGCGGGGCGATCGCCTTGCGCTGCTGCTGCTGCTGCTGCTTTCTTCCTCGCCCGCGACTTGGAAGAGAAAAGTTCCTGGCGACAGAGGGACGGAAAGTTTTGTTTTTTTTTTTTTCCTTCCCCCGCTACGTAGAGAGATGAGGCTGAAGCGGGACCGACTCGCCACGGCTGGAGGAGCTTAGAAGGGGCTTTGCCGCGCTGCCGGCTGGGGGCGATCCCGGCGCGTGCCCACATCTGTCACCCGGACGAAAGGTGGCCGAAGGCAGGCATCCCCATGACTGGTGTGGGCATGCAACGTGTCCAGCGGCCCTGCAGGCTCCTGCTCGCACGATCTTCCAGGGCAGGCAAGCATCTCTAGGGGCGCCGGGACTGTTCCGGGTCACCGTCTGGTGCTACGTGGACGCAACGTGATGTTTTTGTCCTCCCCACCCGGCAAAAATGCCAGCAAGGGGCCTTCTGCCATCGTCCCCATTCGCCAGGCAGGGGCGGCTGCGCCCCGCCACACCGCCATCCTGCCCCTGATGCTGATGTTCGGCGTGATCGTGGCCTCCAGCGCCCTGCTGATGATGATTGAGAAGGGCATCCTGGCAGAAGTGAAGACCCCACCACCTCCAGGAGACCTGGCCTGGAGGGCAAGCCCCCGGAGCAGGTCAAAAGTGGGCAAGGGCACCGATGTGGACTGGCAGGTTATGCGGAACATTCAAAATTTGACCCAGCGTGCTATCTGTGGGAAAAAGTCCATGCCCCACAGCATCTGGGACCTCTCGGCGGTCCAGAGGAAAACTGTCCTCAAACATATCCTAGTCAACGACAAGTACCAATTTCTCTACTGCTATGTCCCAAAGGTCGCATGCTCCAACTGGAAACGGGTTCTCAAAGTTCTGACCGGTGAGCTAGAGAACGTGGATGTCAACATCAAGATGGATCACAAAAAGGGCCTGGTTTTTCTTGCAGACCTCCAGCCAGACGAGATCAGATACCGCCTTGAGCATTATTTCAAGTTCCTGTTTGTCCGGAACCCCATGGATAGACTTCTGTCTGCCTACAGGAACAAGTTTGGAGAAGTGAAAGAATACCAGCAGAAGTATGGGGTCGAAATCGTTAAACGCTATCGGAAAAACCCAGGCAGGACAAAGGGAGATGACGTAACGTTCTCGGAATTCCTACGTTATCTGTTGGATGAGGACGTGGAGAGGATGAATGAACACTGGATGCCAGTGTATAACCTGTGTCAGCCATGTGCCATCACTTATGATTTCATCGGATCCTACGAAAGGCTTAAGGAGGATGCAGATCATGTCCTGGACCAGGTCAAGGCGCCAGCCTTTCTCCAGTTCCCAGAGAGACAAGCCTGGTACAAACCGGTCACAAAGGAGATGCAGCAGTATTTTCTTTGTAAAACACCACCAGGACTTGTCAAAGAGCTGATGCCCAAATACATCCTGGATTTCTCTTTATTTGCCTACTCTCTCCCTAATATTACTACTGCATTTTGCCGGCAGTAAGATTTTTTTTTTTTTGTGGAGGTTGGGAGGATGGATTTATGAGTTGTGTTTTCCTTAATATTTTGATACAATTTGTATAGTTTTATACTTAAAACCTTTTTTCCTGAGCAGCTCCACTGGACGTTCCCTTGACAGAAACTTTTGTAAGTGAGTTTATGTAGTGTATTACTTCAAGGTTGCCACTTGGCTCTTCTAGGTCATAAGGAACTCATCCAGTTCTGGGTTTGCTCTACTGCCTGCATGGCCTTAAGAAAGCTGGACTTCCAGTGTATGCACGAATAGGGTAAATCTAGGACTGGAAGAGCCTGTTTCTTATGACATCGAATCGTGTGTCAACCCTAGTAGGATGTTATGTACAAACTGATCTGGATGAAGAATGTTACAAAATCTGTGCCCTGCCTACGGGCTTGCAAAACATGTTGGAGGCCAGTGAATAATGAACACGAAGCATAGCTTCCACAGAGTGGCCTAGCCACGAAGGTACTTATGCATACAAGGGATCTCTGCAGGTATTGGCACTTTTGAGGAGCTGTCCTTTTCACTCAGAACTTGCTTAAGGCCCTAAGCCAGGGTTCAAAGACCTTGTCCCATGCCGACACATCACTCAAGCAATGTGGGCAGACAGAAGCGCATGCGGGCATCGCTTCAGGCCAGCTGTCGGAGCCGATGCAGCATCACAGGCTTCCAGCTCTGCGAGGAACCATCTCATTCTCCAAGAGGACACAGTGGCTGCCTAGCCCCTGTCAGGCTTGGCCACAGGTTACGCAGAGATCAGGCCTGAAACGGGTGGGAGGATGGGTCAACTTTAACATGAGAATTACTCCGGCCATCCCACTAGTTTTTCTAACTCCATGCCAAAGTTAAAGGGCTCTTTATCCATGATGCAATTTGACATCTTTTAAAGTGCCCCTAAAAACAAAATGTTTTGGAAATGGTCTCTCTTTGATGATGTCTTTTGATATGAAATATAACATTTTAAATAAATACTGTGGAGAAAAGGCTGTTCTGGTCAGTGTCGGATCCCATTTGAACACCGAGCTTTGAAAGAAAGCTGGACAGCGAGCAGAGAAATTGTCCTGGCTTAAGAGCCAGTGGGGCTGCCTCAATGCCATGTACTTTGTCACATAAACAGAGGCATTCCTGGGGGAAGAAAAGAGCATGTGGACATGGGATTTCCAAATGTCCGTGCATTATTTTGCCTTGTACGCAGATGCCAAATGCATGGATGCTTTGAGGGACCTGGCACCTGCTCATGTTCAAGGGGGAAACAGCTCGGGTTCTTTCCCTTTGAGAACTGGTGCAGTATAGAGAGCAGGGGCTAAAATAGCCCCTTATCCTTTGTGACTGGAAATCACCCTCTAAAGCAGGGGGGTAGGCAAAGTCCTTGAGCCCCAAGCAGGCCTGGTTTTCAGGATATCTGCAATGAATATTCGGGAGATAGATTTGCCATGTGCTGGCCCCCATTAAATGCACATCTATCTCATGCATATTCAGTGCAGCTGAAAAGCTGGCTTGCTTGTGGCTCTTGGACTGGCCACGCCTGTCCTAAAGGAACAGAATAATAATATTACCTTTCAAAGTACAAGACAATGACCTGTAAATCATAAGGTCCATCACATCTTAAAGTGTATTGTAAAACTAAAAGCAACCTAACTTCACATGAAGAGGTAAAGGAAACATCTCCCGATCAAGCGTGCACAGATCATTATAACATAGGAAATGATGGAAGTTAGTTCACAGATAGATAGCGTGTGTTTGTTTTATTATGGAGACCATGTTACAAAAGTTTTATATAATGTGCTCTGCTGTAGGCAACTTTGTTGGGCTGGAGAGGCAGTTTACAAATGAGTTAAACAAATAAATTGAGGACCATTCTCAGTGACGTTTGTCCAGCTAAATTTGGATTTAGTTGGACAAATGGCGGAGTTTGAAAATTCCACCTCACTGACCAGCCTCAAGATAGCTGGATAATTGTTTATCTAGATAAAAAGTTATCTGGTTAGCTCTGGGGTAATGATGGGAGTGTTGTGGAGTAGAGCTGGCTCACTAGCTAACTTAGGGGGTTATTTCCAAGCTACGTTATGGGCTTTTCACGTGCATTAAGACGTTTTTCGCGTGCGAAAAGAACCATAACGCATGGTGCGTTGGTAATTTAGAAAAGGGATGGAGTTTAGGGTGGGATTTCTGGCCAAGTGGACTGGCTTCGCAAGTTGCAAACCCATATTACACAGTTTTAAAGTGGCTAATAACTACACCTTTCATTTGCGTAAAGCTGTGCGATACGGCTTTATAGCACTTTGCGATGTTTTCGCTCATAGCATTGTTAGTCTTTTAAGCTACTTGCCACCATTGGGGGGGAGGGGGGGGGGGAGAGAGAGAGAGAGAACCTAGCTATAAGGCTCGTCTAGTAGTTAGATATTTATACCTCTATATGAGGCCCACCTAGTTACTTGAGGTGGAAACACTGAGAGGAGAGGATCACCTTGCTGGTGGCTGAAAGGAATCAGTAAGTTTTTGCTTGGGACATTGACATTGACTTTTTTAAAAGTATTGGGGCAAAGTTAACTATTTGGGAATATTATTTAGTGTGTTTGTGTGTTTGTGCCTTTAATAGTCAGTCAGTAAATAAAACAAGTTAGACTGTTTGCATTTTTAAATAGTCAGTCAATAAGGTAGCAGTAGGTAGTGTGTTTATTTTTTAAAAAGTCTGCCTGACTATTAAAGTGTCCTCCAGACTTTTAAAGAGCTAAGTGTTTTATTTAATAAATAACTGAGTGCATTGTATTGAAAAACAAAAAAAATCCACAAAAAAAAAAACAAAAAACCCAACAAAAAAGTAGCCAGAAGCTAGAAATCAGCTAGGAGCAGTATATACCAAAGTAAAAAAGTTGAATATTTCAGCTCAGTTACTCACCTTGGAAAGGTGTTGAGGTAGTGTGATTAGGTTTGAATAGGGAACAACATTTGTTAATCAAGGGAGCTGTGAGTCACTCAGGCTGACTAACTAAGTGTGAAGATTGTGTGTTTTGTTAATAGGTACTATTGTGTATTTGTGAATAGGTGCTATTCTTTGTTAATCAGCACAGCAGTGAGTCACTCAGGAAATCTAACTGAAAGGTCACGCAGGAAATCTAACTGAAAGGTCACTCAGGAAATCTAACTGAAGTGTACATCTCCTAAGGGATTATTTTGCACTAATTTACTTTAGAAGCACATTATAAATTAGAAGGAAAGAGCTCAGTAACCCACATTCCAGTGGAAACACTGAGAGGAGAGGATCACCTTGCTGGTGGCTGAAAGGAATCAGTAAGTTTTTGCTTGGGACATTGACATTGACTTTTTTAAAAGTATTGGGGCAAAGTTAACTATTTGGGAATATTATTTAGTGTGTTTGTGTGTTTGTGCCTTTAATAGTCAGTCAGTAAATAAAACAAGTTAGACTGTTTGCATTTTTAAATAGTCAGTCAATAAGGTAGCAGTAGGTAGTGTGTTTATTTTTTAAAAAGTCTGCCTGACTATTAAAGTGTCCTCCAGACTTTTAAAGAGCTAAGTGTTTTATTTAATAAATAACTGAGTGCATTGTATTGAAAAACAAAAAAAATCCACAAAAAAAAAAAAAAAAAACCCAACAAAAAAGTAGCCAGAAGCTAGAAATCAGCTAGGAGCAGTATATACCAAAGTAAAAAAGTTGAATATTTCAGCTCAGTTACTCACCTTGGAAAGGTGTTGAGGTAGTGTGATTAGGTTTGAATAGGGAACAACATTTGTTAATCAAGGGAGCTGTGAGTCACTCAGGCTGACTAACTAAAGTTAGACTGTTTGTAATTCCCAACCCTCCCACCCCTTGCCCACCCACCCCAAGCTCATCCCTTAATTTATAGGCAGGTGCCACTTGCACAAAAAAATACCCAAAAAAAAAAAAAAAAAAAAAAAAAAAACCCCATCAACAAAAACTTTATTGAGAATTCGATCAGACCCCAGTAGGCCACTACCAGACATATAGTGAATTCACTAATACATTTAAAGGAACTTAGACACATTCCTAATCCCATAGCAACCTAAAACTTAACTAGGAACTGATCAAAATTGAGATGAAGGCAGCAGTCCAGCAGCAAGAGGGGGGCTTCCCAGTCTTTTGCATCGAGTGTCACATGTATGATTTTTTACCCACCGGTGAGAAGTTGTACATGTGCACGCGATGCAAAGAGCTCCTGGCTCTCAGAGAACGAGTCCGATCTCTGGAGGCTAGAGTGGCAGACCTGGAGGAGCTGAGGGAGACAGAGAGGTATATAGATGAGACCTTCAGGGACATAGTAGTCCAGTCCCAACTTCAGACTGGCAGCCCTGGTGCTGCCTTGGAGGAAGAAGGTCTCATAATGGGAGAGCACCAACCAGATGTAGCAGGAAAGGATCCTGTAGCAAGGACCTGCTCTCTAGGTGATGCATTGTCCTTTCGCACTGAGGATATCTCCCCAAGGCCTACTGCCCAGGAGGGAAGGGTTAGGTCGGCCGTCATAGTTGGTGATTCGATTATTAGGAATGTAGATAGCTGGGTGGCTGGTGGGCGTGAGGATCGCCTGGTAACATGCCTACCTGGTGCGAAGGTGCCGGACCTCACGCGTCACCTAGATAGGATTTTAGACAGTGCTGGGGAGGAGCCGGCTGTCGTGGTACACGTGGGCACCAACGACATAGGAAAATGTGGGAGGGAGGTTCTGGAAGCCAAATTTAGGCTCTTAGGTAGAAAGATTAAATCCAGAACCTCCAGGGTAGCATTCTCTGAAATGCTCCCTGTTCCACGCGCAGGTCACCAGAGGCAGGCAGAGCTCCGGAGTCTCAATGCGTGGATGAGACGATGGTGCAAGGAAGAGGGATTCAGTTTTGTTAGGAACTGGGGAACCTTTTGGGGAAGGGGGAGTCTCTTCCGAAGGGATGGGCTCCACCTTAACCAGGATGGAACCAGACTGCTGGCGCTAACCCTTAAAAAGGAGATAGAGCAGCTTTTAAACTAGAACAAAGGGGAAAGCCGACAGTCGCTCAGCAGCGCATGGTTCGGAGAGATGTATCTTTAAAGGATACTAATGATGCACTAGAATTAGGGCATCCCGACAGTGAGGTTCCAATAATTAGAAAAGTAGTCCAAATGCCTGTAACTAAAAACTCACCTGAGCTAAAAAATTCTAACTTATCCCTATCAATTAAAAAGCAGAATAAAAATACAATCAAAAAACAAACTTTGAAATGTTTGTATGCTAATGCCAGAAGTCTAAGAAGTAAGATGGGAGAATTAGAATGTATAGCAGTAAATGATGACATAGACTTAATTGGCATCTCAGAGACATGGTGGAAAGAGGATAACCAATGGGACAGTGCTATACCGGGGTACAAATTATATCGCAATGACAGAGAGGAGCAGTCGGGAGGAGGTGTGGCGCTTTATGTCCGGGATGGCATAGAGTCCAACAGGATAAACATCCTGCATGAGACTAAATACAAAATTGAATCTTTATGGGTAGAAATCCCTTGTGTATCAGGGAAGACTACAGTGATAGGGGTATACTACCGTCCACCTGGTCAAGATGGTGAGATGGACAGTGAAATGCTAAGAGAAATTAGGGAAGCCAACCAAATTGGTAGTGCAGTAATAATGGGAGACTTCAATTACCCCAATATAGACTGGGTAAATGTATCATCGGGTCACGCTAGAGAGATAACGTTCCTGGATGGAATAAATGATAGCTTTATGGAGCAAATGGTTCAGGAACCGACGAGAGAGGGAGCAATTTTAGATCTAATTCTCAGTGGAGCACAGGACTTGGTGAGAGAGGTAACGGTGGTGGGGCCGCTTGGCAATAGTGATCATAATATGATCAGATTTGATTTAATGACTGGAAAAGGAACAGTGTGCAAATCCAAAGCTCTCGTGCTAAACTTTCAAAAGGGAAACTTTGATAAAATGAGAAAAATTGTTAGAAAAAAAACTGAAAGGAGCAGCTACAAAAGTAAAAAATGTCCAAGAGGCGTGGTCATTGTTAAAAAATACCATTCTAGAAGCACAGTCCAGATGTATTCCACACATTAAGAAAGGTGGAAAGAAGGCAAAACGATTACCGGCATGGTTAAAAGGGGAGGTGAAAGAAGCTATTTTAGCCAAAAGATCTTCATTCAAAAATTGGAAGAAGGATCCAACAGAAGAAAATAGGATAAAGCATAAACATTGGCAAGTTAAATGTAAGACATTGATAAGACAGGCTAAGAGAGAATTTGAAAAGAAGTTGGCTGTAGAGGCAAAAACTCACAGTAAAAACTTTTTTAAATATATCCGAAGCAGAAAGCCTGTGAGGGAGTCAGTTGGACCTTTAGATGATCGAGGGGTTAAAGGGGCACTTAGAGAAGATAAGGCCATCGCGGAAAGATTAAATGATTTCTTTGCTTCGGTGTTTACTGAAGAGGATGTTGGGGAGGTACCCGTAATGGAGAAGGTTTTCATGGGTAATGATTCAGATGGACTGAATCAAATCACGGTGAACCTAGAAGATGTGGTAGGCCTGATTGACAAACTGAAGAGTAGTAAATCACCTGGACCGGATGGTATACACCCCAGAGTTCTGAAGGAACTAAAAAATGAAATTTCAGACCTATTAGTAAAAATTTGTAACTTATCATTAAAATCATCCATTGTACCTGAAGACTGGAGGATAGCAAATGTAACCCCAATATTTAAAAAGGGCTCCAGGGGCGATCCGGGAAACTACAGACCGGTTAGCCTGACTTCAGTGCCAGGAAAAATAGTGGAAAGTGTTCTAAACATCAAAATCACAGAACATATAGAAAGACATGGTTTAATGGAACAAAGTCAGCATGGCTTTACCCAGGGCAAGTCTTGCCTCACAAATCTGCTTCACTTTTTTGAAGGAGTTAATAAACATGTGGATAAAGGTGAACCGGTAGATATAGTATACTTGGATTTTCAGAAGGCGTTTGACAAAGTTCCTCATGAGAGGCTTCTAGGAAAAGTAAAAAGTCATGGGATAGGTGGCGATGTCCTTTCGTGGATTGCAAACTGGCTAAAAGACAGGAAACAGAGAGTAGGATTAAATGGGCAATTTTCTCAGTGGAAGGGAGTGGACAGTGGAGTGCCTCAGGGATCTGTATTGGGACCCTTACTGTTCAATATATTTATAAATGATCTGGAAAGAAATACGACGAGTGAGATAATCAAATTTGCAGATGACACAAAATTGTGCAGAGTAGTTAAATCACAAGCAGATTGTGATAAATTGCAGGAAGACCTTGTGAGACTGGAAAATTGGGCATCCAAATGGCAGATGAAATTTAATGTGGAAAAGTGCAAGGTGATGCATATAGGGAAAAATAACCCATGCTATAATTACACGATGTTGGGTTCCATATTAGGTGCTACAACCCAAGAAAGAGATCTAGGTGTCATAGTGGATAACACATTGAAATCGTCGGTTCAGTGTGCTGCGGCAGTCAAAAAAGCAAACAGAATGTTGGGAATTATTAGAAAAGGAATGATGAATAAAACGGAAAATGTCATAATGCCTCTGTATCGCTCCATGGTGAGACCGCACCTTGAATACTGTGTACAATTCTGGTCGCCGCATCTCAAAAAAGATATAATTGCGATGGAGAAGGTACAGAGAAGGGCTACCAAAATGATAAGGGGAATGGAACAACTCCCCTATGAGGAAAGACTAAAGAGATTAGGACTTTTCAGCTTGGAGAAGAGACGACTGAGGGGGGATATGATAGAGGTGTTTAAAATCATGAGAGGTCTAGAACGGGTAGATGTGAATCGGTTATTTACTCTTTCAGATAGTAGAAGGACTAGGGGACACTCCATGAAGTTAGCATGGGGCACATTTAAAACTAATCGGAGAAAGTTCTTTTTTACTCAACGCACAATTAAACTCTGGAATTTGTTGCCAGAGAATGTGGTTCGTGCAGGTAGTATAGCTGTGTTTAAAAAAGGATTGGATAAGTTCTTGGAGGAGAAGTCCATTACCTGCTATTAGGTTCACTTAGAGAATAGCCACTGCCATTAGCAATGGTTACATGGAATAGACTTAGTTTTTGGGTACTTGCCAGGTTCTTATGGCCTGGATTGGCCACTGTTGGAAACAGGATGCTGGGCTTGATGGACCCTTGGTCTGACCCAGTATGGCATTTTCTTATGTTCTTATGTTCTTATGTTCTTAGGTATTAGTTTAGGGGTTAGGGGCCACTTTGACATTCAAAGTGAGACATACGAACAGAACAGTGCTCTCTTGTGATGATTTGATATCCTTCGGAGTGAGGAAACTCACCCAAAGATGAGATTTGTGCAATGTTCTCTCAACCTAGCTTGCTGTTTCCCAGGTAGAGAGTCCATCAAGCTAGGTTGAGAGAACATTGCACAAATCTCATCTTTGGGTGAGTTTCCTCACTCCTAAGGTCATCAAGAGAGCACTGTTCTGTTCGTACGTCTCACTTTGAATGTCAAAGTGGCCCCTAACCCCTACACCAATACCTAAACCTCACCTCAAGTAACTAGGTGGGCCTCATATAGAGGTATAAATATCTAACTACTAGACGGGCCTTATAGCTAGGCAGTCTCTATCTCTCTCTCTCCCCCCCCCCCCCCCCTCCCCCTCAGTAGTTATAGGTAGGGATTACAGCAATTGTGGCACCTACCGCAAAGTGTGAAAAGTTATCGCACTCTGTGGTAATACCTATGTGAAGTGCTAAGATAGTGCACTTTGCGATAAATAAGCTGTTACCATAAAACACACCCCTCTTCCTATTGCAGGCTGAAATTTAGACATAGTCAACAGAGCCAACTACCTCCAGTGCCAAAATTTCATATGTGCTGGAGAGCCAATGTTACCATGCTGTCAACCGGGCCCATCGCCTCCCTGGCGCTGATTCCCCACAGCGGCAGCTAGGCTGGCAAAATTCAGTGCTGGGCCTGCAAACCCTCCCATGCTGGAAGGTACTGCATTGCTTTCACACAGGCTTCCCCTTACATGGAAACCCATTCTAGGGGTGGGGCCATCACAAGGCCTGTACAAGCACAAGGGCTCGCAGGCCCAGCCCTTAATTTTGTTGGTGTTAGTGCTGAGGGGTTGCAGCCTGCATTGCTGACGATAGGATGAGACACCAGGAGAGGTAAGGATCTAGCTGGGTGGTGGGTGTTCTGCCTCTCTGGCTCTGATAATCTTGAGACAGGAGAACAGAACCTCCCCCCCCCCCCCCCCCGATGTTAAGTTTGGCCCTGTGAATATGGACCACATAATTGTTCCATCCAGCCTGATCAGGCTAGATTCTGTCTCCTCCGTTTTCTATCGCTTTGTGTAGTTATTATATGAATTCCCATGTTTAAACCAATACCAACACCAGCTCCCCCATGCCCTCCAATGCCATTTACTCAATCCTTCAACCCTGTTGCTACCACTACCCTATACCATTTTTTTAATTATATGTTAATTTCCAGTTTTCATAGCAAGCAAACAATATTAACATCTTTGGAGGCTTAACAAACAGATCCAAACAGAGAAAATATGACATTGTCAAGCCCAAAATATAAAAGACACATAAAACATCCTTGCCTCCCCCAGCGTTCCATTTTTCAGCGGACTTTCAAGTACCCAGAAATATCCGGTATCTATGCCACCGGATAGCTGTCCGTGTTTCCAGTTGATAGACAGTCCACAATTGCTTATACAGATGTGCTTCAGTCGCTGCTGCTGCTGTCGTCTTCCGGTGAGCAGCCACCTCACATCTCGCTGCCACCAGAATGTGGTTGATTAATTTGACCGTCTTTGGGAAGACTTCCTCAATGGAGGTATTAAGTAAATATACCATAGAATCTAATTTCACATGTATTCCCGTGATGTTAGAGATAAGCCTCTGAAAACATTTTCAAAATGGAAGTGACATAGGGCAACTCAACCATGCCCTAGGGCAGTGGTTCTCAACCTTTTTCTCACCGTGACACACCTGACTGACAACGCTCACGTGTGATACACTGCTCACTACAATTCGTGGCAGAAATTAAAAAAAAAAAAAGAAAAGGCCCCATATTAATTTTATTATTAAGAATGGCACAAGGGAAAGATAAGAGTACTCTGAACAGAAATTACATAGTCAACTTCCCATACCAGAACAGCACCAATTTCCAGCACTCAAACAGTAACCACCTTACCTAAGAAAAGGCAACACTGAAAATATTACACTAGGCCTTAAAACACCAATACACCGCCTATTAGGAAAACAGACCAAACCAGGCTGCTATAGGGCCCTACACGGAAACTACACGCCAGCAGAATACCTCACCTCAGTCACATGGGCTGACCCTCACCTAACAAAGAATAAAGAGACCATAAAGCATAAATAGACACATGCAGGCCAAAACTGAACTGGAAACCGCAACAAGCCAGAATCTCTATAATGTAGTACAGCAAAGGAAAGAGAGAAATCACCAGTCCTCATAAAATAAAACAAGAAATATAAAATCAATAGCAGTAAAACCAAACTAATAAAAAGAACAGATTATTTCAGAACAGCTGATGAATAGAATACCCAATAATTTAAAACTTATATAAAAAATTTATAGACACCAAAAAGATATTTAAAAAATGCAGACATAAAGACCCAATACTTAAAAATAATAAGGATAAAAAAAAAATGCTCTACTCTCCATGCCTGGGAACATTGGATTTGCAGGTGCCCTGAGATTGTTGTGAATTAGCAGGGGTGGGAGGGTTGCTAGAAACTTTCTCCTCTCTCAGTCACACACAAGGTTTCTTACATAAGCTCTCAATCGCAAACATATACACATGCTTTATCTCACTTATACACACAGGCTCACACACACATACATGCTGTCTCGCACACAAAAGATCTCAATCACACACTGGCTGTCAATCACACATACATGCTCTCTTACACAAACAGGTTCTCAATCACACACACACTCTCAATCACACACATATACACACGCTTTAACTCACTTATACACACAGGCTCACACACACATACATGCTATCTCGCACACAAAAGATCTCAATCACACACTGGCTGTCAATCACACAAATACATGCTCTCTCACTCAAACAGGTTCTCAATCACACACACACTCTCAATCACACACACAGGCTCTCAATCACACACATATACACACGCTTTATCTCACATACACACAGGCTCACACACACATACATGCTGTCTCACACACAAAAGATCTCAATCACACACTGGCTCTCAATCACACACACAGGCTCTCATCACACACACAGGCTCACACACACATACATGCTGTCTCTCACACAAAAGATCTCAATCACACACTGGCTGTCGATCACACATACATATTCTCTTACACAAACAGGTTCTCAATCACACACACACTCTCAATCACACACACAGGCTCACACACACAAAAGATCTCAATCACACACTGGCTGTCAATCACACACACAGGCTCACACACACATACATGCTGTCTCGCACACAAAAGATCTCAATCACACACTGGCTGTCAATCACACATACATATTCTCTTACACAAACAGGTTCTCAATCACACACACACTCTCAATCACACACACAGGCTCACACACACAGGCTCACACACACATACATGCTGTCTCGCACACAAAAGATCTCAATCACACAAATACATGCTCTCTCACTCAAACAGGTTCTCAATCACACACACACTCAATCACACACACATATAGGCTCTCAATCACACTCATACAGGGTCTCAAATTTTCTCACTCTCCCCCCCCCCCATCAAAGAGCAACTAGCGGCAGCAGCAGCCTCCTCTTACAACCTTCATGGCCTTGAGAAAGGAATCCCATTGGTCACGGGGGTTGACGTTGCTCTGGGTCAAGCTGCTCTTCTTTGGGCAAATGCTGCATGCTCTTGTACCTTAGCATGGTCTCTTCTTTTCCCATGCGTGTGGCCGCTGCACATCACTTCCTCTTCCGGGCCGGGGGGGGGGGGGGCAGGAAGAAGAGAGCATGCTGCTAATATCGCCGAGTGCTTCTCCCAGCTCTCCTGCCACATTCCGCCGGTCTATCAGCATGTCAACCCTGGGAAGAGGAAGAGTTCTCATCTCGCTGGGGCAGGGGGAGCAGGTGAGCCAGCGGGGGACTGGGAAGGTTGGTGACACCCCAGTTTAGAACCACTGCCCTAGGGCCTTATACCCTTGCCAGCACACATGAGATAAATTGATTTATACGTTTTCTTAAACCTCTGAGGGGTAAGATACTACTGATTAATAAAATTTGTAAGTTTTTTCAGCGAAATTAGCTGAAATAGATGATCTAACTGCTCTTTCATGAATCTCTCTTCTCATTGATCCACATCCAAAGTACAATCTCTCTCCCAGTCCAATTCATGTCTACATGTCCCCTCAGCCAGAGGGTTTAAACAGATACAGCTTGAATACAGCACCTCCCACACAGACCAGTTTACTGTTATGCTGGTGGACCCTTAGACCAAGGAAGAATTGATGCTACCTGTGGGGAGGAACCCCACAGGTTCCCACCGTCGGTAGGCGAGGCTGATGGAAAACAGAGGCCTAGCTGGAGTTTCACCACTACCAGCCCATGTTCCCCTTAGGTAGAACTTTTCGGGTGCCGGGGCCGGCTGGACTTAGGTGGGTCCTCTGCAGCTATGGAAGTCCTGGTGTAGAAATGAAGCCAGTACTAGGCCGAGGTCAGGAACAGGCCATGAAGCTCGAGGTCAAGGTCCAGGCAAAGGTCGAGGTAGGAAGCGAAGGTCAATGTCCTTTCTGAAGGCATGAAAGAGAAAGGCAAGGAACATGGAAGGAACTCAGGAATGGCAAGCCACTGCTCTGGAGAGAGAAGATCTATTGCCAAGGCAAAGGTTGAAGGCATGGACCAGCCTTATATAGTCCATGGGCGATGATGTCATCAAGGAGGGCCACGAGGCTTTTCCTTCCACGGGCCCTTTAAATTCAGCAGAGAGACGTGTGTTCATGCCTAGGAGGTCGGGCGCAGGAGCAGGACATCGGCAGCGTTCCTAGCCGCGAAGAACAGTAGCGGTGGCGTCGGCAGCATCCAGAGCTGCATGGAAGCAGCAGTGGCTTGATGGAGACGGCAGCACTCGGGGCCGAAAAGATGAAGAGCAGTGTTGGCGGCGGCTCTGCACCACTATGAGGGAGGCTGGGTCTGTTCCAGCTGCGGTGGCGTGGCGTCGGGTAAGCAAAGCCGCGGCTGGCAAGCGTAACATTTACCAAGCAGTTCCTCAAGAAAGGATCTCCTCCTACATATCTGTTTACCTCAGGCTTCTCCGAAAAATGCCTCGAAATAACCATGAATCTCAATATCCCGCAATGATATTTCTACTGCAAAGACCCCCACCCTATTCACCCAGCTGCCCTAGAAAGACTATATCCTGAGCAGCCCAATATTTAAATATGGGCAAGGTACTGCTAGGAGGAACATACCCACTATTGGATGGTCATCAATAGAGAAATCTGACCTCCCCAAAAAGTAAACCCTCTCTCACCCTCCTCCAAAGTCACAGCTGCCAATGAATAAAAGGATTTATTTATTTGATTTATGTTCTCTGGATAATTGTACCCCCACCCTAAAAGAGTCTCACGGCCAAGAACAAAGGGAGAATCTGAGGAGTGTGCCTGAACAGAAAACCAACACGGAGAAAGGCAAATGCCCCAGAATCCTCTGCTTAGCCTGTCCTGGCTGTAGGAACTCTAAGTGACTTATTGAGCATGACTTGCAGAATTCCCAGAACTTCTGGACAGGCAGTCGAAGCTGGCTCCACTGTGATGCCTAATCATAGGATAAGAACATAAGAACATAAGAAATTGCCATGCTGGGTCAGACCAAGGGTCCATCAAGCCCAGCATCCTGTTTCCAACAGAGGCCAAACCAGGCCGCAAGACCTGGCAAGTACCCAAACACTAAGAAGATCCCATGCTACTGATGCAATTAATAGCATGGCTAATTGACTAAGTTGCTAATGTTCATGTCCACCCAGCATTATGCTAACCCTAACATTGTCTCAGATCCTACAAACCACTTTTCCTTGGTAGAGTCTCCATTTAATTTAACACCACTAAGGTAAGGTTAACCACCCTGCAAGATTTCAACCTTTTCTCTGTTATCACGTTAATGAAGAGGAACATCTGCCCACATCCATTGCCAATGATCTATTGAACTGGTCCTTTCAAGGGTCCCTCCAGAACCTCCCTGATCTCCCCTAATATCCCAAGATCACACAAAGCAGAAGCCAGTGGAGGGAGCTTTAGGCTATACTGTCACAATGGAGCACTCCTTTCTCAGGGATTTCTATAAACACAGCCACAGATGTGTTAATTACCCTGACCAGCAAGATTCTAACAGAACAATGGACTATCTAGAGAGTGATGGTAAATGGGCCCCACCTTGGAGAAATACTCAGGGGTAGCTAGGGATGATCTTATCATGCTGTTGACATGACAGCCTATGCAAATTATCCTCGAGGTAGTCACGCACTCTAGAATCTTCCATGAATATTGTATGTTATCTATAAAAGAAGAATCACTTCCTGTATACAAAGAGATGCTGGTGGTCTGTTTGACAGAGACATGGCATCAGCACCTCCCAAGAATACTTATATTGTTCAATAAAAAATTATACTTTATAAAAAAAATTCTAAGCGTTCTTGTATCCCTGGATATATAAGCGTCATAAAAAAATGGCGTGGCACTTAACAAATCGCCCTACATAATGCTGCTCTATCCTAACCCAAGGTTTAGTTTGTCAGAGGCTGTTGCGTGCCCTGTCTGCGCTTGGCCTGCGCACGGGCCTGCTCACCTCTCCAACTCCTCTGCAGGCCCCAGGTCGGCCTCTCCAGCAGCAGCCGCAAGCTCCTCCAGGCCTCGGCCGCCGGGCCTTCCTCTGCGCGCCAGGCCTCACGGCGGGGCTCGGCGTCCTCCATGGCATTGGCCCTGCCCCTAGGCACGCACATGTGGACCGCCCGGTCCCTTATAGGGTCCTAGCTCCGCGGTGTGCCCTGATTGAATGCAATACAAGAGGAAGTGCCTGCCTGCACTTCCTTGCCTTGGCAATCGGGTCGACACCGCGTGTATACTAGTTTGCCTCCGTGTCTCATCGCCTGTTCCAGTCTTGTTCCAGTGTCCTCCTGTTCCAGCGTCCATCTGTTCCTGTGTTCCCCAGGTAGTACCTCTTGGACTAACTCTCTGGTACTCACCTCTGCCTGCTCCTTGACCACGTTTGACCTCTGGAACCTGACCCCTGCTTTGGCTGACTACTCTCAGACTGATCTTTGGAACTTGACTTCTGCTACTACTGACCACGCCTCCTGGATTCTGGCCCTGCTCCTAGCCTTGTCATCGCAGACACTGTACTGGCCTTCCTTGATCCCTCAGGCCTCTAGTCAAGACATCGACCACGCACCCTTGATCCTGGTGGGCACACCTCTATACTTCCTATCTGAGAGACCCTGCGAGGCCCACCTAAGTCCAAGCGGCCCGGGTCCCCAAGGGCTCCACCCGGGGGGGACCGCGGGCTTCCAGTGGTGAAGCTCCAGCTAGCCTCTGTCTCCTCCTGTGCTCCGCCACTTGGAGGCTGGTGCTTCCTGGGCCCGACCAGGGAGCCTCCCTACACTGCTCCAGAACAAGGGTCCACCTCCAAGCGCAACAGAGGCAAATCAATCAACCAGTGCCCATAATTGTGCCACCTTATAATATCTCAACAAAATAGGAAGTCCAAGAACCTCTGAATATTGAGGCCTGCTGAGAATACTCTTGACAACCCTCAGTGGCCTCTTTGCCATACAAAAAGTAACACTTTGTTTTTTTCTGAATTTAGTGTAACAGACCTCAGTTGGTAAAGCTTGGAATAGTTAAAGTAGTCTAGGTTATATATCCATTTGAATAACTGCAGAGTAGAATTGACCTATAGTAATAGGTCCTTCTCCGTACCCTGGAGCAGATATCCATAGTTCACCATACTCATCTTTCCCTGATCACTCAAGATCCCAACCACCAGGTACTTCAGAGTCCTTTGCCCAACCTGTCAGCTAATATCTTGGCCAGAAGCTTAGCATCTATATTTAATAGAGAAGGCAATAATAAGAGCCACAAAAGTTCTTGTCTCTCGCTTCCTTCAAAAGTATGGTTATCCCCGCCACTCTCATCAAAGGTGGAGATCTCCATCCACAAGCTGTGAAGTAAAAGCTTTCTGTAAATGAGGCACCAAGACCAAAGAGTTTATAAAAATGAGCTGTGAAGCCATCTAAACCGGGCGCCTTGTCTGGCCTCAAGGCCTTAATAGCTACAATCTCCTTATTAAAAAATTCTCTCTGGATCTTGAAGATATTAGGCAAGGTCACCAACAAGATAGGAGTCCATCTCCTCCTCTGTATTAGTGTCCAAGCTGTCCTCAATAAGATGTGGCTCATAGACTTAGTTTTTGTCCTCAATAAGATGTGGCTCATAGACTTAGTTTTTGGGTACTTGCCAGGTTCTTATGGCCTGGATTGGCCACTGTTGGAAACAGGATGCTGGGCTTGATGGACCCTTGGTCTGACCCAGTAGGGCATGTTCTTATGTTCTTATATATAATAGACTCCTGATCCCTAATCTGAGATTGAGAAACCCTCTGCTTGAATTTATGGGCCAAAAGCCTAGCGCCCTTGTTACCTTGCTCATAAAATCGCTGTTTGCTAAGTCGGAGTTGATAATCAAGTTCACCAGCAATAGCTTTAATTCCCCTCTGATTTTATCCAACTTGGCAAAGTCACACTAGAACCAGACCATCTGTGTTCACACTCAAATCCCCAACCTGCTGTTGCAGGGAATTCGTCTCCTCTCTCTCTCTCTTTTCCTCTTAGAGGCCCACAGAATAAACCGACCCTTAATCACCGCTTTCATCCCATTCCACAATATATGAGGACTAACATCCCCAGTTATCATTTAACGAAAAATATTACTTTATGGTAATATCTGTATCTGATAGACTCAGCCCTTAGGGGGGGGGGAAGTATCATTTAATCTCCAGAATCTATTTGTTCTAGTGGCCGCAGCTCTTGAAGTTTTACCAATACAGGATAGTGGCCTGACCAGACTAAACATTCAGTACCAACATCTACCGCCCCCCCCCCCCCCCCGCCATTAAATTAATGTCCAAGAGCAGCAGATCAATATGGGACTAGGGTGTGTGTGGACTAAATTGAAGGTGCAGCTCCTAAGAAAAGCTTTCCGTGCCCTCCAAACATCTACCTTGGTGGGTTGACGATGCCCCCTGGACTGTGAATTCTGGCATTAGTGAGCTGCTGCTGCTGCTGCTGCTGCTACAGATCTTGCTGCGCTCAGAAATCCTGGCACCAGTGTGTCGTCGAGGTGTGCGGAGATCTCGTTTTCTCAGAGGCTGGGGAGGATTTTGGCAGCAGTGGCATGACTGGGGGGGGGGGGGGGGGATGGAATAAATTGCGCTCAGAGGCCGGGCTTGTGAAACCTGGCTCTTAAATATTAAAAAAAAAAGAAGGTTAAAAATTGCTCATCTGCATACACAAAATTTCAGCCATCCTCTTATTATAACTGATTTCTCCTCCTCCTCCTGCAGCTTGGATAAATCTAAAGAGAGCAGACGGGGCACGAGAGGGTTAAAGTCTCCAAGAGCTGCAGTGCAGAGAGAAGTGGGCGGGTTCATGCTAATTCTGGGGAATCCGAAGCCCTGCGTCAGGAGGAAGACCAGAAGTCGATTGACGAGCAAGAAGGCAAATAGAACGGTGGCGTAATGGTTGGGGGGAAAAGCGGGTAATGCCCCGGGGGCGAAGAGCAGCGTGAAGTCTGATTACAGGCAGGGGGGGACGGGGGGACCGGGGTACTGCCCTCCGCGGTCCGAGCTCTGCGCTAGGCAGCGAAAGGGGCCGCCGATCCTTGCAGGCCTGGCCCGGGGTTGCAGCCTCGGCACCGAGGATGGCGGTGCTCGCGGCGCGCGCTGCGGCCCGCGCGCCCCTGAGCTGGCTGCGCGCGCGGCCCTGCGCCCCCTTCCCCGCGGCTGCCCAAGCCCAGAGGCGCCGCAGCTCGGAGCCCAGAGGAGACGACGAGCAGGAGCTGCGCGTGCGGTACCTGCACGGGGAAGAGCAGGGGGTGGTGGTGCTGGGGCTGAACCGAGCCCACGCTAGAAATGCCATCAGTAAAAACCTTACGAAAATGATGGCCAAAGCTCTGGAAGCGCTGAAGGTGGACAAGAAGGCGCGGACTGTAATCCTCCGAAGTGAAGTCCCTGGGATATTCTGCGCCGGAGCAGACCTGAAGGAAAGAGCCAAAATGCATCCCAGCGAAGTGGCACCCTTCGTCTCCAAGGCCAGGGCACTGATGAACGAGATGGCCAACTTGCCCATGCCAACCATCGCCGCGCTGGATGGCATCGCGCTGGGTGGAGGGTTGGAGATGGCGCTGTCCTGTGATATCATCGTGGCGGCATCATCCGCCAAGATGGGGCTGGTAGAGACGAAGCTGGCCATCATCCCCGGGGCGGGAGGCACTCAGCGGCTGCCCCGCGCCGTGGGTGTAGCCTTGGCCAAGGAGCTCATCTTTTCTGCGCGGACGGTGGACGGAGAAGAGGCGAAGGCCATGGGCCTGGTCAGCCACGTTGTCGAACAGAACGAAGAGGGGGATGCCGCGTTCAGGAAGGCCTTGGCCCTCGCCAGAGAGTTCCTTCCTCAGGGCCCAGTGGCGGTGAGGATGGCAAAGCTGGCAATCAACCAAGGGATGGAGGTCGATTTAGCAACAGGCCTCGCCATAGAAGAGGCTTGTTATGCTCAAACAATTCCAACAAAAGACAGGCTTGAAGGCCTACTCGCCTTTAAAGAAAAGAGGCCTCCCCGCTACAAGGGAGAATAGGAAGCAAAGATGCATGGACAAACAGAGTGGAAAGTATGCTGCTATGAGGTACCCCTTAGCTACACTTTTGCCTCACCACGTGACAAGTCATAGCCACCAAAGTTTAAATAAAAAAAAATAAAAATCCATCTTTGGAAAAAGTGAACCACTCTTAGAGAAGCAAGGAGGAGTGGGAGCCACCACAAACCTGTCAGAAGAAGGCTGAGCAGACGTCTGCTCCCAATATCAGATGCCAACAAAAGGACATTCTAGGACCATAGTGATTTCATAGGAACAGGGGGACTTTAATGCTTCTGCCCCAGAGCTGCCTTTTACACAGATCTCTCTGCATTTGCCTCCCCTCCTCGCAGTCTGCCACAACCTGAGCCAGCTCCTTAACCCTTCTACACCTTGCTGTCAAAAAAGATGCCTGGATTTGAATTGTTAAAAAAAAAAAATAACCCTGTCTTCCTCCAAATAAAGATTATGGATGAAGTGAGAATGGAGTGGTCAGGCTGTTTCATATCCACTTCCTCTCCTTTTTTTCAGAGGTGTGGATTGAGTTTTTGAAGTAGTTTTCTAGCTCATGGTTTACCCAGCACACATGGATCACTGTAAGAAATTGGCCTGTGTCCTGCTTTAAACAAGAACAGGACACAACAATTGTCCTGTTTTTCAGTCTAGCCATACAAGGAAAGTAATTTGAATTGATTTCATCCATGACACAAATAGGCTAAATTAAATAATCCACCCTCTTTCCCCACAGGTTCCTCCCTCCCCACCTACTCCCTCCCAAGTCTTATCTCCCACCTGAGATTCTTCTCTATCTCACATTTTCTCCAGCACTTCCTTTCTATCTCCAGCTTCTCCTTTCTACCACCTCCTTTCCCACCAGCAGCATCATCTCCCCCTGCCTTTGGATTCCTTTTTATCTCTTTCCTCCTTTCCCATCATCCCAGGTTCCTCCCCATCTCCTCCTTCCTTCTATCGGCCCATTCCCAGGTTCCTCTCTGTCTCCCCCTTCAGGTTTCTGTGTGTTAGGGCACGGGGAGGGGGAGAGGCAGAGGAAGGTCAGCTTTTTAAATCTGGTAGTATTTGGTACAGCTTTTACCAAATGGATGCTTTATATTCTGGGGATGCTCCACGGGTTTTTTTTTCTAGGGATCGTACTGGAGGCTCAGATACACTGGACAGATTCCCAGATGCTAAAAAAAAAAAAGCCAGAGACTACAAGAAAAACCAGAGAGGGCATAAAAATAGAGAATTTGATGACAGATCAGGACAATAGGGCCCAAGTTACTTCCTGTTACAGTGCCAGCTGATCCTTGGTTCATCCCTCAGTTCTTCATAGCTAGGGCTGCTGTGTGCTTATCCCAGGGCTTCCCAAACCTTTAGCCAATGTAACCCCACTTTAGCACTTGAAAATTCACATGACCGCAGAGGAGGAGCAAAACTGATTACGGGGCTGTGGTTTTCCTCCAACCATCACATCAGCCTTATCCTCCTCGCATACTAGCTGATCTCCTCTCTCAACCTCTGCCCTCTTCAGTGAAAGCTTTTCTCTCTCAACCTCCACCCCCTCCAGCTGATCCCCTCCTATATCCCTCAGCTCTCACCTTCGCAGCCATCCCCCCTCTCTCTGTCATCCCTTCCAGCCCTTTTCGCATCCTCTCTCGTTCCAAGCCATTTTTATAACCCAATTCTTACATCCTCCAGTTGATCTGTCATTCTCCCCCCCAACGCCGGTCCCTCTCTAGCTGAACCAGCCCTCAAACCTGTTCTGCATCTGATCCCTCCCTTCGAGCAGCTCCTCCTCCTCCTCCAAACTTCCTCCCTGGCCAAGGTCAACAGCAACGTTTTCCTGTGGGCCTCAGGTCACAGTGGGATGACAACTGGTGGAAATGGCGAGCAGTCTGATAACAGGGGCAATGTTTTTCTCTTGGGTAAGTTTAGTGTTAGGAGAGAAGAGCAGTGGTCACATCACTGTCCTGTGCACAGTCAGCCTTCCCGTCCTCTCGTGGATGGTCCAAAGCCTGACGGCGATTTCCAAGCAGCAGTGGCGTTAGTGCTGAAAGTCCGTGTGGAGCCTTTGAGCCAGTGCAAAGTTTACAGGCCCTGAACAGTCCCAGCCCCTCCTCACGCAGGGTTTCAGAAACTCATGCAGGGGCAGGGCCTGTGAGCACAACCTGACTCGCAGATCCCTCACTGATTTCCACTACTAACGCGGCTGCTGGTGCCTGAAGAGCGCTGCCCTTTGAGGCACTTGTGACCCCAGCTAGAGATTGTGTGACCCCATTTGGGGAAGCCCTGGCTTTATCCTATCCTTGCTTGAATCCTGTTGTTTTTGCCTCCCTGAATCTAGCCCGTCTGAACCTCACAGCATCACCTCCTGTTCTAGAACCTCCTTTCCTCTGAAAACTCTTTGCTCCCTGTTATTTATACCTTTGAGGTACTGGTGGTGCAGCTGCATCATGCGGTGAAGGGAGCTCTGCTGTGATGAAGCTGTGCCTGTGCTGCTCCCGTACAGAGTGGGACTTGAGCCCTGCCAGTGCCCCTTCCTGTTTTAACTGCAGGCCCCACGTGCACCTGAGCAGGATGGAGAGCTGAACTCAGTAGCAAGCTTAAGTTCCCACCAAATGCCACCACCAACGATCCAACTGGGGTACACTGACCGGACAAGACAGAACACTTTCTTTTACATTTTATTTATTTCATTTGATTTCACTAATGTCAGTGGAGCTGCAAAGTCCATCTCACAGAGCGGAAATGCCAGAACACTGAAGGTCAGCTGATGGTGCTCAACGACTTCAGCCGTAGTAGAGGGATGTCAACTGGTGCCTGGTGAAGTCCATCAGTCTGTCTCCACGGCTCCCCTCCTTCCTGCTGAGCTGTCCTGTCCCATGCCATCATCCCCCATCCCCAATGGCAGGGCAATGCATTGTATTCCTCACATCCCCTTGTATCCTGAGAATGGTAGCCTGTGCCGACACGTCTCGCCTGCTTCCCAGGCAAATGCACTGTCTTCCACTGGCCCAATACACGTCCACTCTTGCCTCTACGTCCCTTCCACCCTACATAAGAACAACTGATGCATGGGCCCCAATCCTGCAATCTCCATCTTCCTCGTGCAAGCTCACAGCATCTCTCTGCAGGAATGAATGAGCAAAATAGAGGGAAGGGTGACAAAAGTAAGCTGCCATCTCAGGGGAGAGTTGCCTCTCCCTCACCCCACCTACAATCACTTGTGGTGCTATTTGGTCCTGCCAATCCTCTAGCTCCACTGAATTCTGCTTCTAAACCTGAGCCCTCCTACTGACCATGTGGTGCCAACAGTAATTGTTTTGGTTAACACCACTGTCGTGCATGTGCAGTAATTTTAAAAAATGGGGATTTTTGGTAGTTAGGCTACCCTCACATTATTGTATCTTTTTTCTTTTTTTATGTAAGTAACCATATCCTTTCTTAAAGCCCTGGGTAAACTGGCTGCTTGAAACGTATCCTCCCTTGATCCAGCTAAAAGTGTGCGAGAGCTTCCATAGCACGTGTGCATTTAGCCAGATTAAGGGGAGGCATTCTTGGGGACATGTTTAGGATGAGGATAGGATTTTCAAATCTATGCACGCTATTGCAAAAATCTGCCTGCAGAAAAAGCAGGTGCAAAGTCCACAGGTCCTATCTACCTGGGGGAGCAACAAAGCAGAAAAGATGTTGGACGTTATCCACCAAAAGAACCCAACAGAATACCCACCCACATAAACCTCCCACCAAACTACTCAACAATGCGTGGATGAGACGATGGTGCAAGGAGGAGGGATTCAGTTTTGTTAGGCTCTGGGGACCCTTTTGGGGAAGGGGGAGTCTCTTCCGAAGGGATGGGCTCCACCTTAACAAGGGTGGAACCAGACTGCTGGCGCTAACCTTTAAAAAGGAGATAGAGCAGCTTTTAAACTAGAACAAAGGGGAAAGCCGACAGTCGCTCAGCAGCACATAGTTCGGAGAGAGGTATCTTCAAAGGATACTAATGATGCATTAGAATTAGGGCATCCTGACAGTGAAGTTACAATAATAAGAAAAGTAGTCCAAGTGCCTGTAACTAAAAACTCACCTGAGCTAAAAAATTCTAACTTATCCCTATCAAATAAAAAGCAGAATGAAAATGCAAACAAAAAACAAACTTTGAAATGTTTGTATGCTAATGCCAGAAGTCTAAGAAGTAAGATGGGAGAATTAGAATGTATAGCAGTAAATGATGACAGAGACATGGTGGAAGGAGGATAACTAATGGGACAGTGCTATACCAGGGTACAAATTATATCGCAATGACAGAGAGGAGCACCCGGGAGGCGGTGTGGCGCTTTATGTCCGGGATGGCATAGAGTCCAATGGGATAAACATCCTGCACGAGACTAAATGCACAATTGAATCTTTATGGGTAGAAATCCCTTGAGTGCGGGGAAGACTATAGTGATAGGGGTATACTACCGTCCTCCTGGTCAAGATGGTGAGACTGACAGTGAAATGCTAAGAGAAATTAGGGAAGCTAACCAACAGGCCGATACAGTAAGTAGTGGTAGGAAGAGCTGTGTTAGTGCCGGGCGCACCCACGGTTGCCGCACGCACAGTGCAGCTCACCTACCGCTCAATACTGTATGTAAATAGCTTGCAAATGCAAGCTGCGTCTAAGAAGCGCCCATGAAGCGTTAGGCCCGCACAACCCATTTTACTGTATAGAGCGCTATACAGTATCCTGGGTGCGCTGGCCTAACGCTTCACGGACACGCTGGTGTCTGTCATTTAAAATGAAAGCGGAAAAAAGCGAAAAAGAGAAAAAAAAAAAAAAAAAGAGAAAAAGAGAAAAAAAAAAGTTGCAGGGGAGAGAGGACGGGCAATCCTACGCTCGGGATTGCCAGTCCTCTCTCCCCTCCTCCCGAAGCAAGGCGCGAAAAGCAGCCTTGCTTCGGGAGGAGGGGAGAGAGGACTGGCAGTGTAAAGCAACGAAGCGACTTACTTTTTTTGCAGCCCCCCTCTGTAGACGGACATCAGCGAAGACGACCGCGGCTCCCCTGCCTCCAGCTGCCCACGAAGATGGACGCATCGAACAGGCGAAAGCGGCCCCTGTGCGTGCAATTGGGCCACTCAAGACGTGACGTCACATGCCGTGACGCCAAACGTCGTGACGTCATGCCTTGAGCGGCCCAATTGCACGCACAGGGGCCGCTTTCATCCGTGCAGGCGTCCATCTTCGCGGGCAGTTGGAGGCAGGGGAGCCGCGGTCATTTTCGCCGATGTCCGTCTCCGGAGGGGGGCTGCAAAAAAAGTAAGTTGCTTCGTTGCTTTACACTGCCAGTCCTCTCTCCCCTGCAACTTTTTTTCTTTCTCTTTTTTCTTTTTTTTTTTTTTCGCTTTTTCGATTTTTTCCGCTTTCGTTGCTTCGGGAGGAGGGGAGAGGACTGGGGCTGCCCTGGAGACCAGCACCCATGGACGCGGCCAGGGCAGGTGAGCGGGGGCTGTGGGAAAGTTTGCCTCCTACCCTTACCCCTGCCTCTAACAAAGGGGTAAGGGTAGGCGGTAAGTTAGCAGGTTAAACGCGAGGCAAAACGGCAGGGTAAAAAAGCTATAGTCGGGGCGCGCTTTACTGTATGGGAGGGAATAGGTAATTCGATCGTTTACATGTAATATACATGCCGCAGGCGGAAGGGGTTACCCGGTGATTTAAGGACGCAGTAAGAGTAGGTTAAAGGGGATAGTGTATCGCGGGTTGGACTAACACGGCCAAAAAGTGGGTAGAAAGCGGGTTAGGAGCAGGGTAACCGCAGCCGCACTTTACTGTATTGACCTGCAAATTGGTAGTGCGGTAATGGGAGACTTCAATTACCCCAATATTGACTGGATAAATGTATCATCGGGACACACTAGAGAGATAAAGTTCCTGGATGGAATAAATGATAGCTTTATGGAGCAATTGGTTCAGGAACCGACGAGAGAGGGAGCAATTTTAGATCTAATTCTCAGTGGAGAACAAGATTTGGTGAGAGAGGTAACGGTGGTGGGGTTGCTTGGCAATAGTGATCATAATATGATCAAATTTGATTTAATGACTGGAAGGGGGACAGTAAGCAAATCCACTGCTCTCGTGCTAAACTTTCAAAAGGGAAACTTTGATAAAATGAGAAAAATTGTTAGAAAAAAACTGAAAGGAGCAGCTACAAAAGTAAAAAGTGTGCAAGAGGCGTGGTCATTGGAAGCACAGTCCAGATGTATTCCATACATTAAGAAAGGTGGAAAGAAGGCAAAACAATTACTGGCATGTTTAAAAGGGGAGGTGAAAGAAGCTATTTTAGCCAAAAGACCTTCATTCAAAAATTGGAAGAAGGATCCAACAGAAGAAAATAGGATAATGCATAAACGTTGGCAAGTTAAATGTAAGACTTTGATAAGACAGGCTAAGAGAGAATTTGAAAAGAAGTTGGCTGTAGAGGCAAAAACTCACAGTAAAAACTTTTTTAAATATATCCGAAGCAGAAAGCCTGTGAGGGAGTCAGTTGGACCGTTAGATGATCGAGGGGTTAAAGGGGCACTTAGAGAAGATAAGGCCATCCCGGAAAGATTAAATTATTTCTTTTCTTCGGTGTTTACTGAAGAGGATGTTGGGGAGGTACCTGTACTGGAGAAGGTTTTGATGGGTAATGATTCAGATGGACTGAACCAAATCACGGTGAACCTAGAAGATGTGGTAGACCTGAATGACAAACTGAAGAGTAGTAAATCACCTGGACCGGATGGTATACACCCCAGAGTACTAAAGGGACTAAAAAATGAAATTTCAGACCTATTAGTAAAAATTTATAACCTGTCATTAAAATCATCCATTGTACCTGAAGACTGGAGGATAGCAAATGTAACCCCAATATTTAAAAAGGGCTCCAGGGGCGATCCGGGAAACTACAGACCGGTTAGCCTGACTTCAGTGCCAGGAAAAATAGTGGAAAGTATTCTAAACATTAAAATCACAGAACATATAGAAAGACATGGTTTAATGGAACAAAGTCAGCATGGCTTTACCCAGGGCAAGTCTTGCCTCACAAATCTGCTTCACATTTTTGAAGGAGTTAATAAACATGTGGATAAAGGTGAACCGGTAGATATAGTATACTTGGATTTTCAAAGGCGTTTGACAAAGTTCCTCATGAGAGGCTTCTAGGAAAAGTAAAAAGTCATGGGATAGGTGGCGATGTCCTTTCGTGGATTATAAACTGGCTAAAAGACAGGAAACAGAGAGTAGGATTAAATGGACAATTTCCTCAGTGGAAGGGTGTGGGCAGTGGAGTGCCTCAGGGATCTGTATTGGGACCCTTACTTTTCAATATATTTATAAATGATCTGGAAATACGACAAGTGAGGTAATCAAATTTGCAGATGATACTAAATTGTTCAGAGTAGTTAAACCACAAGCAGATTGTGATAAATTGCAGGAAGACCTGGTGAGGCTGGAAAATTGGGCATCAAAATGGCAGATGAAATTTAATGTGGACAAGTGCAAGATTATGCATATAGGGGAAAATAACCCATGCTATAGTTACACAAAAGGTTTCATATTAGGTGCTACTACCCGAGAAAGAGATCTAGGTGTCATAGTGGATAACACATTGAAATCGTCGGCTCAGTGTGCTGCGGCAGTCAAAAAAGCAAACAGAATGTTGGGAATTATTAGAAAGGGAATGGTGAATAAAACGGAAAATGTCATAATGCCTCTGTATCGCTCCATGGTGAGACTGCACCTTGAATACTGTGTACAATTCTGGTCGCCGCATCTCAAAAAAGATATAGTTGCAATGGAGAAGGTACAGAGAAAGGCGACCAAAATGATAAAGGGGATGGAACAGCTCCCCTATGAGGAAACAGCTCCCCTATGCAGTTATGCAGTTAGTGTAGCTGTGTTTAAAAAAGGATTGGATAAGTTCTTGGAGGAGAAGTCCATTACCTGCTATTAAGTTCACTTAGGGGCGGATTTTCAGAGCCCTGCTCGCCTAAATCCGCCCAAAACCGGGCGGATTTAGGCGAGCAGGGCCCTGCGCGCCGGTGAGCCTATTTTACATAGGCCTACCGGCGCGCGCAGAGCCCCGGGACTCGCGTAAGTCCCGGGGTTCTCCGAGGGGGCGTGTCGGGGGGCGGGCCCGGTCATCGCAGCGTTTAGGGGGCGTGTCGGCAGCATTTTGGGGGCGGGTATGGGGCGTGGCTACGGCCCAGGGCGGTCCGGGGGCGTGGCCGCGCCCTCCGTACCCGCCCCCAGGTCGCGTCCCGGCGCGCAAGAGGCCCGCTGGCGTGCGGGGATTTACGCCTCCCGGAGGGAGGCGTAAATCCCCCGACAAAGGTAAGGGGGGGCTTAGACAGGGCCGGGTGGGTGGGTTAGGTAGAGGAAGGGAGGGGAAGGTGAGGGGAGGGCGTTAGAGGACTCCCTCCGAGGCCGCTCCGATTTCGGAGCGGCCTCCGAGGGAACGGGGGTAGGCTGCGCGGCTCGGTGCGCACCGGCTATACAAAATCGATAGCCTTGCGCGCGCCGATCCCGGATTTTAGCGGATATGCGCGGCTCCGCGCGTATCTACTAAAATCCAGCGTACTTTTGTTGGCGCCTGGAGCGACAACAAAAGTACGCCTATGCGCGCTATTTGAAAATCTACCCCTTAGAGAATAGCCACTGCCATTAGCAATGGTAACATGGAATAGACTTAGTGTTTGGGTACTTGCCAGGTTCTTATGGCCTGGATTGGCCACTGTTGGAAACAGGATGCTGGGCTTGATGGACCCTTGGTCTGACCCAGTATGGCATTTTCTTATGTTCTAATATTCTTAACTCTCATGTTATTCTCCTAATGTAAACAGTTACGATGGCAAAACCGAATATACGGTATACAAAACATGTTAAAATAAAAATAAATGTTCTGTAATCGCCTCCGTCAGAGCAGGGGAGTTTTTAGCGTCCCTCGATTTGACGGAAGCATACCTACACATTGCAATTTGCAAGGACCATCAGCGGTATCTCTAGTTTATGGTCCTCGGCAAGCATTACCAATTTCAGGCACTTCCGTTTGAGCTGGTGACCGCTCCACACACATTTACCAAGGTTATGGTGGTCGTGGCGGTGGCTCTCCGTTGCCAGGGGATCCTGGTCCATCCCTTCTTGGACAAATGGCTCATTTGAGCGAAGGTAAAGGAACTATGCGAGGCGGCGGTCGCCAGGGTGGTGTAGACACTTCGTGCTCTGGGTTGGATCATCATTGGGGACAAGAGCCAGTTGTCCCCCACCCAGGTCCTGGATTTTTGGGGGTGAAATTCAATACTCGGATTGGGAAAGTCTTCTTGATGCAGGATCGGATGGACAAACTCATGTCGCAAGTTCGGTGTCTCTTGTCCCTGTCAGTTCCCAGGGCGAGGGACTATTTACAGGTTCTTGGTTCCATGGCGTCTACTCTGGAGTTGGTCCTGTGGGCTTTCGCTCATATGAGGCCATTGCAAAGCGCTTTACTCTCACATTGGGACCCCAAGTCGGAAGCTTTTCAAGTTCCCTTACCCCTCCAGGAACCGGCCAGGTCCAGCCTAGCTTGGTGGCTGACCCATGAATACTTGTCCCAGAGGATGGATCTAGAGGACCCTCAGTGGACTATTGTGACAACAGATGCCAGTCTTTCCAGCTGGGGGGCAGTTTGCCAATCTCAGGATGCAGCAGGAAGCGCAATGGTCCATCAATCGTCTCGAGACCAGTGCAGTCCACTTGGTCCTGCAGAGGTTCTTGCCTCTGGTTCATCGTCGGTCGGTGAGAGTGCTCTCCGACAACACAACGACAGTAGCATATAACAACCAGCAGGGAGGCACAAAGAGCCGCCCCATAGCGGCAGACGAGCTCATGGCCTAGGCAGAAACTCATCTGCTCAGAATAGCGGCTTCACACATTGCTGGGGTAGACAACATACAGGCGGATTTTCTGAGTCGTCGGAGATTGGATCCTGGAGAATGGGAGCTGTCCGAGATATTCGCATTGATATCTCATCGCTGAGGGATTCCCCATTTGGATCTACTAGTGACTCGAGGGAATGCCAAGGTGCCGCGCTTCTTCAGTCGCAGAAGAGAGCACAGAGCAGAAGGGGTGGACGCTCTTGTCCTCCCATGGCCTCGCGACATTCTGCTCTATGTATTCCCTCCTTGGCTTCTGGTAGGCAAGGACTTGAGAAGGATAGAAGCCCATCCGGGAGCAGTGGTGATGGTGGCTTTTGGATGGCCACAAAGGCCATGGTTCATGGATCTCCTCAACCTTGCAGTGGACGGCCACTCCGTCTGGATTATCTTCCGAATCTCTTGCAGCAGGGTCCAGTATTTTTCGATCAGGTGGATCACTTTTATCTAGCGGCTTGGCTTATGAGAGGCGGCAGTTGGGAAAGAAGGGGTATCCGGATTCGGTGATTTCCACTCTTTTACGGGCTCGCAAAACTTCCACCTCTCTTACATATGTCCGAGTCTGGAAGGTTTTTGACTCTTGGTGTAGTAGGTCGAATGTTTCCCCTAGACGGGCCTTGATAGTCCACATTCTAGCCTTCTTGCAAGAGGGTTTGGCAAAAGGGCTAGCTTTCAGTTCTCTCAGAGTTCAAGTGGCGGCATTAGGATGTTTATGTGGAAAGGTGGATGGTGCATCCATAGCGGCTCTTCCGGATGTAGTTCGTTTCCTTCGGGGTCCTAAGCATTTGCATCCATCACGTCCAGCTGTTTGCCCATCCTGAAGTTTGAATTTGGTCCTTAGGACGTTGAGTGAACCTCCTTTTGAACCGCTCAGGTGCATCACTCTGAAGGACCTTACACTCAAAATGGTGTTTTTGGTAGCTATCTGCTCAGTTCGGAGAATTTCAGAAATTCAGGCCCTATCTTGTCGCGAACCTTTTCTTAGGTTTTCTGATTTTGGGGTTTCTCTTAGAACCATGCAGTCCTTTCTGCCTAAGGTTGTATTGGCTTTTCACGTGAACCAGTCCGTTCAGTTGCCTGCATTCCCTGATTTGGATCAGAATTCTCCATATGCTCGTGAATTGAAGCGCTTGGATGTCAGGCGGGTGCTGATGCGTTACTTGGAGGTCACTAATGATTTTCGCCTGTTAGATCACCTTTCTGTCTTGTGAAGCGATCCCAGGAAAGTGCATAAAGATTCCAAGGCTACTATTGCCCGGTGGTTGAAGGATGCTATTGCTTCAGCATAAATATGTCACAGGTGAGCAGTTCCAGAGGGTTTTAAGGCTCATTCGCTAAAAAAAGTAAAAAAAAAAAAAAAATTTTTGAATTCGGCCTGCGGCTGTCGGGCCGAATTCAACGCTCAATTTTGCCGGCATCCAGTTTCCGAGCCCGTGGCTGTCAACGGGCTCAAGAACCGACGCCGGCAAAATTGAGCATCGGCTGTCAAACCCGCTGACAGCCGCCGAGGGGGCACTCCATGAAGTTAGCATGGGGCACATTTAAAACTAATCGGAGAAAGTTCTTTTTTACTCAACGCACAATTAAACTGGAATTTGTTGCCAGAGGGCCGGTGCGTGCGCCGGGAGAGCAGGCGTTCGTCCGGAACAGGAAACAGAGAGTAGGATTAAATGGGCAATTTTCTCAGTGGAAGGGAGTGGACAGTGGAGTGCCTCAGGGATCTGTATTGGGACCCTTACTGTTCAATATTTTATTTTATGTTTTTTATTTTTATATACTGATGTTCTTGTAAAGAAAACATATCGCACCGGTTTACAAGGAACTGAACAGTCGCCTCCAGGGCGGAAATACATTAAAACAGTCGCCTCAAGGCAGAATACATTAACACAAGTATACAGGAAAACTATTAAAGAGAACTTTCATAAACTCAATTAAATGTAACTGGGAACCATAAATCAGGAACATATGTACAGAATATATGTACAGAATATATTCATATGTACAAAATATATTCAATATATTTATAAATGATCTGGAAAGAAATACGACGAGTGAGATAATCAAATTTGCAGATGACACAAAATTGTTCAGAGTAGTTAAATCACAAGCAGATTGTGATAAATTGCAGGAAGACCTTGTGAGACTGGAAAATTGGGCATCCAAATGGCAGATGAAATTTAATGTGGATAAGTGCAAGGTGATGCATATAGGGAAAAATAACCCATGCTATAATTACACAATGTTGGGTTCCATATTAGGTGCTACAACCCAAGAAAGAGATCTAGGTGTCATAGTGGATAACACATTGAAATCGTCTGTTCAGTGTGCTGCGGCAGTCAAAAAAGCAAACAGAATGTTGGGAATTATTAGAAAAGGAATGGTGAATAAAACGGAAAATGTCATAATGCCTCTGTATCGCTCCATGGTGAGACCGCACCTTGAATACTATGTACAATTCTGGTCGCCGCATCTCAAAAAAGATATAATTGCGATGGAGAAGGTACAGAGAAGGGCTACCAAAATGATAAGGGGAATGGAACAACTCCCCTATGAGGAAAGACTAAAGAGGTTAGGACTTTTCAGCTTGGAAAAGAGACGACTGAGGGGGGATATGATAGAGGTGTTTAAAATCATGAGAGGTCTAGAACGGGTAGATGTGAATCGGTTATTTACTCTTTTGGATAGTAGAAAGACGAGGGGGCACTCCATGAAGTTAGCATGGGGCACATTTAAAACTAATCGGAGAAAGTTCTTTTTTACTCAACGCACAATTAAACTGGAATTTGTTGCCAGAGAATGTGGTTAGTGCAGTTAGTATAGCTGTGTTTAAAAAAGGATTGGATAAGTTCTTGGAGGAGAAGTCCATTACCTGCTATTAAGTTCACTTAGAGAATAGCCACTGCCATTAGCAATGGTTACATGGAATAGACTTCGTTTTTGGGTACTTGCCAGGTTCTTATGGCCTGGATTGGCCACTGTTGGAAACAGGATGCTGGGCTTGATGGACCCTTGGTCTGACCCAGTATGGCATTTTCTTATGTTCTTCTTATGTTCCGCTCTCCCGCGAACTTTACTATATCGGCCCGACAATTCTGTGAATAAGTTGCACGAGTTTCAGGGGTTCATCAAAGGGTGGGAGGAGTTATACGGCAATAATGTAGTGGTCAATAATACAAAGTTAATCAGTGGGGGTACATGATTTGAGGAGTGAAAGATCAGGGGGGAGAGCCAGAGAATATGAAAATATTCAGTGACTAGATTACACAAATTTTAGGTATTCTTCACAGAGTGGGAAGAGTTTGAAGGGTAGCATGCCTTGATGTTACATTTACCCCTGTCAATACTGGGGCAATTGAAATCTCCCATTATTACTGCACTGCCAAATTATTTAGCTTCCCTAATTTCCTACCCTTAGAACCCCAAGAGGTGTGAACCTCAGAGGCTGGGAACGTGAACCCTTGCACGGTTAAAACCTTCAGGAGCTAACAGTGCAACATGCAAGGAGGCGTGGGCGAACTGACAGGGATCCGGCCCCGCCCCCCGGGCAATAAGGGCCATCATTGGCCCTCTAATCACCCATCCGAGGCTAGGGGAAGGAGCTGCGGGCTCTCGGGCGCCGCCCTATTTCTATTACGTAAACGGACGGTCCGCCCCCCTATCTACTCCGGGGGCTTGGGGCTGCACAAGAGCCTTACAGGAAGCGCAGCAGGCGGGACGCTCGGCGTCGCTGCGTCTGACGTGCTGACGCTGCGGCCGGAATGGCGGCGGCGCTGCTGGCCGAGCTGAGCTCATTGGAGAAGACTCTGGGGCTGCCGCGAGGGCACAAGTTCGGCGCGCTGAGCGGGGAGCGCCCGGTGCCCGTGCTCCAGACCAACGAGGGGCCCCGGCTGGTGGGCCTGGCCACCATCGCTGCGTACCTCGCCCGGCAGGCCGGCAAGGAGCAGCTGCTGGGGGCTTCCAGCGAGGAGAAGGCGGCGGTGCAGCAGTGGCTGGAGTACCGGGTCACGCGGATCGACCGGCGGGCGAGCCCGGAGGAGGCCCGCCCCGTCCTGCGGGAGCTCAGCGCCTACCTGGAGGACAGGGTCTACCTGGCAGGGAATCGCCTCACCCTGGCCGACATCCTGGCCTACTACGGCCTGCACCCCCTGATGGCCGAGCTCCCGGTGCGGGAGAAGGAGCGCTACGTGAACGTCTCTCGCTGGTTCAGCCACGTGCAGCAGTACCCGGAAGTCAGGCAGCACCTGCCCGTCATCGTCTTTCTGAAGAACCCTCTGTACGCGCGGGGCCTTTAGCAGCCGCGGGCATCTCGCGCTCCTTGCCCGCGCTAGAAGAGGTCGCGTCCGCGCGAGACTTAATATTGCTGCAAAGCCGAAAGAGCAGCGCATTATCGTTTTCCCCCGAGCCGGATCGCCGCCTGCTTCCGGAAGGTTTCAGGGTGCTGAACGATCGGTGCCGGTAAAGCTGTAAAGCAGAACCGGCGTGTGTGTGTGTGTGTGTACTGGGGCCGTGAGCACACCGGCCCTGCACGTCTGCAGCACCCAACGTAACGGAGAGAGAACCGGAGCGCCTCCGGCATGAACCGGATGAAGGGAGCGGCGGAGCTGTGGCAAGGCAGTCACGAGTGCGTTAAAAGCCAATAATAAAAAATAAAATAAAGTCTCATCTGCAACTTGGCTGGGAACGTTTATTTGTGCGCACTACTGGACGTACACAGCGCTGTACAACCGCATGCAAAGCCCCAGAGCCCACCTAGGCCACTGCTTAAGGCTAAAGCGAGTCCGGGGCGGCGCGGCGGGTTAAGGCCTCGGGGGTTTATCTGGGTAAAGGGAAGGGGGCGGGTTTAGAGCGGAGGAGATAGGGCGTGTCCGCGAGCCCGGCCGCCCGGGAAAGGGGCGCGCGACGCCGGCAGCCGTTTCCTGTGGTCGCGCGGCGAGCGAGCCAGCCAGGATGGACGCGGCCGGGCGCAAGGAGAAGGCCAGGCCCAAGGAGCCGCCGAACCGGCAGGAGAAGGCCAAGCAGAAGTCGGCGCAGCAGGAGCTGAAGCAGCGGCAGCGGGCGGAGATCTACGCGCTCAACCGGGTCATGACGGAGCTGGAGCAGCAGCAGTTCGAGGCCTTCTGCAAGCAGATGCAAGGCGGCGGAGAGTAGAGACCGGGGACCGGCGAGGCGAAGCCTCTGGCCCCGAGGAGCTGTTCGGCCTCCGAGGGAATAAAGGAGGACAGCCGGGACCTTGAAAGGCTACCGGGGGCTCCGCGCCCACAACGTTTCAGGGACTGGACCGTCCTGCGGGCCCGAAGAAGGAAAGTGCCAGGGACCGGTGCCGGGAGAGGCCCTGATCCTTCCGGGGGCCAGCCAGCTCCAACAGAAAGAGGCCCCGGCACTCTAATGCCATCGTGGGAATGGGGGGAGTTTCTCGGGGGGCTCTAATCCCGGTCTGTAAAATCCGATCTCTGCCTCTCTAGCCCGACTCCGGCTCTTCCAGCCTCCTGCAGCTGCTCTCACTGATGCACTTCCCGCCCCCACGCCCCCCTTTTCTGATGGCCTGCTATATTATGAAATGTGAAATTCTCAAGTGTAGACTATGATTGATGTAGAAAATTAATAAAGCAATTCTTAGCGTATGTCCCATTCAGTAGCTTTCACTAAAGCAATGCCCAAAGGGTCCTAATGCTTTGCCAACTGCTATATATATATGTGTGTATGGGCATATATGTGTATGTATACAGCAAGCAGGACGGGGAGAGAGAGAATGGCTTTGAAGAATATCAGCGGCTTATTGAGTTTCTCCTGCTTATTCTTTCCTAATACTATTCAGTGTGTGAAACCTTTGACCTTTTACAGAGACTTTTTAGAGCTTTAACCTAAGATTGGGGGGGGGCGGCAATGATTTTATGTAATTACCATAACATTAACAGTATCACATGTTAAGAATGCAAAAAAAAGGTAGGTCAAAGGCGAATGTGAAGCACTTTGAAGTCAATATTCAAGGCAGGTTCAGCACTGTTTAGCCAGATAAGCAGAACTTACCCAGCTAAGTAACAGCTGTTGAATATGCCTGTGTATTCAACAGCTGCTTAGCCACACAAGCCCTTGTATGGCTAAAATGTACACACAGAAAAAGTGGGTGTAGCAAGTTAGACATAACTTATACACCTAAGTACCAATATTTGGGGTTAGCTGCATAAGTTTAGACACCCCATAGAGCAGGTCTAAACTTAACAGAGTAGACATATCCAGCGTCATGTGCATATATACATGCATTTGCAGCGGTTTTGCCGTGCCACTGATTATACATCATAACTTAGTGGGAGAAGTTCTAACTGGTTACGTTACACAGCCAGCTTTGAATATTGGGCACCTTGTTTCTGGAGATGCAATGTGGTCTGACCACTTTTTTTTTTTTTTTCTCCACGGACATAAAAAGAGAAATTTTAAAGGGTGGTAACTGCCACTCAGTGCAGGTTATCTTCATGCCTTCCGTTAAGGGTAGTAACTGCTGCTCCCTGCTGGTTACCCCAGTTAATGTTGGGATTTTCTTTATTTTTATTGTTTAGCCAATGGAGCTCCTCTTTGTTTATCCCACACCCTTTTTTTTTTTTTTCTTCTTTTCATTACAATTCTTGTCTTCACCACCTCGTCCAGGAGGGCATTCCATGCATCCACCACTAGTTGTGTGAAGGAATATTTCTTCATGGCCTTAAGTCTCCGCCCTTGGCGTTTCATATCATGACCCCTAGTTCTACAGCTTTCTTTCCATTGGAAAAGGTTTGGTTGTATTTCATTTATTCATGGCTTTTTGAGGGCTAAGCCCAAACTCAGCATGTGTTACAATAGACCTAATAGTTTTTTTGGCAGTGTTTTCTGCCTAATCCCACCCATTCCTGTTATCAGGAATTTCCTGACCCATAGGCACATTACAACCACTTGTACAAAAGTAGGTAATTTCCTGTTCAGAGAGAGTACTCGTTAAGAATGACACAAGGGAAAGATAAAAGTAATACTTAGGAGTTTTTGGGGTTTTTTTGTTTTTTTTTATTTTAGCCATGGTTTGTAATGAGCAGTGTCATGCATGTGAGCATTGTCTGCCAGGTGTGTCACGGTGTGGAAAAAGGTTGAGAACCACTCTCATTAAAGATATAGGATGGAAGCAGTCCAGAAAACTAATAAATAAATAAATAATCACAATGAGGTGGGATCAACATCAAAAGAAAGGATGTATGATTTGTTGGTGTGCTCCCTTGTTCCTTCTCTAGGCTGTCAGCATCAAAAGCCACATGAGATGGAAGAACCTCACTTCATCTTGCAGGAGGGCAGAGATATGATACAAACTTTAAATATCTGAAAGATATGAATGATGCACAGGAATTACAATATAGTAACCCTCCCATACCACTAGCACTCACTCCTACAAATAAAAAGGCAACACAGCACATGCACATTTTACACCAGGCCCTAAAACACCACTATACTTCCAATTACCAAAACAGAACAAGTCAGGCAGTTAGAGGACCTGCCCACAACCTACATGTTAGCAGCATACTTCACTTCGGACACACATGCAAAAAACATAGGCAAACCCTCACCTACCAGAATAAAGAGACCATAAAGTATAAATAGAAGTGTGCAGACAAAAACTGAAACGACATGGCAAAAAGTCAGACTCCATACAGTGCAAAAATGGAAGCACCACCAGTCCTCATAAAAAATCAAGGAATATAAAATCAACAGAAGTAAAACCAGACTAATGCAAAATATTCCAAAATAGTTGATGTATAGAACATCCAATAATTAAAACTTCATACAAAAATCTACAGCCACCAATAAAATATTTAAGAAAGGCAGCAACAAAGACCAAATAATTAAACCTAATGATAAAAAAAAAAACTTACATATCTGGGAGCTTTTAATTTCCAGATTCCCTGAGATTGTTGTAAATTAGCAGGTGCAGAGAAGGGGGGGTTTGTGTTCAAACTTTGTCCTCTTACACACGTTAATTACGTACACCTGCTCACTCCCACTTTCTCACACACGCATGCACTTTCAATCCCATACGCACACCTGGTATTACCTTCACTTTCACAGACACCCCCCCCTTCTCTCACTCCTAATAATTCCCAACATTCTGTTTGCTTTTTTGACTGCCGCAGCACACTGAGCCGACGATTTCAATGTGTTATGCACTATGACACCGAGATCTCTTTCCTGGATGGTAACTCCATTGTGTAACTACAGCAAGGGTTATGTTCCCTATATTAGTGCTGGGGGAATTCTGTGCTACTGTGGAGCACAGAATTCCCCCCTGTGCAGAATTGCAAATTCTGTGCAGAAAATGACAGAGGAGACCCCAGTGTGCTGCAAATGGAGCTTGCGAAGATGAAGGCCCCGGAGTGCCCTTCGCGGCAAAAATGAAGGCCCCCTTGGGCCGCGGGACATGCGCAGTTTGTAGCGAAGTTTAAGGCCCCCGTTTGAGGTGAACGGAGTGTGCTCTGCTCATGGCGAAGATGAAGGTCCTGGTGTGCCATTCGTTGCGAAAATGAAGGCCCCCGTGTGCCGGGAGCAGAGTGTGCTCTGCTCACGGCGAAATGAAGGCCCCAGTGAGAGTGAATGTATGTGAGAGGAGAGAGAGGGCTATGAGAGAGGGGAGAGGGTGAGAGCAGGGAGAGGAGTATGAGGGAGGGGAGGGTGAGAGAGCAGGGAGATGGGTGTGAGAGAAGGGGGGGGGGATGCTTGAGTGTGGGTGCCAGAGAGAGGGAACTATGTTTTATGTATTTATTTATTTAGTGAGTTTTATATACCGTCATTCGGTAAAGCCATCATAATGGTTTACAAAAGCTCAAAATGCAGGATATTTAACAATTGAGCAAAAAGGGATAACAGGAAGTATATTAAACGAAGGAGAGATATTCAATTGCAAAGATATTAACTGGCATTTGCACTACAGGTTGCACTAAGGGGCTGGTGGCAGGGCGCCTTTCAACAGTCAGAGCTGCCCCTGGTGACGTTGGGGGGGGGGGGGGGGGCCTTCTGATCGGGTCTCTCCCTCACATTGCAGTTCTGTTTTTTTTTTTCCTTTTTCAGTTTCAGGTGATATTTTTTTCTTCTCTTCTGTTCCCATGGCGATGGAGAAGTGCCACAGGGCGCCCAAAGGTGGTGGGTGGGCTGCCAGTTCGAGGGCACCGGTGGCAGGGCGCCTTTCAATGGTCGGAGCTGCCTCTAGTGACGTCGGGGGGGGGGGGGGGGGGGGGGGGGTGGGGGGGGGCGCCTTCCGATCGGGTCTCTATATGAGGAGATTGTGAAGGAGTGTGTATGTGTGTGAGAGATTGGGAGCTCGTGTATGTGAGGGTGCTAACTTGTGTGAAGGGATTGTGTATGTGTGAGACAGAGCCTGTGTGAATGGGTGTGTGAGAGAGAGACATAGGTAGCCTGTATGAGGATGTGTGTGTGAGAGAGAAAGGGAGCTTGTGTGGGTGGGTATGCAAGAAAGAAGGCCTGTATGAGAGGATGTGTGTTTGTGTGAGAGAGTGAGGGAGCCTATATGAGGGGATGTGTGTGTGCAAGAGAGTGAGGGAGCCTGTATGAGGGTGTGTGTATGTGTATTAGAGAGAGGGAGCCTGTGTGTGAGAGAGGGAGGGACAGAGGGAGCCTGTGTGAGGGGCAGTACTGAGAATGGGGTCAAACTCTGGGACTGGCAATAGAGTGGAAGGAGTTGAGCCTAAAGGTGGAGGGGAAAGATACTGGCAGGTGGAAGAGTTGGGGCCTGGGAGGGCAAAGTGGTCAGGGGAGTAGGGAGAGCGAGTGGAAGGGACACTCTTACAGTGAATTTCTAGGGAAATTCTGCTCAAAATGTTTAAAATTTTTCATCTCTGAGTAATAACGTTTTAATTTAAAATGTAATTACTTAAAGACTCATGTAAATTGTGTTATTTTGTCCAATATAAATTTTGTAGAATTTTAAGTTTTTGTGCACAGAATTTTTAATTTTTTTGTGCAGAATTCCCCCAGGAGTACTATATGTGTCACCTTGCACTTGTCCACATTAAATTTCATCTGCCATTTGGAAGCCCAATCTTCCAGTCTCACAAGTTCTTTCTGTAATTTATCACAATCTATTTGATATTTAACTATTCTACATAATTTTGTGTCATCTGCAAATTTAATCACATCACTCGTCGTACCCCTGTCTAGATCATTTATAAATATATTAAAAGCACCAATCCAAGTACAGATCCCTGAGGCACTCCACTGTTTACCTTTTTCAACTGTGAAAACAGACCATTTAATCCTACTCTCTGTTTCCTAACTTTTAACCAGTTTGTAATCCACAAAAGGTCATAATTTTTTTTTTTTTAACATTTTTCTATACCGTCACAACGGTTTACATTAAGGCACATAAAAATGATGCTAAAGTATATCATGTTACACAGGTGCCATTAAGGATCGGTAACATAGTTTGTAAACAATATTAATTGGTAAGTGTAATGAATCTCCTATCCCATAACATTTAGTTTTCTTAGAAGCCTCTCATGCAGGACTTTGTTGAACACCTTCTGAAAATCCAAATACACCACACCTACTAGTTCATCTTTGTCCACGTGTTTATTCACCTCTTCAAAAATATGTAGGAGATTTGTGAGGCAAGACTTCCCTTGGGTAAATCCATGCTGGCTGTGACCCATTAAACCATGTCTATCTAAATGTTCTTTGATTTTATTCTTTATAACAGTTTTTCCCGGCATTGAAGTCAGGCTCACCAGTCTATAATTTCCCGAAATTACCCCTGGAGCCCTTTTTAAATAATTGGATTTACATTGGCCACTTTCATTCTTCAGGTAAACAGATTATTTTTAATGATAGGTTAAAAATTAATTGTAATAGGTCTGAAATTTCATTTTTTAGTTCTTTCAGAAGCCTGGGGTGCATACCATCCAGTCCAGGTGATTTGCTACTCTTCAGTTTGTCAATCTGGCCTATTTCATCTTCCAGGTTCATCATGATTTGGTTCAGTTCATCTGAATCATCACCCTTGAAAACCGTCTCCGGAACGGGTATCTCCCCATCATCCTTTTCAGTAAAAACTGAAGGAAAAATTCATTTAGTCTTTCTGCGATGGCCTTATCTTCCCTTACAGCCTGATTTTAAAAGGGCCACGCACATAAAAACACGGGGGTTACTTGCGTGGCTGGGTCTTGCAGGCATTTTAGAACGGGCCCGGCCACATGCGTAACCCCCGTTATGCACTGAATTGCCAGGCCCTGCAAAAGGGATGGGTCCGGACATTAGCCGCTGTCCCAGCAAGCAAGCGCGCGCCGGCAGGCAGCCAGCGCGCAGAGATTACTTATGTTCCTGGGGAGCAGTAAGTATTAAAATAAAAAAAATTAGGGATAGGCAGGGTTAGCTTAGGAGTTGGGGAGGAGAGGGGAAGAGGTAGGAAGGGTAGGGTTAGGGATAGGAAAGTTCCCCTCCAGTCCTCTCAATTGGAGCAGACTGGGAGGGAAGTGGGGGAAGCCGGATTACATCACTGCGCGTATTTTGCTAAAAAACCCCAACCCAAAACCCAGGCGCCCATGTCTCCCCCCAGTATTTCTTTGTCTCCAGCAGATGGTGGAGGTGGGCCACCCCCCCCTGGTTTCTGAGGTGGACGAGCAGGGGTTTGGGGACCCTTTGTTCAGTCCCTTCTGGCGGGACAGGGTGGAAAACTGGAAGTTTCAGTTCCCTCACCCTGAAGGAAGAAAACAGCCTGCTGCTACTTTTTTTCAGGGAAGTGCTTCTTGTTCTTTACTTGCGCTGTTTGGTACAGATTTATAAAACATAAAAAGATAAATACTTGTGGTAGAATCTCTGAAGTAACTGCAGCTCCGCTCGCTTTCTTGGCGTCTCATTGCTAGGTTGGGCGGTTCAGGGTTTGTTTGTTTTTTTGCGATCCTCGGGAAATCATCTTTTATCTTTAGTGTGGCCCGGCGCCACGATTACTGTGCTGCGCGAGCTGTGCCTCTCTGTTTGTGGAGATGCGCGTGTCTCTCTCTCTCTCGAGGGCCAATGTTCCTGATGTCTCTCCAGGGGAGAGAATGCTTCGGGTAAGCTTAAAACCTCTTCAGCTGGGCGCCACGAGCCTGGGAGGTTCCCTGCAGATGATTCCTTCTGCCTCAGGGCAGGAACGGCGGCCATTTTATCTTTTCTCCTCTGCCTCGCGCGCCGGGGAGGGGGATCCCCCCCCTCTGTTGTTCCCTGTGGTTAGGATCTCCAGGGGAGACCAGGAGTCTGAGGAGTCTCATTCATCTTCTTCCTTTTCTTCTGACTTTGTGCTCCTCTCGCATAAGGCTTATAAAGCCAGGAGAGCCAAGGCTGGGCATGGTGCTTCTTCACGCTCAAGGTTGGCGAAGAGGGCCAGAAACTTTCAAGCTCCTGCGTCTACGAGGGTTCGGCGAGTCCCAGGTGCCCCAACATCTTCTGCAGTGGCGGATGCCTCCTCGGGAAGCTTCAGAGGGGGGAGATCTGTGGGCACAGGACAAGCCTGGCTCAGATCTGGGGTTTGCTGACCAGGATCCGGATAAGGCAC
Source organism: Rhinatrema bivittatum (assembly GCF_901001135.1). Classification (NCBI taxonomy): domain Eukaryota; kingdom Metazoa; phylum Chordata; class Amphibia; order Gymnophiona; family Rhinatrematidae; genus Rhinatrema; species Rhinatrema bivittatum. Next base: position 262,615,548 of record NC_042622.1, on the reverse strand, counting down.
TGAACAAAAGCCCGTCACTAGAAGGGGATGATCCCAAGGTGGTTCCGTTGCTCCACAGGGAAGAGCTAGATTCCGTAATCCCAGCGGTCCTGGAGGAGCTGGGCATAAAGATCCCGCGAGAGGAATCAAGTCTGGGAGAGGTGGACCCGGTCATGAAGGCCTCCAGAGTCCGAAGAAACAGCAAGGAAGGCTGTCTAACAAAGCCGTGAGGGCAACAGAACAGAATTAGCAGCCAAGTGTCCAATCTGGATTCCTTTATTGAGCAGAGACACAAATTTGTGAACAAGCCCGACTCTGGCCGAGTTTCGCCCTCTTACAATGGGGCTACGTCAGGGGCTACAACATACCATAAATAACACATACTCATAAATAATAATAAAAATCATAAAAACATAACTAAAACACACATATAAACTGGTAACATGAATGTATGTGGTGTAACATAAAATACAAAATGTAATTAACTTATATTAAATATGCATGTGGCAAACTGTCAGAACAAATAACAATTTTTATTGCCTTTACCTCAGCTTTATCGTGATGTGGTTAGTGAATATCCGGGTCTTAAATAAGACTGTACAACAAATAGTCTGTAATTTCAGAAAAATCAAATGAATAAATAATGTTATGAATGCAAATTATTCATATAAATTAGAAATTTATATGTACCTCAAATTCAAAAGGGCATCTTGTGGCGCACTATTAAACAATGTTTTCCCATGCTGTACTTAATGAAAAAATGATATATATATATATCAATTATAAATAGAACTGTGCAAGTCCCACATAAATGATCACCAAATTTAAAAAACCACCGAAATGCACAAAAACCTATTACAATTGCTGAAAATCAATAAATAAACTGGTGTTACAAAATATCTTTAAAAAACTAAAAAACTACCTATGATTGACTGGCATGTCAAAAAAATGTAAATAAGAGCTCTATAGGATAACATATATGCCTCGGCAACGCTACCTTAAACAACGCAATCTAATATCTTAGCTGTAACATCTATTAAAAAATAGGAAACCTCATAAAAAATATTCCACAGTATATCAAGATAAGTTAAGACTCACTCTAATTAAATAATGAGTATTAGAATTAAATGAACCGGTATCACAATACATCTTTAAAAGCTTAAAAAAAAATGTCTATGATTTGCAAAACTAAAAGATTGACAAGCAAATCAAAAAAGCTTAGTTTAGAGCACTATGAGTTAACATACATGTCACGGCAGCGCTACCTAAAACAGTTCGATTTCACATCTTGACTGTGACAACTTCGCCCGCAGGATGTGCCGCTATTGAAAAAAGCACCGGGAAACTCATATAAAATTATAATTAAAATAACTCAAAAAGTCTATAATTTGCAAAAAAAAGTGACTCCCATATCAAAAAAACATAAGGAAGAGCACTATAAGTTAACATACATGTCATGGCAGTGCTACCTAAAACAGTTCGATCTCACATCTTAACTGTAACAACTTCAACCGCAGGATGTGCCGCTATTGAAAAAAGCACCGGGAAACTTATATAAAATAACTTAAAAGCAACAAATCAGTGCTCACTATTCTATGCGCTTGGAAGATCGTGTGTGCGCAGCGGCAACTTTGTCTCTATTCAGTCGGAAACGCAAGGACTCTAAAACGCCGGCGTCTTGTTTTAAAAGGCTAAAAAACGCGCCAAAGCTGGCGTCATTCAAGGAAAGGGGGCGTGGTTTGAAAATGCCCGTATGTTCTGAACAACTGCGGGCTCCCAAATGACGGGTAGCTGATCCCGGAACAAAGAGTATCTTATTTAAGATAGATAGGATTGCTGATGTTTTCATTTTTTTTTAGAGTACTGTGTTTTTTGCCATTGTATAATCTACATATTTGTTTTAATTGTTTCACTTAAGATAACATATGTTTCAGGCTTAATTAGATAAGAACGTAAGAACATAAGAAATTGCCATGCTGAGTCAGACCAAGGGTCCATCAAGCCCAGCATCCTGTTTCCAAGAGTGGCCAATCCAGGCCATAAGAACCTGGCAATTACCCAAACACTAAGAAGATCTCATGCTACTGATGCAATTAATAGCAGTGGCTATTCCCTAAGTCAACTTGATTAATAGCCATTAATGGACTTCTCCTCCAAGAACTTATCCAAACCTTTTTTGAACCCAGCTACACTAACTGCACTAACCACATCCTCTGGCAATAAATTCCAGATCCTGTACATATTTTAGTGAATATAGTATCATTGAAAGTGCATACTGCTTAACACTACGGACGTGTGCATGTATTTTACATGCACACCCAGTTTTAAGTTGGTTCAAGTTGAATACTCTTTGTTCCGGGATCAGCTACCAGGTTCTTATGGCCTGGATTGGCCACTGTTGGAAACAGGATGCTGGGCTTGATGGACCCTTGGTCTGACCCAGTATGGCATGTTCTTATGTTCTTATGTTCACTTGCGAGCCCGCAGTCGCAGTTGTTCAGAACATACGGTAATAGTTCGTGAAGCCCAAGAAACGGCACAGTGCCTTCAGGCCTGTAGGTTAGGGCCAATCTCGGATGCTTTCTAATTTCTTGGGGTCCATCTGAACCCCGTTTTTTGAAACAATGTATCCCAGGAAGGGTACAGATTCCTTGTGGAACTCACAATTCTCGAGTTTCGCGTATAGGTGGTACTCCCATAGGCGTCTTAAAACCTTTTTGACATCCTCTTGCTTTGTTTGTAGATCCTGGGAGAAGATCAGGATGTCATCAAGATATACTACTACACTTTGATATAGTAAGTCCCATAAGATGTCGTTCATCATATTTTGAAAGACTGCAGGTGCGTTACTTGGTCCGAAGTGTGTCCATCGTGGGTGTTAAAGGCCGTCTTTCATTTGTCACCTTCACGAATGCGCATCAAGTTGTAAGCTCCTTTGAGGTCCAGTTTAGAAAATATCTTGGCTCCCTGGAGCTTATCAAATAGTTGGGAAATTAAGGGCAGGGGATACCAGTCCTTGATGGTAATTCCATTCAGACCCCTATAGTCGATGCAGAGATGTAAGGTGTCATCTTTTTTTTCCCCACAAAAAATAATCCTGCACCAGCTGGGGATTTGGAGGGTCTGATAATGTTATGGTTACTACTCTTAAGAGAAACATGGGGGGTAACCTGCATGGAGCGGCAGTTACTACTATGGGAAGCTTGCTGGGCAAACTAGATGGACCTAGTCTTTTGGTCTTTTTCTGCATCATTACTATGTTACTATATAATTTTGTGTCATCCACAAATTTGATCTCCTCACTCATTGTACCCCTTTCCAGATCATTAATAAAATTATTAAAAAGCACCGGTCCAAGTACAGATCCCTGAGGCACTCCACTGTTTTTACCTTTTTCCAGTGTGAAAACTGACCATTTAATCCTACTCTCTGTTTCCTGTCTTTTAACCAACTAGCAATCCACAAAAGGACACCTCCTATCCCATGACTGTTTAGTTTTCTTAGAAGCCTCTCATGCGGGACTTTGTCAAACACCTTCTGAAAATCCAAATACACCACATCTACCGGTTCATGTTTGTCCACATGTTTATTCACCTGTTCAAAAAAATGTAGGAGATTTGTGAGGCAAGACTCCCCTTGGGTAAATCGCTCCATGGTGAGACCACACCTTGAATACTGTGTACAATTCTGGTCGCTGCATCTCAAAAAAGATATAATTGCAATGGAGAAGATACAGAGAAGGGCAACCAAAATGATATATATATATATAAATGATCTGGAAAGGAATACGATGAGTGAGGTTATCAAATTTGCGGATGATACAAAATTATTCAGAGTAGTTAAATCACAAGCAGACTGTGATACATTACAGGAGGACCTTGCAAGACTGGAAGATTGGGCATCCAAATGGCAGATGAAATTTAATGTGGACAAGTGCAAGGTGTTGCATATAGGGAAAAATAACCCTTGCTGTAGTTACACGATATTAGGTTCCATATTAGGAGCTACCACCCAGGAAAAAGATCTAGGCATCATAGTGGATAACACATTGAAATCGTTGGTTCAGTGTGCTGCAGCAGTCAAAAAAGCAAACAGAAGTTAGGAATTATTAGAAAAGGAATGGTGAATAAAACGGAAAATGTCATAATGCCTCTGTATCACTCCATGGTGAGACCGCGCCTTGAATACTGTGTACAATTCTGGTCGCCGCATCTCAAAAAAGATATAGTTGCGATGGAGAAGGTACAGAGAAGGGCAACCAAAATGATAAAGGGGATGGAACAGCTCCCCTATGAGGAAAGGCTGAAGAGGTTAGGGCTGTTCAGCTTGGAGAAGAGACGGCTGAGGGGGGATATGATAGAGGTCTTTAAGATCATGAGAGGTCTTGAACGAGTAGATGTGACTCGGTTATTTACACTTTTGAATAATAGAAGGACTAGGGGGCATTCCATGAAGTTAGCAAGTAACACATTTAAGACTCATCGGAGAAAATTCTTTTTCACTCAACGCACAATAAAGCTCTGGAATTTGTTGCCAGAGGAGGTGGTTATTGCAGTTAGTGTAGCTGGGTTCAAAAAAGGTTTGGATAAGTTCTTGGAGGAGAAGTCCATTAATGGCTATTAATCAATTATACTTAGGGAATAGCCACTGCTATTAATTGCATCAGTAGCATGGGTTCTTCTTAGTGTTTGGGTAATTGCCAGGTTCTTGTGGCCTGGTTTTGGCCTCTGTTGGAAACAGAATGCTGGGCTTGATGGACCCTTGGTCTGACCCAGCATGGCAATTTCTTATGTTCTTATAAAGGGGATGGAACAGCTCCCCTATGAGGAAAGGCTGAAGAGGTTAGGGCTGTTCAGCTTGGAGAAGAGCCGGCTGAGGGGGGATATGATAGACGTCTTTAAGTTCATGAGAGGTCTTGAACGAGTTTTTTGCTTTTATTACATCAGCCTCCTCCTTTGTGAATGTTGCGTCCGTCGGTGCTAGACGGCTTCACCCTGTTTGCCTCACCTTATTCATGGCTGCTCCCGCTTACCTTGGAAAGATGGCTACCATCACGTCTACAAGCCGACCTCTCCGGTGTCCCCGGAACAGCTATGGTGCTGCCTCCCGCCATGCTCCTCCCAGGTACCTACTAGGGTGCACGCGCGCCATCCATATCTTTATACAACCTTTGGCACGAACCTCGGGGGCATTCCCCCTTACTGACATCACGCCATCCGGGTATATAACATCTACTATTTTGCTAGCTCGTTGAGTTAGCAAGGACTTGATTCCGGATACGTTCCGTTCCTGTCTACGCTACTCTGCCGCTTCCATGCTGCCGCTGGATGCTCTCTCTCTGCCCTTCGGGGTAACTGCTAACCTGGGTACCCGCTCCTCGGGGGCCCTCTGCTTTATTTCAGGTGCCTTACAGGGAACAGGTACTCGCTCCTCGAGGGCCTGCTCTCCCTGCCTCGGTGCCTGCACTTACTTCTACAAACCAGGTGGAATCGCCTATCTACAGCAAACACTCTCAGTCTATCTCATCCACATTACTTCCTTGCTGGGAAACCTGCTTCGGAACCTCCCAATACCAACAAGGTGAGAAGGGCTCCCTCTGCCAAGGTCCCTGAAACTGCAACTACCAGACTGCCTCACTACTGCCACCTCTGGTGGTACCCTTCAAAGCTGTTTAATACAGAACTAACTGTGTTTGTGCGTTCTGAGTCTAGCCTAGTACTGTGGCTCCTCAGGTGGCTCCTCCACATGGGTGTGGTCATCTGCCACAGTACCCAAGGATCCACCCAAACACCGCTCATTCATAACAGTGAACCAGACTGGATTCTTATTTCTCTTATTTTTGTTTACTTTTCTAACATACAAATTTGTTGCTTTCCTAATTGTTCCTTTATTTTGGCCCACTGTTGCTCGACACCTCTCCCATTTTCTCCCAGTCTTCAAGTTCTGCCTCCAGATATTTCCCCATTTCAACAAAGTCTGATTTTTTTAAGTTCAAAACTTGGGTCATTGTGACACTTCTCCAGATCCTATTTGCAATATCAAACCAGGCTGTTTGATGATCACTGGTGCTGAGGTGGGCACCCACCTGGACATTAGAGACATTATCCCCGTTAGTGAGCACTAGGTCAAGTTTAGCTCCCTCCCTCGTGGGTTCCATTACCATTTGTTTGAACAGAGTCCCTTGCAGGACATCCACTATCTCTCTACTTCTGTTAGATTACGCAGAAGGGATTCTCCAGTCCACATCTGGCAGATTAAAATCACCAACAATCAACACTTCCCCCTTCTTTCCCTCCTTTATAAAGTCTTTGATCAGATCTCTGTCTAGTTCTTCCGTTTGAGTCTGAGGCCTGAACACCACTCCAGTAAAAATGGATGTTCCATCATCTTTGTTTAGGATGGCCCATACTGCTTCTTCTCTACCCCACTTTCCTTGCAGTTCAGTTGCTTGGATATTATTTTTGACATAAAATGCTACTTCTCCTCCTTTTTTGTCCTTTCTGTCATTCCTTAACAAGTTATAGCCTGATATGGCCGTATCCCAGTCATTAGAATTCGTGAACCACGTCTCCGTGACAGCAACAATGTCCAAGTCTGCCTCCACCATTAAGGCCTGCAGGTCTGGGATTTTATTGCCCAAACTGCGAGCATTTGTAGTCATAGCTTTCCAGTTTTTCTCCCTTGCTATGTTGCACTTCTTAGGAACCTTTTCTGTTTTTTTGAGCTGACTGATTATGTTATTTTCACTTCACATGTCCGTCATCGGTCTTATTCTGCCAGAACCTATTGCTATCCAATTGATTCTAGATTTTTGAATCCTGGATGTCTGATAACTCTATGGGAGTGGGGGTTGAGGTACAGGTTGCTGTAAACTTGGGGAAGGTGGTGTCACATGTCTAGTTCTACCTGAGCCCACTGTAAAACATTTTTTCCTGTGATTCCGTAACTGCTGTGGGAGATGGGTGACAGACGGATGTTTCAAGGAAGGGGAGGTTAATTGAATCCTGGCCAATTGTTCCCTTAGATGGATCAGCTCCATTTTAATTCTAGACAGCTGAAGGCAAAAGGGACAGCCCTTGGTTCTCCAAATGATAGGCCTTGGCTCAAGCAGATTGTATTGAATTGCAGGAGGACCTTGTGAAACTGTTAGATTGGGCTTCCAAATGGCAGATTAAATTTAACGTGGACAATTGCAAAGTGATGCATGTAGGGAAAAATAACCCTTGCTGTAGTTTTACAATATTAGGTTCTATCTTAGGAGTTACAACCCAGGAAAGAGTTCTAGGATTCATTGTGGATAATACATTGAAATCGTTGGCTCAGTGTGCTGTGGTCATCAAAAAAGCAAAAGAATGTTAGGAATTATTAGGAAGGGAATGGAAAATAAAACAGAGGATGTCATAATGCCTCTGTATTGCTCCATGGTGAGCCCGCACCTTGAATATTGTGTGCAGTTCTGGTCACCGCATCTCCAAAAGGATATAGCTGCACTGGAGAAAGTGCAGTGAAGGGTGACCAAAATGGTAAGGGGCATGGAACGGCTGCCCAATGAGGAAAGGCTAAAGAAGTTAGGGCTGTTCAGTTTACTCACAGTAAAAACTTTTTAAAATATATCCGAAGCAGAAAGCCTGTGAGGGAGTCAGTTGGACCGTTAGATGATCGAGGGGTTAAAGGGGCACTTAGAGAAGATAAGGCCATCGCGGAAAGATTAAATGATTTCTTTGCTTCGGTGTTTACTGAAGAGGATGTTGGGGAGGTACCCGTAATGGAGAAGGTTTTCATGGGTAATGATTCAGATGGACTGAATCAAATCACGGTGAACCTAGAAGATGTGGTAGGCCTGATTGACAAACTGAAGAGTAGTAAATCACCCGGACCGGATGGTATACATGGTATACCTGAAGACTGGAGGATAGCAAATGTAACCCCAATATTTAAAAAGGGCTCCAGGGGCGATCCGGGAAACTACAGACCGGTTAGCCTGACTTCAGTGCCAGGAAAAATAGTGGAAAGTGTTCTAAACATCAAAATCACAGAACATATAGAAAGACATGGTTTAATGGAACAAAGTCAGCATGGCTTTACCCAGGGCAAGTCTTGCCTCACAAATCTGCTTCACTTTTTTGAAGGAGTTAAAAAACATGTGGATAAAGGTGAACCGGTAGATATAGTATACTTGGATTTTCAGAAGGCGTTTGACAAAGTTCCTCATGAGAGGCTTCTAGGAAAAGTAAAAAGTCATGGGATAGGTGGCGATGTCCTTTCGTGGATTGCAAACTGGCTAAAAGACAGGAAACAGAGAGTAGGATTAAATGGACAATTTTCTCAGTGGAAGGGAGTGGACAGTGGAGTGCCTCAGGGATCTGTATTGGGACCCTTACTTTTCAATATATTTATAAATGATCTGGAAAGAAATACGACGAGTGAGATAATCAAATTTGCAGATGACACAAAATTGTTCAGAGTAGTTAAATCACAAGCAGATTGTGATAAATTGCAGGAAGACCTTGTGAGACTAGAAAATTGGGCATCCAAATGGCAGATGAAATTTAATGTAGATAAGTGCAAGGTGATGCATATAGGGAAAAATAACCCATGCTATAATTACACAATGTTGGGTTCCATATTAAGTGCTACAACCCAAGAAAGAGATCTAGGTGTCATAGTGGATAACACATTGAAATCGTCGGTTCAGTGTGCTGCAGCAGTCAAAAAAGCAAACAGAATGTTGGGAATTATTAGAAAGGGTATGGTGAATAAAACGGAAAATGTCATAATGCCTCTGTATCGCTCCATGGTGAGACCGCACCTTGAATACTGTGTACAATTCTGGTCGCCGCATCTCAAAAAAGATATAATTGCGATGGAGAAGGTACAGAGAAGGGCTACCAAAATGATAAGGGGAATGGAACAACTCCCCTATGAGGAGACTAAAGAGGTTAGGACTTTTCAGCTTGGAGAAGAGATGACTGAGGGGGGATATGATAGAGGTGTTTAAAATCATGAGAGGTCTAGAACGGGTAGATGTGAATCGGTTATTTACTCTTTCGGATAGTAGAAAGACTAGGGGGCACTCCATGAAGTTAGCATGGGGCACATTTAAAACTAATCGGGGAAAGTTCTTTTTTACTCAACGCACAATTAAACTCTGGAATTTGTTGCCAGAGGACGTGGTTAGTGCAGTTAGTATAGCTGTGTTTAAAAAAGGATTGGATAAGTTCTTGGAGGAGAAGTCCATTACCTGCTATTAAGTTCACTTAGAGAATAGCCACTGCCTTAGCAATGGTTACATGGAATAGACTTAGTTTTTGGGTACTTGCCAGGTTCTTATGGCCTGGATTGGCCACTGTTGGAAACAGGATGCTGGGCTTGATGGACCGTTGGTCTGACCCAGTGTGGCCCATGCTGGTCTGGAAACGCCGAGGCCCTCGGCACCGGAGACAGCCATCTTGCCCAAAGAGAGAGAAAGGGGAGAAAAAGAGGTAAGGCAGAGCGGTCGCAGCCGTCTGCGACCGACAGACGCAACAGCTTGTGATCTGTCTAATGTTTGGGTACTTGCCAGGCACTTGTGACTTGGATTGGCCACTGTTGGAATCAGGATGCTGGGCTTGATGGACCTTGGTCTGATTTAGAATGGCATGTTCTTATGTTCTCCCATATATTAAATATAACTTACTCTCTGACTCTCCAAGAAGTTTTTAACCTATTTCCATTCCTTTTGCCCAAAAGAAACTTCCCCCTGCATTTAGATGAAAGTAATTTCATTTCCATCCATAAGCTTAACTCTTCCAAACCAGTCAGCAATAGATGGAGGGGGTAATATATTCCACTTTTGCAAGATTACTTTTTTTCCCCCCACTGCAATCAGCTTTTTAAAAAATTCAATTTCTTTCCCCTACCACCCACCTCCTCTGGTATATAAAATATACAAATAACCTTGGACCTTCAGGAATGTCTAGTCCCAACATTCTTCGTATATAATCTTTAACATTATCCCAAAAACGTTTAATTACCGGACAAAAGAACAGCACGTGTCAAGATTCTCCTTACTACCAACCCTTTCTCCAATATTCATCTGATCTCTATTAATAGCTTTTAAATGAGCTGGCGTGAAATAAGCTCTCAGACAAATCCGGTATTGTTGTTTCAGTAGGTCCAATGATCTGGAGCATTTCCAAATACCCTTCTAGTATCCTGTTTCAATCCTCCACTGGTGTTTGCAGGCCTAATTCTTTGTCCCAGGCTTCCTATGTTCATAGCGACTTTAGTTTACTTTAAAGCTTTAAATATTTTAGTAATTCGATCCCTTGATTCTTTATTCTAAAAACAATTTTCTCTAGCATTGTAAGGGTCCTGGATAAACTGTCCCGAACCCCAGTGCTCGTGTCTACATTCTGAAGCTGAAATTAAACGAACAAGGGGAATTCTGCAGAGTACAAAGTTAATCTTAAAAACTGAGCATTTATAAAGTCCCTTTATCAAAGAGATGGAGGAAATTTTTTCAGTTCAGGCAATTGCATTATATTGTTTTATGTTCTGGTCCCAGAGCCTGCGCAGCTCATTACAACTGAATATGGGGCTTACTCCTAGTATGAGGGTTTCTCCTAGGATGGAGCTTACTGCTAGGATGGGAGTTACTCCTAGGATGGAGCTTACTGCTAAGATGGGAGTTACTCCTAGGATGGAGCTTACTGCTAGGATGGGAGTTACTCCTAGGATGGAGCTTATTGCTAGGATGGGGGTTACTCCTAGGATGGGGCTTACTGCTAGGATGGGAGTTACTCCTAGGATGGGAGTTACTCCTAGGATGGAGCTTACTGCTAAGATGGGAGTTACTCCTAGGATGGGGCTTACTGCTAGGATGGGGGTTACTCCTAGGATGGAGCTTACTGCTAGGATGGGGGTTACTCCTAGGATGGAGCTTACCGCTAGGATGGGAGTTACTGCTAGGATGGGGGTTACTCCTAGGATGGAGCTTACTCCTAGGATGGGGGTTACTCCTAGGATGGAGCTTACCGCTAGGATGGGAGTTACTCCTAGGATGGGGCTTACTGGTAGGATGGGAGTTACTGCTAGGATGGGAGTTACTGCTAGAATGGGGGTTACTCCTAGGATGGAGCTTACTGCTAGGATGGGGGTTACTCCTAGAATTGTTGTGTCCATCGGTCGCAGATGGCTGCGACCACTCTGCCTTATCTCTTTTTCTCCCCTCTCTCTCTTTCTGGGCAAGATGGCTGCCTCTGGTGCCGAGTGCCTCGGCGTTTCCAAACCAGCATGGGCGTCCCCATCCGCCATGCTCATTCCCGTGGCCTAGGGCGCGAGCATCTCCTACGTTCAAATACACGTCATGGTGGGAACCTCGGGGGCGGCCCCACCACATGACGTCAGTACCTCCAGGTATATCTAGCCTCCGCCTCCGCTACCACCTTGAGTTAGCAAAGACTTCGCTTCGCTACTCTGACTGCTCTAAGCTGTAGGCTTAGACACCTCTTTCACTCCAAGGGCCTCGCTCCTGTAAGAAGCTCTAGACACGCGCTCCTCGGGGGTCTCTCGCTTCCAACTTCCCTTCGGGGCTCCTCACTAAGGACAACCACTCCTTGGGGGTCTTTCTCTTATTCATTCATTTCAGGATATTGGACCTTTGGGTACTCGCTCCTCGAGGGCCTATCCACCTTCATATCCTGCACCACGGACCTTCAGTCCCACCATGCTACCAACAGGAAGACGCCTTCATTCTGTGAGTACCTCTACGATCCGGCGCTCCAACTCCACCCACCAGCCGCGGCGTTACCCGCACTGCGGGCTCCCGCCTAACGTGAACATCTGGGTGAGACTATACTTCTGAGCCTGTTGAACTACTGGCACTTCGTGGATCAGTGCCTTACCTTCCTGCTTTCACCATCTATCTACAGCAGTACAATAAAGACTCTGTCCATACTGTGTCTGCTATCTGTGTCAGCCAATTGCAGTGGTTCCCCACGGGGCCCCTCCCCATGGGCGGAGTCATCTCCATTGAGACCAAGGATCCACAATGCCACAAACACAACAAGAATGAGGCTTACTCCTAGGATGGGGCTTACTCCTAGGATGGGGGTTACTCCTAGGATGGGGGTTACTCCTAAGATGTACCATCTTACCCCTTTTTTTTTTTTTTTTTTTTTAGAAAAGTTACCATTTCTTTGTAGCTATAGAAGAACCAAAGTGTTTTTGTTTATGACAAATCCGCATGGTTACCTCTTATTTCCTAATTCTCTCTTTTTTGATTTCTCTCCAGTGTTGACCGAGGGAAGGGCTGCTCCACCGAGACTAAAGATTGAATAGAGATGCCAAACCGTACTCCTAAAAATTGGTAAAGTTTATGACCCCTTCTATTTTAAGCTTCTAAAGTTTTCAAACTAATTCTTGGGGCGTTACGTCATCCCACAGCGCTTCTTCCTTTCGCCGCGCCCCCTGCATTTCTGCAGGAGAAATTTAAAAAAAAAAACATTTAAAAAGCAAAAAAAGTCAAGTCAGAGTTGGGGCTAAGAGCAGAGCAGGATCTAAGACAAGCACAGGCAAAAAACCAAGGGGAAAAAAAAATCCAAGGAATTCATTCTTCATTGGCTAGAAAAGTTGGCTCTGCTGGGGCGCAGCTTCCCTCTTTGTTAATCAGGATGTGCAGGGCGAGCGCCCAGCAAGGGATGGCTCACTGCAGACTTGGTCTCGGGGGGGGGGGGGGGGCAAGAGGGTCAGCTGAAGAGATGAAATACTGCAGAGCTTATTAAGAAACACCTAATTCAAACAACATTCATACAGGAGGATGGTTAATAGAACGGAAAATATGTCATAATGCCTCTGTATCGCTCCATGGTGAGACCGCACCTTGAATACTGTGTACGATTCTGGTCGCCGCATCTCAAAAAAGATATAATTGCGATGGAGAAGGTACAGAGAAGGGCAACCAAAATGATAAAGGGGATGGAACAGCTCCCCTATGAGGAAAGGCTGAAGAGGTTAGGATTTTTCAGCTTGGAGAAGAGACGGCTGAGGGGGGATATGATAGAGGTCTTTAAGATCATGAGAGGTCTTGAATAATTAGATGTGACTCGGTTATTTACACTTTCGAATAATAGAAGGGCTAGGGGGCACTCCATGAAGTTAGCAAGTAGCACATTTAAGACTAATCGGAGAAAATTCTTTTTCACTCAAGGCACAATAAAGCTCTGTAATTTGTTGCCAGAGGATGTGGTTAGTGCAGTTAGTGTAGCTGGGTTCAAAAAAGGTTTGGATAAGTTCTTGGAGGAGAAGTCCATTAACAGCTATTAATCAAGTTTACTTAGGGAATAGCCACTGCTATTAATTGCATCAGTCGCATGGGATCTTCTTAGTGTTTGGGTAATTGCCAGGTTCTTATGGCCTGGATTGGCCACTGTTGGAAACAGGATGCTGGGCTTGATGGACCCTTGGTCTGACCCAGCATGGCAATTTCTTAGGTTCTTAAGGTTCCTATAAGCCACTCTGCAGTGTAAATATTGTAAAATAAATGTAAAGCCCCAGAAACACTGGGGATGTGCCTGTTCCATCCTGGGACCCTGCCAGCTGGCTCCACGAGTCCCTTGGGGTGGGGTGGGGGAAGGGATGTGGTGGAGCCTCCCCAGGGACACCCCCCTCCCCCCCCAATGATTATTCTCCGCAGGGATCTGTTCACGGTTGATTGCAGGCCTCTGCTTTTTTTTTTTTTAGCAGCTTTTGCTGCTTTAACAAATCATTCCGTTTCCTTCCGAAATATCCAAGGCCCTCTTGCAAACTGCCATCGCACCCCCAGAGCCCAGAGAGAGCAAGAGATGTCAAAAGAGAAAAAAAAAAAAGACAGGAGAAGGCATGGTAGGGGCACTCTGCGCTTACACTGGTTTATTTTACAATAAAATACAAAAAAACACAAATAAACCTAAAACAGATTCTCTCTCTTTTTTTTTGGTTTTTTGGTCAAAACTTCACATCAGTAATACAGGTACAATATAAAACGTCACAGTCTTTGCCCCGGAGAAACCCAAACTGTATTAGTTTACAAATAGGCACATTATATCCCCCCCCCCCATGGACACAGGATCGCTGGCCACAGTGTACAGAGCTTATAACAGGGCAACGACCCCCCCAGCATGGGCACAGGCACAGCCCACCCCCATCCCCATGCATGACCCCCCCCCCCGTGAGCCTCTCTTTTCCTTGGCCAAAAAAGTGCAACTCGCTGGCAAGTCCCAGCTACGGAACTCGTCCCTCGGGGCAGAAGCCTGCACCCTCCCCCCCTATAACCCTTTTCCATTTACAAAAGCTATCGAAAGAACAGTTCATGCCCGTTATAAAAAATACTCTCCTCGCTTTCTGTACACACGGACTGTCACTTTGGGATCGCAGCGCCCCAAACACTCACGCGCACTTATAATACAAGAAAAGCTTTGACCTACTACGTTCCAGGGCGGGGGAGGGAAACGTTTTCTCATAAATCAAGCCCCAAGCGCCTTTTGCTTCTCGCCCCCTCCCCCCAGGCTCGGTCGCACATCTGAGACGCGAGCGGAGAAGTTTTTGGCAGTGGTTGGGGGGGGGGGGGGCTCCTGCCGCATAAATGGCCCGAGCTCTCCAGAACTACACCCCCCTACTATCCCTGCTCCAGCACGGCTCTTGAAACCCGAGAGGCTGGAAACACCGAAAAGCAAAAAAAAACAAAAAAAAACACCGAAAAGCAAAAAAAACAAAAAAAATAACCCACCAAAAAACAAAATCAAAGCCACAGAAGCCCAGGGGGCTGGTTCTCAGGGAAGTGACCTTTGCTCCCTGCTGGCTGGCAGTGCATGCGCATGACCTTGTGACCTTCTCACTTTCAAGCCAGAAGCTCAGGGTGGCATTTCACCAAAGGAACCTGCCCTTGGGCCGTGTCACCAGCCTGCTCGTAGGGGCCCCTCTTGTGCACTTAAGCGACACTACTTAAAGGGGTCCTTTTTTGGGGGGGGGGGGGCTTGGCAGTCTCCTCCCAGCTCAGTGGGACCCCGCCTCCACTGGGCTGAGGTGCCCCAAGTCTGTATTTGCAACTACCTGGGGTCCCCCCCCCCTCAAATCTGCGTGTGTCCCCCAGTGACCCAGCCCTCGCAGCAAATCCTCAAGGCAGGGATCACACATTGCAGCTCTCTTCAGCACCCGCCTAAGGTGAATCCCCCAAGCCCGGCCACTTCCCTCCCCCTTGCCCTGTGAACTCTGCCTCTGCGGCATCCTCGGCCCTGCTTGGCCTAGAGAGCAGAGGCCAAGCTCAGTTACTGAACCCATCTCTTGTGCATGGCAGTGTGTAGCACTTGCCACCGAGGTGGCCCCAAGGCACCCTCTCTTATGCCGATAGAAAACACTACTTAAAAGGTTATGTCGATAAGAGCCACTGCTTAAAGAGCCCCCTCCTATTCTGATAAGAAAGTCTCTTTAGGCAGTGACCTATGCTGGTAAGCGACACTGTTTGAAGTGTCCCCCTAACTAAGCCCCTTCTGGTGATACTCGTGCACGGGTCTGGGGGACACCCAGGCACCATGTCCCGTGAGCAGAATGTGCCCGTCCTTACCGTCCTGGCGACATCCGCGTGGGCGGGGTGGGGGTGGAAGGGGGGAACACATCCCGCGCTTTGCATGCTATTTTCCCTCTGCAGGAGCAGAGGGCATAAAACAAATGGGGAAATTTTGAACTAGTGAACCGAGCAGACACAGACGGAAGAATTAGGCAGCCATAGCCCCAGAGGGCTCATTCATCTGAGCGCCCCCCACCCCCCCTTATTTGCAGAGCATTCCATTTAAAAAAATGTGGACTGATAAAAAGAAAGAAAAAAAAAAAAAATCCCCGAGCAGAAATACGGCCAGCAACAAACAAGCAGAGTGTCCGCAGTATCGCAAGGAAACCTTCCGCCAGCTGCTAGGAGGGCGGGGAAAAGGTGTCTGTCTTTTTCAGGGGCCCCTTGGACTTGGGGGAGTGAGCGGGCGTGGGTCTGGAGGAAGAGGAGGAGGAGGAGGAGGAAGAGGAGGAGGAGCTGCGTCGGGTCTCCGCCCCCGTGCTGGACATCTTCAGCTTCCGCCTCTTGGCCAGCGGCGCATTGTCCACGCTCTTCAGGAAAAAGCCCTCTCGCTTCCCTCTGTTAAATGCCTGGAAGAGAGAGGAAGGGAGGGGAGGGAAGGAGATGAGAGGATGAGAAAGGGATGAAGTGAGATGAACAGAGGGCAGGCAAGAGAGAGGGGAGAGTATGAGAGAGGGGAGAGTATGAGAGAAGGGATGGAAACATGCCCACACATCATTTCCTGTCCCCCCCCCCCTGCCCGCACACAATCCCCATCTTTCTTCTCTCTCTCACACACACACACTCCTCCCTCCCCTTCACACCCTTTATCCCCCCCCAGCACACCCATCCTCTCCCTCCTGTTACGCACACCTCCACCCCCCCTTATTTCTCAGCACACAGGGGAACGCTTGTCCTCTGCTCATACCATGAATGTGGCATTGACATAGGTGCGGACAGTGGGCCCGGTGGACTCCAGGATGTCAGGGGTCATCAGCGGCGTGGAGGACAGCGCGCTGCCGTCCTGCAGCCACTCGCTATAGCGCAGGCTGGACATCTTCAGCCGCTTGGCAGGATCCACTGTGAGGAGGCCTGTGGCAGGAGCAGAAATTGCACTTGTGATGGGCACGAGACTGTAATTGTCATGGCGACGGGCACAGAGACTAATCACCATAGCAACAAGTGCAATGTAAGGATAATTGCCAAGGACCTATCACAGCACACAACACACTTCATTCTGTGGTATACACCAAGAAGCAACTATAAACAAACGAATGAGTATCGCTCATGCGATCTGGCTGAGAGAAATGTGGCGGCCATCTTAGATCTGGGCCTTAATCTCATAAACTGGTGGTGGTGGGGAATTATAAAACAATACATCAGGAGAAAAAGGCCCGGGAACTGCTTGCTCCGCCTTCCTCCCCCCCCCCCCCCCCTCAGAAAGCACAGCACCAGAACAAGGAGTGAGCAAAGCAGAAGGTTCCCATGTTCACACCTCGCACCAGCTCTTTGGCTCCCTCAGAGACATTCCTCCAGGCCTCGCCCTCGAGGGAGAACTCCCCCTCCTTAATCTTCCGCATGATGTCAGCAGCGTGGGTCATGGCCGAGCCCTTCTGCGTGCTCTGAAAGGGCACCTGCCCTGAAAGCATGGTGTACTGCGGAGAAGGAAGAGAGGCGTTGGAGAGATCAAGAGTCATTGAGGGAGAGGGGTAAGGAGAGGTGATAAGGGGAGTGGGCATGGAAAGGGAGAGGAAAGGATGGCCTGAGAGACAGTGAGGGGTTGAGGGGGAAGCAAGGGAGAAGAGGAGGAAGAGGAGGAAGGAGAAACCCATCCCGGGCATTAGAAGAGGGGCCACGTACCAAGATGACCCCCAGGCTCCAGAGGTCGCAGGACTCGTCGTACCCCTCGTCTCTGAACAGCTCGGGGGCAGCATACTGCAGGGTGAAGCAGGGCGTCTGCATGGGCTGGCTGCTCTGAGGCCGCAGCCGCGCAAATCCAAAGTCAATCACCTTCACAGAGGCGTCCTCCAAGTCATCTGCAAACAAGATGTTCTGGGGGGGGGGGGGGGGGGGGGGGGGGCAGGAGAGAGACAAAACTCGCACGTGAACAGGCAGCAAGGTGAGCGGGTCTGGGAGACGGACATTACGCACTGGGCCCCACCTCAGGCTTCAGGTCGCGGTGCACCACGCCCACGTCGTGCATGAAGCTGACGGCTGACACCAGGCTGCGCAGGATCTGGCTTGCCTCCGACTCACTAAAATGTTTCTTCTTTTTAATGCGGTCCAGCAGCTCCCCGCCTAGGAGCAGCTCCATCACCAGGTACGTGTGATACTGACAGGGAGAGACGGGGGGGGGGGGGGGAGAAAAATCTTACACGGTGAATTAGAGGAGCAGGCGGCAAATGGAGAAGGGAGCCAGTGTCCCTCCGAGTCCTGGTTCTGATACCATGGCCCCTCCCAGTCCCTCACCTATGGCCCCTCCAGGGCTCCCCCTTGCCCAGTGTGGCCTCTTATCATCCAGCAAGGTGATGGCATCCCCTAGCCAACCTCCTGCCCCAACATAGCCTCCGGCACACCCAAGGGCTCGAGACCACCTGGCATGGCCTCTATTCATCCCGCAGCTCTCGAAACATATAACGTTACACTGGATTTTTTTACCACACCTTCCCAGTACAACGTGGCTCTTCTCCCACCCGTCTTGGTCCACCAGTGCTCCTTCCAGCATCCAGCGTGACCCCTGGCATTCTCCCAGCCCTCCTCTCACCCAGTGTGGTCCCTTCTGTCACCCAGTACCCCCCCCCCCCCTCTATCATGTGTAGCTCCCTCTAGGTCCCCCATGCAGTCATCCAGTCTGGTATGGCTTCTATTGATTTTACAGGTCTCCTTTCATCCAGTTTGGACCCAGCTGTCCGGCCCCCCCCCATTATGACCTCCTGCCCTTCTCTCCTACACTGTAGACCCTGGTGTCCCCTCAGCGCCTCTCCCACCCATTGTGGCTTCTATTGGTTTCACAGAAGCCAATATTGAGCCCCTTTCTGGCTGAGCAAGCTAGCTGGATAGACTTATTTTAGCTGCGAGAGATATTCACGGGCAAGGCTTCGTTACTGAATATACTCAGCTCTCTTATAGTGATCTAGATAAGTTTATCTGGCCAGCTGTAGGATAGACAAATAGCAGCTGTAAAGTTATGCGGCTAACTAAAGCAGGTAAGGCTAAAAATCAGCACTTATCCAGCAGGAATGCCCCTATCCTGCCCCTCTCCTATCAGGCTATTTAGCAGGTTAAACAGTTAGCTGGCTAAGTGGTGGCCAATCAGTGTGGCAGAATTTTCAGATAGTGCCACTTAACTGGCTAAGTGGTGGCCAATCAGTGTGGCAGAATTTTCAGATAGTGCCACTTAACTGGCTAAGTGGTGGCCAATCAGTGTGGCAGAATTTTCAGATAGTGCCACTTAACTGGCTAAGTGGTGGCCAATCAGTGTGGCTGAATTTTCAGATAGTGCCACTTAACTGGCTAAGTGGTGGCCAATCAGTGTGGCAGAATTTTCAGATAGTGCCACTTAACTGGCTAAATGGTGGCCAATCAGTGTGGCTGAATTTTCAGATAGTGCCACTTAACTGGCTAAGTGGTGGCCAATCAGTGTGGCAGAATTTTCAGATAGTGCCACTTAACTGGCTAAGTGGTGGCCAATCAGTGTGGCAGAATTTTCAGATAGTGCCACTTAACTGGCTAAATGGTGGCCAATCAGTGTGGCTGAATTTTCAGATAGTGCCACTTAACTGGCTAAGTGGTGCTGAATGTCTACCTCGCAGCCTTTTCATTCAGTGTGGCCCTTGATATATTCATGTGACTACCGGCATCCCCTAGGACTCTGCCCATCCAGCACGGCCCCTGGTGACCCCCAAGGCTCCTCCCTCCCACAGTGCGCCCCTGGGGTACCCTAGGATTCCCCCTCCCTCCCAGCGGGCCCTCTGCCCTTGTCTCACCCCCTGTGGGCTCTGGTAGCCCCCAATTTCTCTCTCATCCATAGTGGCTCCTCAAGGTCTCACAGCTGTTTCATCCAATGTATCCACGTGGCATTACCTGGTCATGGTGCACTTCATGCAGCTTCACCACGTTGGGATGAGACTCACAGAGCTTCAGTGCAGTGATTTCCCGCTGCACGCTGCCCTCCATCCTGCACCACAGATGAGAAACTCAGCAACTGAACCCCAAAGAATCCTGCCCCAAACTCTGCCTGCACCCTCCTATCCCCTCTCCCCCCATTACCCCCCACCCACCTCTTGCTGAGGATCTTCACAGCGAACGCGTTCCCCGTCTGCTTACTGTGACACTTTCGACAGATGGAGAAACTGCCCTCTCCCAGCGCTGGCTCCTTCATCTCCAAGTCATAGAGCTGGAAAAAGGTTGAATCCTGCAGAGTGGGGGGGGGAGAGGTGAGCGCTGTGAGCTTTGGAGCTGACTGAAAACCCAGAGGTCAATATTCAAAGGGGTTTGTCTGGGTAGCTTTTGAGTTACCCGGAGATGTAAATTTTACCCAGCCAACAGGCAGATACAGTAAAAATCGCGGGAGAGCTCTCCTGGCGCGCACACAGGCCACTCTCCTGTGCGCGCAATTCAGAAAAAAAAATTATTCAAATTAGGGCCTGCGGTAAAAAGAGGCGCTAGGGACACTAGTGCGTCCCTAGCGCCTCTTTCTGGACAGGAGCGGCGGCTGTCAGTGGGTTTGACAGCCGACGCTCAATTTTGCCGGCATCGTTTCTCAAACCCGCTGACAGCCACGGATTCGGAAACCGGACGCCGGCAAAATTGAGCGTCTGGTTTTCGAGCCGCAGGCCAATTTAAAATTTTTTTTTAAAATTTTTTATTATTTTTAACTTTTGGGACCTCCGACTTAATATCGCCATGATATTAAGTCGGAGGGTGTACAGAAAATAAGTTTTTACTGCTTTCTGTGCACTTTCCCGGTGCCGGCAGAAAGTAACGCCAGCCTTTGGGTAGGCGCTAATTTCTGAAAGTAAAATGTGCGGCTTGGCGGCACATTTTACTTTCTAAATCTCGCGGGAATACCTAATAGGGCCATCAACATGCATTTGCATGTTGCGGGCGCTATTAGTTTCGGGGGGGTTGGACGCGCGTTTTCGACAAGCTATTACCCCTTACTGAATAAGGGGTAAAATGCACGTCCAAACGCGGGTTAGAAGAACGCTCCGCCGGAGCGCACTGTACTGTATCGGCCTGCAAGTGATTATCCAGGGTGTAGCCCTGGAGCGGAGCAAAGATATCCAGATAACTCTGCTGTTCATCCTGCTATGCCTGGTCTTAAATTATGCAGATAAACTCACCCAGATAACTTTGAGTTTTTTCGGGTTTATTCAGCTGCACTGCTGAGTTTCTCTCTATAAAACTCACCCAGACAGCCTGTAGCTCTATGTGGGACCTCCCCTCTGCGTTTCCCGCCCACAATCACACGCAGCCATCATCGCATGGGAACTTACTTTGATCATGGCACTGCGAGCCACAGCAGCACTGCCCGGTCGCTCCGCGTTCAGGTGGAGATCCATTATGTCCGTCATCACTGCATTATGGTTAAACAGGATGGAGGGTGCAATGAACGAATATCCCTGCAGGACAACAAGGGAGCGGGTAGAGGACCAGGGGCGTGATGAAAGCGTATCACGGCAGGAGAGCAAGGCAATGAACCCAGGCCCAAGGGTGTCGCGTGCCTGGAACCTACGGCCCGTGTTTGAAGAGTTCCCAGGGGAAATTATAAACCAAGGGGGGTGGGCACAGGCCATACGTGCTACGCGCCTGGAATACGGGATTCGAGTCTGGGGGGGCGAGATTCCCGCTGAGAAGTAAGCAAAGACATACCTGGAACACAGGATCTGAGTTTGGGGGAGTTCCTGCCGGGGAATACACAGGGTCCATGTTGGTGAATTCTTCCGCAAAGTTACTGACATCCAGTTCGTTTCGGATCTCAGGTTTAAAGGGGGCTCTCACCTTTTTCTCTGCCAAGTCAGCCCAATTTAGCCTCTGTGGGGGGAAAGGGGGAATTAGCCAGCACAGTACTCCTACCTGCACGAATCAAGGTCAAAGATCCCCTGGGCCTGCAGGGGGAGCATACAAAGTGAAAATGGCAAAACCAAAACCCTCACACTCAATTGATCTAAATCATTCAAAGAGAACCGTTTACTTGGTCATGTGAAAGAACTTCATTTTTTTTTTGGTCATCCAACAATTCTGCTCCCTCGTGGGGGAATATTTCAGAAGTTCCACGGCGTCGTGAGCAGGGACCTTTTTATCGGAAGTCTCTATATCCACAAAGTCTTGACCAAGAAATAGAGTGGCAGGTATTTTTATAATGCACAGTTTTTGCTCTCAATAAAAAAAAAAGGTAATCTACGTGATTGGCAGAGGACATTAACAGATGGGAGGGGGTTTCCTCTTTAAATCCTGAGGCATTTCTGGCCGCCTCACGGACGCTGTTCCTGACTGAAACATTTTCACGTAGTAGGAGAAGGTTTGGCCGTGTCTGTACCAGGGTAGGACATTCCCAAGATATATTCTTGTGTTTTCTTAAATCTAGGTGCCCAGTGTGGAAAATAAGTTGAGCGAGAGTTACCCCTGAAGAAGCCCATTATGGGTGAAACAAGGGTCCTGTGTTGGGGGTTGCTGGATGAAGTTGCACCTGCTTTAAAATTGTAAAGATCTGGAGCATGATCACAGGTGCTGTGGAAGTGCTTTTTTTTTTTTTTGCTAGCCAGGATCAGAGAGTGGGTTTGCCTCTTGCAACCATTCGGACAGCAGCGTATCAGCTAGCTCTTCCCCCTTCCATTTTTATGACGCTTGATTTGGATGACCTAAATAATTCTCTTTCAATGATTTACAAAAAAACCGAGTGTGGGGGTTTTTGGTTTTGAGATTTTCACTTTTTGTGTGAATCTCCACATTTCTAGGTGCGCCATTCTATGGTTTTTGGGTTTTTTTTCACAAGAGAGGGGAGCATCTCACAGACAGGCCTGACTTCACTGAATCCAAACTTCAAGGAGCATAGCGAGAATGGATTTTTTTTTTTTTTTTACAACAACTTTATTGAAAGCTGAAGATTGCTAGGCCTGATGGCCTACCAAGAGAGCTGGTGGAGACCCAGGACTGTAACAGATTTCGAGTGTTATTGGGAAAGATATGCATGGCAGTGATGGGAAACAGGCTGAGACAGTGTGAGTAGAGGACACGGGGAAGTGGGACGTAGTGTTACTGTTAGTGGATGAACCTCGAGTGGTGGACTGGAGGTACCATTTTGGTCTTTATCTGCTATGTCACTATGCTACTATAAGAAGGGAGCATCTCACCGAGTGTCCCAGCAGCCTTCCGTAAAATAGAAGAATTAAGGGACAACCTAATACTGCATCTTATCCCCACTGGACAGAGAGGTATCATCCTTTGGGGAGGAGGCATGTGGTAAGAAGCAGAAGTGATGTGTGAGGTAGTCTTGATGCTTCAGGCGAAGAATTAATGTGCATGACCCTGCTGAAACTGTTACGTAACCCGTAAGGCAGAGTAGCAATTCAGTAAATGAATTTCACTTCCCAATATCTCTCTTCAGAGCCAACCAGAACTTACTGAGAAGTTACAGAATTAGGACAGCAACAGGAAAACCTTCAGAACAGGTGAGAAGAGATCTAGGATGGGACCCCCATGGGGGAGAGAGGGGAGATAGGTTCTGGGTTAACACTAGACGTCCATCAGGGAGAAGAGGATGGGAATAAATAAAAAAGCTTAACTGTCACAGAGCGACAGTTACTACCCTTAAGAGAAACATGGGGGTAACCTGCATGGAGCGGCAGTTACTACCCTTAAGAGAAACATGGGGGTAACCTGCCCAGGGCGACAATTACCACCCTTAAGAGAAACATGGGGGCAACCTGCACAGAGCGACAGTTACTACCCTTAAGAGAAACATGGGGGTAACCTGCACAGAGCGACAGTTACTATCCTTAAGAGAAACATGGGGGTAACCTGCACGGAGCGGCAGTTACTACCCTTAAGAGAAACATGGGGGTAACCTGCATGGAGCGGCAGTTACTATCCTTAAGAGAAACATGGGGGTAACCTGCATGGAGCGGCAGTTACTACCCTTAAGAGAAACATGGGGGTAACCTGCATGGAGCGGCAGCTCCTACCCTTAAGAGAAACATGGGGGTAACCTGCCCAGGGCGACAATTACCACCCTTAAGAGAAACATGGGGGCAACCTGCACAGAGCGACAGTTACTACCCTTAAGAGAAACCCGGGGGTAACCTGCACTGAGCGACAGTTACTATCCTTAAGAGAAACATGGGGGTAACTTGCACAGAGCGACAGTTACTATCCTTAAGAGAAACTTGGGGGTAACCTGCACAGAGCGACAGTTACTACCCTTAACAGAAACATGGGGGTAACCTGCACGGAGCGGCAGTTACTGCCCTTAACAGAAACATGGGGGTAACCTGCACGGAGCGGCAGTTACTGCCCTTAACAGAAACATGGGGGTAACCTGCACGGAGCGGCAGTTACTGCCCTTAACAGAAACATGGGGGTAACCTGCACGGAGCGGCAGTTACTGCCCTTAACAGAAACATGGGGGTAACCTGCACGGAGCGGCAGTTACTGCCCTTAACAGAAACATGGGGGTAACCTGCACGGAGCGGCAGTTACTGCCCTTAACAGAAACATGGGGGTAACCTGCACGGAGCGGCAGTTACTGCCCTTAACAGAAACATGGGGGTAACCTGCACGGAGCGGCAGTTACTGCCCTTAACAGAAACATGGGGGTAACCTGCACGGAGCGGCAGTTACTGCCCTTAACAGAAACATGGGGGTAACCTGCACGGAGCGGCAGTTACTGCCCTTAACAGAAACATGGGGGTAACCTGCACGGAGCGGCAGTTACTAGCCTTAAGAGAAACCTGGGGGTAATATGCACGGAGCGGCAGTTACTACCTTGGGAAGCTTGCTGGGCAGACTAGATGGACCATTTTGGTCTTTTTCTGCTGTCATTACTATGTTATTATACGTAAGAAGGGGGATCTAGGATTGGACTCCCAGTGGAGTTTCGATGGACTGTAAGTTAATGCTTGGTTGGGAGGACGGATGCCCTGGCAAGATTGAGAAGGTCCCTGGTTAATGCCTTGCTTCATTGAAGGGACTCTCATCGAGGGTAGGGCAGACAGTGGGTAAATGCCTGACTGAAAGGATGGGAAATCGCTCCCCCTCCAAACAGGCATGAGACGGCATGAGACTGGGGGAAGAGGACCCTCGGCAGGGAAGAGAACAGGGATCTTATCAGTACCCCACCTTCCTTGGATTACATGGGCAGAGGGACAGGAGCAGACTTCGCACACACAGGCTCGGAGATAGCGAGGCCCCCTTCCCTTCCCCAGTCTCACCTTGAAGAACGCATGAGATTTTATTTCTTCAGCTCCCCGAGCTCCTGATCCCAGGCGCTTCTTAGGGTCTTTGTTCAGCAGTTTCTGAAGGAGGTCGCGGGCAACAGGGCCAATCATGGAAGGAAATGGTGGGTTACACTTCAAGATGCGCCTTCAGGAGAAGCCAAAATATGTGTTTAACCTTGGATAACCCACCTGTCATAACACCTCTTGCTCCATAGGATAGCCCAGCACTATGGGATGAAAATGGACAGTTATTCCCAGCACCGAAGGTTGAGCTCTTACAAGCACTCCAAGCATGGTGGCATGAACCCCTGCACTTACTCCGGTGCGGTGGAATTAACACCTGTAAATATCTGTAGTGCTGCAGGATAGGCCTGTACAAACAGGAAGGCCTCCTCCAGCCTGCCTCTGCTTCTTCTCTCCTTCCCCCACCCCCCACAACCTCTCCTCTCTTCTCTCCCGAGGCGTTCTCACCTGGAGACCTCGGCCTGTGTGTTCTTCTCCCCCTCCAGGGTGAAAGGGGACGCGCCTGTCAGCAGCTCAAACATCAGAATTCCCAAACTCCACCAGTCCACGGTCTGCCAAGAGACATGGAAATAGAGAATAGGAGAAAACGGGCTTTACCCAGTCTCTCTTCTTCTTATGGCATCACAGATCCTCCCATTATTCCCAGTTTAAATCTTTTCCATCCTGATTCCCTTCCCCCCCCCCCCCCCCCCCCTTATTTCTCCATCACTAAGTTTCGTCAGTACTACACCAGACTTTCATGAATTCTGTCTTGTCTTTCTCTCGGTCACCTCCCCTGGGAAACTGTTGCATGCACCGACCACCCTTCCTGGGAAGAAATGCGTCCTGATATTACTCTTGGCTCCGCCTCTCGCAATAAGCTACAGCAGGACTTCCCAAACTGGGCCTGGATGGGTTTTCAGGATATGCACAATGAATATGCATGAAATAAATTTGCATATCACGGAGATTCCGCACAGGCAAATTTATTTCACGCATATTCATTGCGGATATCCTGAAAATCCGACTGGCTGTGGGGGGTCCCCGGGACAGGGCTGGAAAGCCCTGAGTATTCCAGGAAGTAGCCCCCATGGCCCTACTGCCTGCTTCAATCTCAGGTTCCCTAGTTCTGCCTGGAGTCCATTTTTCTTGGCTGCAGGACTGAGACGTCAGCCCATATCTGAACACAACGGAGACGGATAGCGAGACTCTACCTCCCCTCCCCCCTCCCCCCCGCTGCTCACCTTCCCATGACCAGCCTTCCCACGGATGATCTCTGGTGCCATGTACTCGATGGTGCCGCAGAACGAGTACGTCCGCTCTTTCTGTAGGGAAGCAGCAGGAGAGAGGAGTCAGTGCTCTAACTACCCTAATGGGGGTCTGCCCAGGGAGCACACACGAGACCTGGATCCAGGAGAGCAGTCAAGGAAAGCTGCTACTTCTTTCTAAAAATACTACTAAGCATACACAGTACTGTAAAGATAAGAGGCAGTCCCTGCTCCGTGGAGCTTATAATCTCGCCAAAACAAACATGCACGACTAACAAGAGTCTGCAGAGTGAATGTATTTATTATAGAGAAGGGCTTAAGATTTCAAATCAGCCTAAAAAAAAAAGAGGAGTTTTTAAACTTGATTTGAATATGGCCAAAGAGTGAGTATGAACCCCCTGATTTGTGGAGTCAGGAGCTGGTGATGAAGGAGAAGAGCGCAGGTAAGAGCGGCCTGGCTGGTGAATGGGGAGCTGCAGAGCGAATGTTTTTGCAGGCGTTGGTGACGGGAAGAGAAGGGCATAGATAAGAGCGACTTGTCTGATGAGCCGAGTTTCTGAGAAGGGATACAGGAAGTGATAAGAGAGGAGAGAGAGACGGTTAGGAGCTGCAGAATGAATGCACATGTAATTGAGTATGAGACGTTTAAACTGGAGGAGGAATTAGATGGGGAAGCCAATGATGGGGGTTACCTGGTCATAACAATACTGAAGTAAAGTCATGCAACCGAATTTTGAATAGCTCACAGTGGGAGACCCATGAGAAGGCAACTGCAGTAAGCATTGCCCAGGAACAAAAAAAAAATAGCATTAAATAGAAAACTGTTAAAAGCAGAACTAAAGTAAACATTTGTGCCAAAAAACAGGCTAATGCAGAAACGTGCGGGAATGCTGGAAACTGTTCCATATTGTTTTTATGATTGGAAAGTGTGGGATTGTACCAAAAGTGGTGATGGGCAACCAAGGGTATACAATTCCTCGGCAGAGAGCTCATGCTTTGATTCTACTTGCCATGCCTTGCCAAAATGGCCATGCGTGCAATGATTACGCGCAGGGGCTGATGCAATAAAGTGCGTCCAGCCGAGCGCATGGGTTTACGCGCTGGACTAGCGCCCGATGCAATAAGGAGATTACGCACCCAGACAAATGCGTACCCGATAGCGCCTGCCAGATGTCAATTGCATGTAAATGAGGATGTCAGATACTACCCAACTGGTGCAGTAAAGCACTGGGTGCCCAACACACACTTTTTAATGCGGCAAACTTTCGAATAATAGAAGGTCTAGGGGGCACTCCATGAAGTTAGCAAGTAGCACATTTAAGACTAATCGGAGAAAATTCTTTTTCACTCAACGCACAATAAAGCTCTGGAATTTGTTGCCAGAGGATGTGGTTAGTGCAGTTAGTGTAGCTGGGTTCAAAAAAGGTTTGGATAAGTTCTTGGAGGAGAAGTCCATTAATGGCTATTAATGAATTATACTTAGGGAATAGCCACTGCTATTGATTGCATCAGTAGCATGGGATCTTCTTAGTGTTTGGGTAATTGCCAGGTTCTTGTGGCCTGGTTTTGGCCACTGTTGGAAACAGGATGCCGGGCTTGATGGACCCTTGGTCTGACCCAGCATGGCAATTTCTTATGTTCTTAAACTTAACTCCAGCCTCAGAAGTGCAGTAAAGTCAACTTGCGTTCAAGGACTCATGAAAAACATTAAAATATAGGTTCTCTGAGTTACGATAAGTGTGTCCTCTCCCTTAGTATCATTGTAACACTTTAATTTACTGCTTTTGGTGGAGAAAAATAATTGTATATTTTGACTTAATTGAAAGAAGCTTTCTTATGGCCACACAATTTAGTTGTCCTTTTGCTGAGGTTGCTGAAATGAATTATAACAAAAAAAGAAGAAAATGGATGCTCGTATTGAGCGCCCGTTGCAATAGAGTGCTATGGACACATAATTTTCACTTAGTGCACCCTTTTTGACACTGCCTCTCATTTAAATATTGCACGGGGCACCCAGGGGATGTGCCTTCGCGCACATTAAGACAATGGGCTCTGAGTACCATCTCCCGTTTTCAGTGAGTGTTTTACCACATCAGCCCCTCAGAGCTGTGACTGGCAGTGCCAGTCTCACATTCGAGGCCATTTTGGCAAGGTATGGCTACACATCATAACTTTGGGTACATACTAGTCTGCCGCAGGTGCCCAGCCTATGGAGCTTATGCTCTGCTTTTACTGGTCATGTCTTGCCAAAATTACCTTGCATGCAAGATTGCCTTCAAAGTTGGGATGTGCAGTGCCAAAGTACATACTGTTCTGCTGTAGGGACCCAACCAGTCCCTGACGTTAAATCAAAATGTAAGCTCTTTGGGAAAAATACCTACAGAAGAACATAAGAAAATGCCATACTGGGTCAGACCAAGGGTCCATCAAGCCCAGCATCCTGTTTCCAACAGTGGCCAATCCAGGCCATAAGAACCTGGCAAGTACCCAAAAACTAAGTCTATTCCATGTAACCATTGCTAATGGCAGTGGCTATTCTCTAAGTGAACTTAAAAGCAGGTAATGGACTTCTCCTCCAAGAACTTATCCAATCATTTTTTAAACACAGCTATACTAACTGCACTAACCACATCCTCTGGCAACAAATTCCAGAGTTTAATTGTGCGTTGAGTAAAAAAAGAACTTTCTCCGATTAGTTTTAAATGTGCCCCATGCTAACTTCATGGAGTGTCCCCTAGTCTTTCTACTATCCGAAAGAGTAAATAACCGATTCACATCTACCCGTTCTAGACCTCTCATGATTTTAAACACCTCTATCATATCCCCCCTCAGTCGTCTCTTCTCCAAGCTGAAAAGTCCTAACCTCTTTAGTCTTTCCTCATAGGGGAGCTGTTCCATTCCCCTTATCATTTTGGTAGCCCTTCTCTGTACCTTCTCCATCGCAATTATATCTTTTTTGAGATGCGGCGACCAGAATTGTACACAGTATTCAAGGTGCGGTCTCACCATGGAGCGATACAGAGGCATTATGACATTTTCTGTTTTATTCACCATTCCTTTTCTAATAATTCCCAACATTCTGTTTGCTTTTTTGACTGCCGCAGCACACTGAACCGACGATTTCAATGTGTTATCCACTATGACACCTAGATCTCTTTCTTGGGTTGTAGCACCTAATATGGAACCCAACATCGTGTAATTATAGCATGGGTTATTTTTCCCTATATGCATCACCTTGCACTTATCCACATTAAATTTCATCTGCCATTTGGATGCCCAATTTTCCAGTCTCACAAGGTCTTCCTGCACTTCAGTGCTGCACATCCCAACTTTGGGCACAATCCTTAGTTTTTACCCTGGGTGCAGTCAAGTCTAAGGCCAGTCCAGGAAACAGCAGCTAGATGGAAGCGGGCGAGGAAGAGGCGATGCAAGGGCAAGGTCCAGGAGAGAGACGCAGCCCGTCAGGATGGGAAAGGCGAGGAACAGGAGAGAGAATAGAACCTTGGAGTCCCAGTCCCAGGGAACCTGAGAATCCATCAGCAATGGAGAAATTACTTATCTGATAATTTCGTTTTCCTTAGTGTAGACAGATGGACTCAAGCCCAATGGGTTATGTGTTCCCCTGCTAGAGATGGAGACGGAATCAGGTTTCAAAGCTGACGTCACCCTAGATATACCCCTGCTGTGCACTCAGCTATTCAGTATTCTCTTCAAAAAGCCATTGTGGACATATTAGTAAAGAACTTGATTAGAATTTGGATACAACCTGATTAAAAAATTTGATCAAAAACTGGAGACCGCAGCTGTACTCAACCAACATAAGCGCCGAAACTCTGCAATACCTCAGATGCCTTGAACTAGGGATAGGGCAACGGCTTACACGTATTCATATGAAATCAAGGTTTGCCTCATGGGTGATTCTTTGGCGCCTCTCCTGGGCAGTCATGGCTGGGATGCTGAGTCCATCTGTCGACACTAAGGAAAACCAAATTATCAGGAAGTAATTTCTCCATTTCCTAGCATGTACCCAGATGGACTCAGGACCAATGGGATGTACAAAAGCTACTCCCGAACGGGGCAGGAGGCTGCCCGTGGTTCGATTAGTACCGCCCTTGCAAAGGCTGCATCCTCTCAGGCCTGAACGTCCAGGCGGTAGAACCTGGAGAAGGTGTGTAAGGAGGATCACGTTGCTGCTCGACAGATGTCGGTGGGAGACAGTAGTTTAGCTTCCACCCAGGATACTGCCTGGGCCCTGGTAGAATGAGCTTTGATCTGTAGAGGTAAAGGTTTCCCTGCCTCTATGAAAGCTGCCCTGATTACTTCCTTGATCCAGCGGGCTATGGTAGCTCGCGAAGCCATTTCTCTCCGTTTCTTCCTCCCATGAAGAACAAACAAGCGTTCTGTCTTGCGCACCAGTTCTGAACATTCCAGAAACCGTACTAAAAGTCTACCGATATTTAGATGGCGAAGAAAGCGGTGGTCTTCCGTGTCCTTATGTCTATCCAGGGATGGTAAGGCGATGGATTGGTTCAGGTGAAACTCAGAGACTACCTTTGGTAAGAAGGAGGGGACAGTGTGAAGCTGTACTGTTCCTGGAGTAAATCGAACGAACGGTTCCCGACAGGACAGCGCCTGTAGTTCAGAGATGCGACGAGCTGAGCATATCGCCACCAAGAATACAGTCTTTAGTGTTAATAGGCGTAGAGACAGACCGCGCAGTGGTCTGAAGGAAGGCCCTGCCAGAAAGTCCAATACTAGACTTAGGTTCCATAGGGGAACCGGCAACTTTAAGGGTGGTCGTAGATGTTTAACCCCCTTTAGGAAACGGGCCAAGTCCAGATGTGCCAACAGACGGGTTCCACTCACCTCGGCTCTGAAGCAGGAGAGGGCAGACACCTGGATCTTCAGGGAGTTGAGGGACAGTCCTTTGTTCAGACTGTCCTGTAAAAATTCCAGGATCATGCTGATATTGGCTATTCGTGGGGGCACCCTGTGCTCCCCGCACCAGGCCTCAAATATTCTCCAGATCCTTATGTATGTCAGGGACACTGAAAACTTCCGCATGCGGAGCAATGTAGCAATACATCTGCACTTCAACAGGAGAGCCCTCTCAAGGGCCAGACCGTAAGAGAAAATTGAGTTGGATCTTCGTGAAGAATCGGGCCTTGCTGGAGAAGGTCCCTGTGCGGGGGGGGGCAAAAGGGACTCTCCAAGAGAAGCCTCCACATGTCTGCATACCACGGGCGCCTGGGCCAGACCAGGGCCACCAGAAGGATGAGTCCTCTGTGGTGTTCAATCTTGAGGATGATCTTGCTCAGTAAAAGGCCACGGGGGAAAGATGTACAGTAAGTCCTCCTCTGGCCGGGTCTGGACAAGGCCGGCGATCCCTTGGGAGAGCTGATCCTGCCTGCGACTGAAGAACCAGGAAACCTTTGCATTGTGAGATGTAGCCAGTAGGTCGAACGATGGAAGGCCCCAGCGATCTACTAGGAGCTGGAAGGCTCTGGTAGACAGCATCCATTCCCCTGGGTCTAGGCTTTCCCTCCTGAGAAAGTGTGCTCTGACGTTGTCTTTTCCTGCGATGTGGGAGGCAGAGAACCCTTGCAGGTTTAACTCCGCCCATTCCATAATGCGGTCTATTTCCAGAGACACTTGGTGGCTCTTGGTTCCTCCCTGGTGGTTGATGAAGGCTACCGTTGTTGCGTTGTCTGACATTATGTGGATTGCTTGCCCCTGGAGCCTGTGCTGAACTGCAGGCATGCCAACCTGACCGCCCGCGCTTCCAGGCGGTTTATGTTCCAGTTTTCTTCTTCCACGGTCCATTGCCCCTGGGTTATCAGTTCCTGACAGTGAGCTCTCCACCCCTGGAGGCTCATGTCCATCGTGAGGACGATCCAGCTCGGTGGGGAGAGGCTTACACCCTTGCTTAGGTGAACTTTCTGTAGCCACCACTGGAGCTGAGAGCATACTTCCATTGGTAGTGGAGGCAAATCAAGTAGTCTTGGGACTGTGGGTTCCAATGTGTCAGGATGGAGTGTTGGAGAGGCCGCATGTGGGCCCACGATACTACTTCCAGAGTAGATGCCATGAGGCCGAGGACCTGGAGATAGTCCCACATCCTGGGGGCATTGTGTTCATCAATCGACGCACTTGGTCCATCAGTTTCCTTTTCCTCGAGGGAGGGAGGAAGACCATGCCCTGCTTGGTGTTGAATTGGGCCCCCAAGTATTCTAAGGACTGGGAGGGTTTGAGGCCGCTCTTGTCCATGTTCCCGACCCATCCTGTAGGAGGGACCTGACCCTGCTGGTCACATGGAGGCTCTCTTCCAACGTCTTTGCCGGGATCAGCCAGTCGTCCAAGTAAAGATGCACCAGGATCCCTTCTTTCCTCAGTGCCGCCGCCACGATCACCATAATTTTGGAGAATATTCTGGGGGCGGTTGCCAGGCCAAAGGGCAATGCTTTTAACTGGTAATGGCGGCCCAGTACTGCAAAGCGCAGAAAATGCTGGTGGTCTTGATGGATTGGAATACGAGAGGTCCAGGGAGGTCAGGAACTCCCCTGGTTGCACTGCCATTATGATGGACCGAAGAGTTTCCATGTGGAAGTGGACTATCCGCAGGTGACGGTTAACACTCTTGAGATCCAGGATGGGTCGGAAAGAACCCTCTTTCTTGGGTATGATGAAATAGATGGAATAACGCCCCGTATTTACTTGGGGTGTAGGTACTGGAGTTATAGCCCCCAGACTGAGGAGCCTTATCAGTGTGGATTCCACTGCCAGTTTCTTGTGTTGGGAGTGGCAAGGTGATATCATGAACCTGTCCCAAGGAATACTGCGAAATTCTAGAGCATAATCTTCTCGTATGATGTCCAGCACCCATTTGTCCGATGTGATCTCGACCCATCTCTGGTAGAAGAGGGATAGTAGGCCCCCTATCTCCTCATCACAGGGATGGGTAGGCCCAACTTCATTGGGGAGTTTGGGTCGAACCTGAGCCCAAACCTGTTCCTCTTTCAGTTGTCAGTTCGGAAAGGACTGAGACCTTCCCGAGTGCCGAGATGACTGAAATGATGAGTTTCTGTAGGGCCGGAAGTGCTGGGAGCCCCTGGTCTGACCCCTCATGGGTGAGGGGCTCTGTGACCTCTTTTTCTTATCTTCTGGTAGCATTGGAGATTCATCCCACTTACTGGCAAGTTTCTCCAGTTCGCTTCAGAATAGAAGGGAACCCTTAAAGGGCAACTTTGTGAGGTTCGCTTAGAAGTTGCATCTGCTGACCAATTTCACAGCCATAGTTGCCTTCTGGCTGCCACCACAGAGGCTACTCCTCAGGCCAAGGTCCGCACCAGGTGCGAGCTTGCATCTGCCAGCAAGGCTGTAGAGGGTTCGATCGCCTCTTCAGTGTGTGCCCCTGAGCTATCTGCCTCTTTTGAGAGGAGCAGACAGGAGCGAGCCACCAGAGCACAACAGGAAGCGATTTGCAGTATCATTGCTGTCATGTCAAAGGCTTGCTTAAGGATGGATTTCAACCGTCTATCATGAGCATCCTTCAAGGCCGCCTCTCCCTCTACAGAAATAGTTGTTTGCTTTGAGACGGTGCAGATTAGGGCTTCCACCTCCGGGAAACGCAGGCGTTCCCTGATCGCTGGGTCCAGAGGGTACAAGGCCTCCAAGGCCCGACTTCCATTAAAACTTACCTCTGGGGCGTCCCATTCCAGGTCAACCAACTCCTGGATGGCTTTCAGCATCGGGAAATAGCAAGAGGCTTTCCATAGGGACTCCAGGATTGGGTTCTTCTTTGGTTCCGAAATAGGGTCCGTGCCCAGAACTCCCAGAGTCTTCAGGGTCTGAGAGACTAGGGTTGGTAATTCATCTCTGTGGAAAAATCAAAGCATGGTCTGGTATGGCTCCAGGCCTGGAGGGATTTCCCCTTCCTCCAATGAGTCCCAGTCATCGTCCATGGTGTCTGGGTCCCTGTCAGGACCCCTTGGTGAGGCGAGGCGTGCTGACAGGGCTCCAAGGGCGAGGTCTTCTCAGCTGGGGTTCTGCTTGGGCAGGGGCTGACTGCACCTGAACAAAGGCTTGGAGGTCCTGGAAAAATTCCAACCAAGAGAAGGCCTCCAGGTCCATATTTGGCCCAAGAGGGACTGGGGAAGGCACCGCTGAACTGCCCTCTCCCAGGGAGGACGCAGCCCCGGAATTGCTCAAGTCCGGGGTGCTGCCTGATAAGGTTGTGGCTGACCAATCCTCCGACTGACATGGGCCAGACTTGGAAAGGTTCTGAGAGTCCAGCCCCCTCTGGGCTTCCTCACAGTGCTGACACAGGCAGGATTCCAGGTCAGACTGTGCAGCCCTAATATGGCAGGCAGCGCAAAGGGAGTGTCACCTGAACTTCTTTGCTGCCGGGGCCATAACTTCTGTAGGTTGTGCGTTTAGCCGGTAGCTGCCTCTCGAGCGTGCACAAACTCACCTCAGTGCGCGTAGAACTAAGCGGTTGGTTGCACGCTAAGGAGTGTATGTAGTTATGTGCGTGGTTATGCGGTACTTAAACGCACGTTAGGCACACAGAGGGCCAGCCCACACCGCACTTACTGATGGATGAAGGGGGAAAATGGCGCCGCATCAAACTGCACGCAAGATGGCGCCAGCATGGATCGCTATGTGGAGAGTCTACCGAATCAGAAACGGGGCCTAGTCACCGGGGCGGCAGCTCAACCTGCTAGGAAACCCTTTTCCCTCGCCCGAATGGGATTGGGAATGATGTCGACATGGCGTGCCGAGCAAGGAAACCGGAGGAAGACTTACCAAAGCCCTTCCACGTCTCTGGATCGGAGGAGTTCTCCTCTACTTACCTGGGCTCAGCGCTTACCGGCTGAGTACAGAGACGGTCTCCAGCTGCGGGGGGGGGGAGGAGAGGGCTTAGGCCTTCACTGCCCCACTCAGCTTCTGCACCTGCTGCCTTTCAGCTGCTTCAGCAGCAAAGTCCACGCCGGGAGCCGGCTACCTGACCAAGGCACACCTCTGAGGGATCTTGGAAATCACCTCAGGAATTCTCAACTGGGGGAGGGACCTTTATGTATCACTGCAGGACAGCAGGGCTCGATCTTCCTTCCAATTTGAGGTAAATTTTCTCCTTCGAATTAGTACTGCAATCCCGGTAACACCGCTGCTGATGTGGGGATAGCGTGCACATCTGCTAGGAGACGGAGAGATACTGAATGGCTGAGGTCACTGCAGGGGTATATCTAGGGTGACGTAAGATTTGAAACCTGACTCTGTCTCCGTCTGCTAGCAGGGACACACATAACCCATTGTTCCTGAGTCCATATGGCTACATGCTAGGAAAACACAGAATTAAAGCTTTTGATTGTTATAATTTAATCACAGAATGAAATTCATTTTAGGATCCTAGTATCTAAGTGTGACAGACAACTGGTTTTTCATGTGGGTAAGGCAGCACAGGTCCAAAGACACCTGTAAAAGCCATCATAGCTAAAATGTGAATCAACTTTTATTCTACCCTCTGACCCAGGAGTTAAACATGGGCTGAGCAGTCTTAGCAAGGCTCCCTACATTGCTCATCAATGGCCATACCTACATTAACATGGAATCGGCTAATCTTAGCGCAGATTTTTTTCTGCATTAAAAAAACTTATTAAATACCTGGGTTCAGTTAGCGTGGAAAATCCACGCTAAAAAGTGAGTTAATAGACTGCTAAAGTCCATGCACCTTATTACATCGGGGTCTTAGACTACATAAGAACATAAGAACATAAGAACATAAGAAAATGCCATACTGGGTCAGACCAAGGGTCCATCAAGCCCAGCATCCTGTTTCCAACAGTGGCCAATCCAGGCCATAAGAACCTGGCAAGTACCCAAAAACTAAGTCTATTCCATGTAACCATTGTTAATGGCAGTGGCTATTCTCTAAGTGAACTTAATAGCAGGTAATGGACTTCTCCTCCAAGAACTTATCCAATCCTTTTTTAAACACAGCTATACTAACTGCACAAACCAAATTCTCTGGCAACAAATTCCAGAGTTTAATTGTGCGTTGAGTAAAAAAGAACTTTCTCCGATTAGTTTTAAATGTGCCCCATGCTAACTTCATGGAGTGTCCCCTAGTCCTTCTACTATCCGAAAGAGTAAATAACCGATTCACATCTACCCGTTCTAGACCTCTCATGATTTTAAACACCTCTATCATATCCCCCCTCAGTCGTCTCTTCTCCAAGCTGAAAAGTCCTAACCTCTTTAGTCTTTCCTCATAGGGGAGTTGTTCCATTCCCCTTATCATTTTGGTAGCCCTTCTCTGTACCTTCTCCATCGCAATTATATCTTTTTTGAGATGCGGCGACCAGAATTGTACACAGTATTCAAGGTGCGGTCTCACCATGGAGCGATACAGAGGCATTATGACATTTTCCGTTTTATTCATCATTCCTTTTCTAATAATTCCCAACATTCTGTTTGCTTTTTTGACTGCTGCAGCACACTGAACCGACGATTTCAATGTGTTATCCACTATGACACCTAGATCTCTTTCTTGGGTTGTAGCACCTAATATGGAACCCAACATCGTGTAATTATAGCATGGGTTATTTTTCCCTATATGCATCACCTTGCACTTATCCACATTAAATTTCATCTGCCATTTGGATGCCCAATTTTCCAGTCTCACAAGGTCTTCCTGCAATTTATCACAATCTGCTTGTGATTTAACTACTCTGCACAATTTTGTGTCATCTGCGACAGAGAAACATCGTCTGTACCTGAATTTGTAACTCAGCTTGTGATTTAACTACTCTGCACAATTTTGTGTCATCTGCGACAGAGAAACATCGTCTGTACCTGAATTTGTAACTCACCTTGAGCTTCCAATAAAAAGGCCTAAACTAAATCTAAACAAACAAACAAAAAAAAAATTAAATTAAAAAAAAAAATAAAATAAAAAAAAAAAAATAAAAAAATATATATATCAAGGTGAGGTATTCTGCTGGCATGTAGTTTCTGTGCACGGGTCTGGAGCAATCTGGCTTGGTTTGTTTTCCCAGTAGGAGGTTTATTGATGTTCTGGGGCTCAGTGGAATATTTATAGTGTTGCCAACTCACCCTAGATCAACCAAACAGGCTAGTCCAGTCTTGGTGTTGCCCCACTGCATGCAGATTACCTATGGGACGTAAACAGGCCAATTGGAACTACAACGCCATGCGGACGATGGAGCAAAAGCAGGACGAGATTAATCTGGTTGGTCGACCTGGGTTGATTTGGCAGCCCTCGTCATAGGCTGCTTGACGTCTGGGGGGTTAGTGCTGTTTTGGTACGGCAGGTGTGCAACATGGGTTCTGACATTTTTGCAGGGTTTTGTGCTACATCACAAACTATTTGATAATGGAGGGAGTTTACGTCCCTATTACTGAGATGATGCGCTGTGTTTCCTAAGCGCACACTCGCTCCCCGACCTACTTTAACCACATCATGGCGGGAACCTCGGGGGCGTCCCCACCAGATGACGTCACTCAACCTGGATACTTAAGCTCACCAGCCCAGACAGACAGCGACTTGGTAACGAGTTCACTTGCTACAACTATCTACTCTCTCTGCAACGCTGTTCTGGTTCCTGCTTCCGTGTTGGCGACTATCGGGTACCCGCTCCTCGGGGGCCCTATCTCGTCTCTTGGCTATCCGCTCCTCGGAGGGCCTTCACACGGATTCCTGCCTGCCTCGCTCCCCGAGGCTTCTCCGGACCTGCTACTGCCTTCAGTCGCTGTGAGTACTACACTGTGGTTCCTGTGTGATTCTCTTCGTGGGAACTCTCTCCGGTGTACCCCACTCTGTGGACCATTGCCGTGACATCTGAAGAGGAACCCTCGCCGGTGTACCCCGTGACCTCCCACTGAGGGACCCAGTGTATTTTAGTGACTGTACTTCTACCAGCACCCCCGCTCCTCGGGAAGTGCCATTACTATTTGTCTACTCCAGTTCCCGAGCTGAGTTTGACGTCAGCAGCTGCGCTGCCGCTCTGTGGCCCGCCTCCAGGGGTCACTCTCATTCTACCTGCTGCTGTATCCCATCTCGCAGCTGAGACTCCGCCTTCCGACGGTGAGGATCAGTGTGGCTCCTCCCCCTGGGCGGTTCCACCTCTCGCCTCGCTCAAAGGGTCCACATACTTACAAATCCCAACACCTTGACCCTGGACCGGTCACTGGATTCTCCTTGCTTGCTGTCTGCCTTGACCCCAGATTGTGTTGGATCTCGCTTGCCTTCTTGTCTGCCGGACCCTGGACCTTCTGCTGGGACTTTGCTGCAGTCTTCATTTCGGCTTGGTTCCTGTCTCCGGCTCGGCCTGGTTCTGGTCTTCATTTCAGCTGTTCAAGCCATCAGCCTTGTTACAAGTCATCAGTCTTTTCTGAAGCCATTAGCCTTGCCCCTTGCTAGTTCTCTGGTTCAGTTTGTCTTTGTCAAACTTTCAGCGATACGTCCTGCCTTTGTATAGGCTCAGGAACTCTGTCTGGTCCACGTCAGGACATGCTCGCCTGCCGATGGCGTGGGTCCTGGGCCTTGCCTTGAGGCTGCTCCGCGGCACAGGAGGCTCATGCACTCGCTGTTCCTGTTCGTCAGTCCGAAAGGGCTTCGGAGCGGCCAGAGGGCTACCCGGCCCTGACATTAACCAACTGACTATTAATTCATTCTTTCAATTCAATAAACAGCTTGTTATAAAAAAAAAAAAATCTCTCAACAATGCACAGTAATTATAAAATCCGCAACCCATCCCGATATAAACAAAAATTATCTTTTTTTTTGGTATAGGCAGTAGGGGAAGATAATGTCATGGCTTTTTTTCTCCAAGGGGCTGAACAAGCGTCTGTAAAAAACAATATATTGAAAATCAAACAGATTTTTGTTTCAACAGATGTATAAAACCAGCACTTACATATTATTACGGTCATTCTTAGTGTGTGATGTCGCTTTTTTTTTTTTACACAGTTGGTCAGATAGTACGGGAGTGCAGTATAAATCAGGTAACTACACTGACTGCACTACCTTTAAGGTCATCTTATAATTTGGTGCTCATGTGATAAGATTTATGTGGGACGAATTAAGCGTCCAATCAGAAAGTGATTAATAGAACATCTCAGCTGCATCCAAACTTCTAAGTTGCAAGCTCCCATGGTACAGCACTGTATTCAATCATCTCATCGGTTCAAGGATCTAGAGTGGAGGGTCAAAGCAAAAGGTTCATTTGAACCCACGGGGGGAGATCCTAAATTTCTTTTAATTCAGAAAGAACAGAGGTGGATCTTCCGTTAAATATGGTCCACCCTTATGGACTGAATAATGCAATAGAGTGGTATTCAGCACTTTAGTAATGAATTGGATGTCATCATACAGCATGAGGTCTGGCACCTGATGCTTTTGAAATGACATTCTCGCTTGTTTAAAAAGAAACTTGAAGGCGCTTGGCGTCATTTGAGTGACATTTTTGTTTGTTTAAAGAGACTGGGCAGGCGTCCCCTAAGTCGTCACCTCCGGTAAAAAAAAAAAAAAAAAAAAAATGCTGTCACACGCTAAGAATGACCGTAATAATACGCAAGTGCTGGTTTTATAGATCTGTTGAAACAAAACATTTTTTTGTAATGCCTTTTTATTGTCCATTGAATTATAGGATTTTTGATTATATTAAACTAATTTGGGTCTAGATTTCATTAACAGCAAAACACTCTCTCCACTATTGTGGATGCACTACATTGTGATGCACTACAAAACCCTGCTAAAAACCTACTCAGAACCTTTATAGCAAACTGCCATACTATAATAGCAACAACCTTATTTAAGAGAGGGAAGCACTACAATCACTACTACAGGCCCTAGAACACCAATACACCTCCTCCTGGAAAAACAGAACAAGCTATAGATCCCTACACTGACACTGCATGCTAACAGAATCCCTCAATGCAGTAATACAAGCACAGCACAGGCTGACCCTTACCCAATACAAAATAAGGGCCCACAAATTAGATTTAGAAACACGCAGACAAAAACAAAAAATGGAAACCACGGTGCAACATGGGAGAAAGAGAAACAGAAATGCAACACAGAAAGATATAAGAAATGTGCATTCCCAAAGCAGGGCACATTCCTCTCCCATTAAACTGAAAATAAAATGTTTTCTTTTCTACGTTTTGTACAGGCAGTTAATTTGGTCCTGATCCTCTTTTTATTTATTTAAGACTTTTTATATACCGACTTTAGCAAATTAGATTTGAACAAAAACAGTTTACAATATTGAGCAAAAATAATAAATACTATACTCTCATAAAGTGAAAATAAAAATAAAATAATATAAATTAAAGTATCCATGCAAGTGTTGCATTGAATATCAAAAGATCAAATATTGTTTTTTCCAACCGTCACAATTGAAAACTTTTATCTCTGAGAAAACTAACCTAGTTACGGGAGATACTAACCCTCAGTAAGACAATATGCTCTATGATTTATAGAAGGAAGGCTAACCTAGATTGTTCGTCAATAATTTCAAAGTCCTTTTTGTTATAGTTATGCCTTGTATATTTCTTATCTTTTGATCCCCCAATATAGTGGACTTAGAATAACATGGAGAAAGAAATTAATGTTATTAATGCTGGTAAAGTTTTCTTTTCTTTTTGATTTCTTATATACTCCATATATCTGTAACAAGTTTTATTTTGCTTGTTTGTAAAAATTTTGAGAAATAAATAATAATTAAAAAAAAATAATAAAAAGTATGAATAAAAATTACATAGTAACTTTTCACTTATCACTTATCACTTATCACTTATCACTTATCACCAACAGACCCCTCCTCCCCCGCACCTCCAACAGACCCACCCGCACAGCCCTTCAAGGAACCCTTCGTGCCCAACCCATCAAAACTTTCAAACTATCCTCTACTATTAGCAGAGCTTTCTCCCTCGCCGGCCCCACCTTATGGAACTCCCTACCCCATGATATACGCCTAGAGACACATACACCCAAATTCAAAAAAAAACTGAAAACCTTGCTTTTTCAGCAAGCCTACTCCATATCCCCCCCTACCACTTAGAATTTCCCCCATTAGTGAATTCCTCTATAATATATACTCTTCGAGCTATGACTATGAATGCCTCCGATTTAAGACTAAGAATTTGCCTGCTGTTTTTTGTACTTTGAACTCTCCTATCTGTGTATATAGTTGGTTTACTCATATTGAGTTATATTTATAGCTAGTTTTTCACCCCCCTGTTTAATGTACTCTATTGGTTATATGTAAGGGCCCCGCCCAAAAGTTAACCTTGTTCCGCTGTTATATGTAAGGGCTCTGCCCAAATGTTTTTGTTTTTTGTAAACCGATGCGATGTGTCAACGGATGTCGGTATAAAAGAGACCTTAAATAAATAAATAAATAAAATAAAAACTATCAATATTACTAAATATCTTTATCCTAAGGATATTGAAATAAAATAAAATTAACTTTAAATTTAACAAAACATAAAGATGGAAAATTAAAATAACATCATAAAAACACAACATAATAAAAGAAAATGGATCTACTTAATCTTTTATTCTTCTCCTAAGTTCTTTTCCAGGATCTTCTTCCCATTTTCCATTTCTTCTCCCTCCTTCTGTCTTCTCCCTTTCCTATATCTGTCTCCGACACTAGTCTTTCCCTTCCATCTTTATTCTTGATTTCTCTCTTCTTTGCCCTCTAATCTCAGCCATAACTTTCAACCCTCCTCTTCCCCCTCTAATCCTCCAGGCCTCAGTCTCCCTCTTTTCACCTCTCACCTATCTACCCGTTTTCTATCTCCCGCCCCTTCCCATTCCCTCCATCTTTTATGCTTCCCCAACCTCTTATTTCTTTTCTGTTTTTCACCCATTCCTCCCTTCTGTACTCATACCCAGCCCAACCCTCACCTACCTTCCTCTGCCTCTCTCGGCTCCAGCTCCCTTTCATGTCATGATTTTCCTCCTTGGCCTCTTTGTTCTCTCTCTTGCCCCCTGTCCAGCCTTCAATTGCTTCTCTTTCACTGCCTTCTGGCCCCTTTCCCCTTCACAGCACCCGAATCCTTTTCCCCTGCCTCTCATACTCTCTCCAGTACTCCAGGTCATTCACACCCTCATTAATACCTTTCCCAGCTCATCTAAT
Source organism: Rhinatrema bivittatum (assembly GCF_901001135.1). Lineage (NCBI taxonomy): Eukaryota > Metazoa > Chordata > Amphibia > Gymnophiona > Rhinatrematidae > Rhinatrema > Rhinatrema bivittatum. The sequence goes on along the minus strand of NC_042622.1, from coordinate 262,573,130 downwards.
ACACCCCCCACTCATACTCACCCAATTGCCACATTCCTACTATTTGCTCCAAGTGACTGCTCAGTCCGTGTCCCTGCTTTCGGCATCTCAAGTCCTTGTTTTGCTCCCCCTCCACCCTATCTCAGATTCTCTGCCCTTCCGAGTCCCCACATCCCCAGTCACTGAGTTCCTGCTCTTGCACCCTGGTCACAGAGTCCCCCGTTCTTCCCCTGCTCTTCCCCACTCTCCTACCAGCCTATGTTCTTCACCTGCCTCTCTCTCCCTAGTCCCCAAGTGACCGCCCTGTCTTGCCCTGCTCTCCCAGTCCCCAGTCCAGTTCTCCCCATGCTCTCTCACCCTCCCAGTCCATTCTTCCCCTGATTTCTCCCCCATTTCAGCGTTACAGCCCCCATCTGAACTCTCCCATAGTCCCCATTCCTACCTTGCTTTCCCACTTCCCAGTGCCCACCTGATCTGATCCCATTCTTCCCCTGCTCTCTCACTCCCCAGTTTCCCAGTCTCCATTCTTCCACCACTCTCCCTTCTACCCCTTATCTTCTCACAAATCCCCACCTCCTTTGTTTGGCAGCCTCCTACCACAGACACAACACCTCTTTCGTCTTCCGGCTCACGGCTGAAATCTCAGCCCCCTTTATTCGAAACGTGGGGGGTTCTGTCTCGGAGCCCCATGTGGTTCAGTTTGAAGTGCAGGAGTCAAACTGCTGATGTTTGATCCCTGGGGGATTCTGTAGAGACAGAGCCCTGTAGGTCAAAGTATTTGAGTGATGAGATCCCTTCTGCTTTACTGGAAAAAGCAGAAGGGATCTCATCACTCAAACACTTGCCGAATTACACTGGCTGCCAATAGAACAAAGAGTGCAATTTAAAACGCTATGCACAATTCACAAACTAATCAATGACGAAAATGCTGATTGGCTAAACACCGCACTGCGATTGCATGTCCCCCAGAGAAACCTCAGATCAGCCAATGAAGCTCTACTAACCATACCCTCGGTCAAAACAGCAAAACTGACCCAAGTTAGAGAGAGAGCACTATCCCTAGCCGGTCCAATATTATGGAACACACTGCCACTCGAAATAAGATTGATGAGAGATCTAAAACTCTTCAAAAAAAGTTTAAAAACATGGCTCTTCAAAAAAGCTTTCCACAGTGAGATCGGTGAGTAAGAAACGCAAAAGAACACCGACCCACAGCTGAAAGTCAACTAACAGCGTAATTGCCTACTTTATTATTTTTTTCTCATAATTATGTATTAATTTAAAAGAAGTACAGTATAAAACATATATGATCATCCTATCAATCATATAAATGGAAATACCAATCCACTTTCCCTATAGATTATAATTTTTGAAACGTGTAACCGAAAAATTTATTGGCACCTACTAGATAATTTACAAACCAAACCAAACCTATTTACGGGCCTCTCTGTAAACCGTTGTGATGGTGCATTACTAAACGACGGTACAGAAAAGTTTAAAAATAAATAAATAGTGTGGCTGAGGTTTTAGCTGCAGGGGGAGAAAGGGGAAGCCCATGCTCCTCTTCCAACCCCCCCCCCCACCCCCCGATGCATTAGTTATTCATGCGATGGGCTGGCAGTGCCCTTGAGCAATGGCACCTATGGCCGCGACCATATTGGTCACAGGCTAGCTACGGCTCTCTTGTACAGCGCCCGGTCAGAAGTACTGACCAGGCACCAAGAGCGCCGTATTCAAAAGCATTTAGCTGCCTATCTAAGAAGTTAACTTTGCTATTGGGACTGTGTCTGAATATGGACCTCCAAGTCTGGTTCCTGCTTACAGATGGGGGCTTGGAAGGCAGAACCAGCGGCATAAGAACATATCCTTAACTGCCGAAAGTTTTTTAAATGCATAAAAGCTGCGGCTCCTCCCCATCTCCTCTCCCTGCCCAGCGATTAGAAGCTGTGAAGAGGGGGGGGGGGGCGGGACCTCTGTGAAACTCCCCCCTGCAGCCCCGCCCCCACCTCTGTGACTGGAAGCTTGGGAAGAGGGGGCGGGGCCATATCCCAGACTCCCCCTCTCAGCTGCTCTTAACTTCTGCACCTCTGGCGAGCCAGAGGCAAATAAATGTCCTCTCTGGGGGTCCCACTGTGTTTTGGGAGATGACAGCAGAGAACTGCTCAAGTCAGAGAGAAGAGAAATGGGGCAGAGATGAAGGAAGGGAGAGAGAAACAATGTAGGGAGAGAGAGAGAGAATGGCAGAGGGGCTGGAGGAGGGAGGAAAACACAGAAGAAGGCATAGGCAATGGAGGAGAGAGAGGTGGGGTGCACAGGGACTGGAGGAGGGAGAGAAGTACAGAGGTGGGCATGGGGCTGAAGGAAGGAGAAAAACACAGAGAAAGGAGAAAGGGATAGAAGGGGTCAGAGGAGAGGGAAGAGAGACAACAGTGGCACAAGAACAGGTGAAAGAGGGAGAGAGAAAGGAGGCAGGTTCAGGGGCTGAGGGGGGAAATATAGGTACATTTATGCAAATAAGGGGAACCCCTCAAACATCCTGGTAGCCAGTCCCGATCTGTGGAAAAATCGGCAACCCTAATACACCATCCCACTACACACCAAGAACAGTAAAACACAATTCTTCAGTTTCTCTTTACAATTGTCTAACCAATAATATGAACATTTATTATGGTAATTACACCTAAATCTCATACAACTTTACAAAGTTTTATAAAAATCATTTAAAACTTATAGACATGCCAGATGTATTAAAAACATATGCATCTTAGACTAAAGAACCTATACATTTTGCACAAAAGCCTACATCCAACCAAGTTTTATGAAAGATGGGGAAAATGACAGATTCCGTTTGATTTTTCTTAAGTCAATTACAGTCCCTATAGGGCACCGATTTCCATGTCCTCACAGCAGCAACACCCGCCATCTGTGACAAAGTTATAACTCACATCTCTTTTCTGTGGCGCCCCACCTGCTTGCCAGTATAATTACCATATTAAATGTTAATATTATTGGGTATAAAATTGTAAAGAGAAACTGAAGAAATGTGTTTTACTGTTCTTGTTGTGTGGTGGGATATTTCACGATAGGAACAGTTTGGCAGTTTTGGGGTTCTGGTACAGTTTAATATACTCCCAAAGATCACAGATGACACATTCATTAGATACTGATATGATTTCTGAAACATATTTGTATTATGTCTATAAGGAGAAGGGCTAAACTGCGTGTCTGTGTCTTGCCAGTACTTCATACCTGATCAGACCAACCTACTTGCAGTGGCCCGAGACTGGAACTTCAGACTAGGCCCAGGCTTGATGCCAGGGCTCGGCCTGGTCCAGGAGCCGGATCCTGAGGCCTAGGCCCGATGCTAAGTCCCATAATCAGGGCTTCAGCCTTAGCCTAGGCCCAGAGGCTGGGGACCAGGCCTCCTGACATTTTTTTCCCCATCGACGTCCTTTTCAAAATAGCGCCCTCTGCTTGGAGGATGCACCGGAGTGACGTCTCTCTGGAGCCTCCTCTCAGGAGGAAAACTCCGGAGAGACGTCACTCTAGCAAGACCTCCAAGCGGAGGGTGCCATTTTGAAGAGCACACTGATGGAAGAAGATGTCTGGAGGCCTGGGTCCCTGGTTTCTGAGCCTGAGCAGGGCCCTGGCATTGGGATCTGCCAAAGCCTCAGCATCAGGACCCAGCCTCCAAGCCAGGCCCTGGCATCGGACCTGGGTCTATAGTCTGAGGCCCCAGGAACAGGACTCGACTTCCAGGCCGGGCCCAAGCATAAGGCCTAGGTCTTTGGACCCAGCCTCTAGGCCAGGTCTTGGCTTTAGGTCTGGATCAGCTGTGTCAATATGAATCTGACCAATGAACGGGGTAAGTGGAGGCCGTGGAAGTTCCTGGCCCTGGCTATTTTTTGGGGGTGGGAGAGATAGGGCACAGAGAGGCTTGGGAAAGCCCTGGGTTGTTTGTTTTTTTTGTTTTGTTTTTGGGTAGTTTTTAAATGTTTATTTAATTTCTGCAAGCTACAGAAACAAAATAAACATTGAACAAAGCGATATCTGGGAGGAAAAAAAAAAAAAAATCTAAACCCCAAATCAATTTTTTCCCTGTTCATCCCTACAAGTCATACAGACATAAAATCAAACACCCCGGGGAAGACCAGGCCAACAGTGCCATGGAGGCGCACGTTTCAGAACCGGGCCACTGCATCGACCTTATGGTCAGAATAAACAAAGGAAAATGTAAAACTATCCAGGAGCAGCAGAATTTTGAAGAAAAAATGATCAGACGCTTTAGAACTGACAGCCACACCATGCTAGATTTCTGGTAAATGTCTTTTTTTTTGCTCTTATGCGCTCTGAGCTGAAGAAGAAAGAGTGTCTCAGCTCTCAAACATTAGCCAAGAAATGGATTAAGTTAGTCCAATAAAAAGATATTACCTGACTTTTTTTTATTTGTTAACCTTTTATTTCTGTTCGTTCAAACTACTTCATCAGAGAAAAAAGTTATTGGGAATGGATCACAGCTAATCAATACGATGCCCCTCAGCGAAGCAAGAACGCCCTAAGGATTGGGGACCTTCCCTCATCCTCTTCCTCTGACTGCGTGGGAACAGGGGGTACAGGAGGGGGGAGGGGAAGACGCTCTGACCCCCGCACTTACCTCCTCCGTGACAAACTCCTTGCTGAGGCCAAAGTCCGTCAGCACAACATGACCTTCGCTATCCAAAAGGATGTTTTCCAACTTGATGTCCCGGTATACGATGTCCAGCTGAAAGGGGAGGATGAAGGACAGACAGACACAAGAGTTCAAGAAAGTGGGAGCAGAGGACAGAAGAACATAGGAAAGGCCCGAGATTATCTGTGCAGACCTGGGCCTCTCAGGTTTCAATTTATTTATTTAAAACGTTTATACCCCTCTTACCCATAGTCCTAGGCGGGTTCCAGAATCAGCATCCATAAGCATAAGGCAGATTTACTGTACAAAATTAAAATACAATCCAAAACAACCCTGACTCATGTCGCTGGTGGCCAAACATGATCCAGATAAGCAGACACATTAACACCTGAACGTCTTTTATACGGGGCTCGTTCTGAACCCCAGCTGGCAAAGATTTCCAAAAAAAAAAAAAAAAAATGGGACCTGCAAACTTTCAGCCTCCTGAAAAAGCAGCTTAACATACGCAACGATGGCCCATGCGGTCACACCGTCAGCAGGAGTTTGGTCTGCTCCATTCCCCCACCGGGGGGGGGTTGGAGGGGGGGTCCCATCCTCCCACCACCGGCTTCCCACGCACTGCCACAGCGAGAGCTGGGACTGCCCTAGAGGTTTCACCCCTTCCACTCCTCACCCCTGTCTCACCCGGTGCAGGTGCTCCAGGGCCAGGATTATCTCCCCGATGTAGATCCGGACCTCGTCCTCTGAGAAGTGATCTCTCTGGTAGAGGTGTGTGAACATCTCCCCCCCACTGACGTAATCTGAGAAAAGGGGAGGAGAAGTCAGGTCAGGTGGTCACCTCATGGCTCCTCACCCAGGATGTGGGTGGGAGACGGGCAAACACAGGATGAGGTGCAGCATGAAAGTGGGGAAGGGAGTGGAGAGATGGTGCCCCTTACCCAGGATGAGGTGCAGCTTGGCGTGAGTCTGGAAGGCGTAGTGCAGCGTGACGAGAAACGGAGACTGACGGATGTGCTCCAGCACCAGGCGCTCCGTCTTGGTGTGCTCTGTGGTCTTCGCTTTCTGCACAATGGCAGCTTTTTTCAGCACCTTCATTGCATACAGTTTCCCCGAGTCATGGCCTGTTGTCTTCCGCACCAGGAACACCTTCCCATACGCTGAGGGGAGAGAGAGCGTGTCAGTGTATGGATGCACCAGAGAGAAGGACACGCAGAACATGGGGTACGCCAGAGAGAAGGACACGCAGAACACGGGGTACACCAGAGAGGAGGACACGCAGAACACGGGGTACGCCAGAGAGGAGGACACGCAGAACATGGGGTACACCAGAGAGAAAGACACGGAGAACACGGGGTACGCCAGAGAGGAGGACACGCAGAACACGGGGTACGCCAGAGAGAAGGACACGCAGAACATGGGGTACGCCAGAGAGAAGGACACGCAGAACATGGGGTACGCCAGAGAGAAGGACACGCAGAACACGGGGTACACCAGAGAGAAAGACACGCAGAACACGGGGTACGCCAGAGAGAAAGGACACGCAGAACACGGGGTACGCCAGAGAGAGGACACGCAGAACACGGGGTACGCCAGAGAGGAGGACACGCAGAACACGGAGTACGCCAGAGAGAAGGACACGCAGAACACGGGGTACGCCAGAGAGGAGGACACGTGGAACACGGGGTACGCCAGAGAGAAGGACACGGAGAACACGGGGTACGCCAGAGAGAAAGACATGGAGAACATGGGGTACGCCAGAGAGAAAGACATGGAGAACACGGGGTACGCCAGAGAGAAAGGACACGCAGAACACGGGGTACGCCAGAGAGAAAGACATGGAGAACATGGGGTACGCCAGAGAGAAAGGACACGCAGAACACGGGGTACGCCAGAGAGAAAGGACACGCAGAACATGGGGTACGCCAGAGAAAACGGAGAGTGGGGCAAAGGCCCATGAATTATGTAAGAAATCCCAGGGACACTCATTCTCAGGGCCTTAGGTCATACTCCCACCCCCACATTCATTCTTAGTACTCTGCCCCCCACATTCATACTCCCACCCCCCACATTCACTCCCAGTACTCTAAACCCCCCCCCACACATTCACTCCCAGTACTCTAACCCCCCCCACACATTCACTCCCAGTACTATCATCCCCCTCACATTCATATTCCCACCCCCACATTCACTCCCAGTACTCTAACCCCCCCCCCATTCACTCCCAGTACTCTACCCCCCCACATTCATACTCCCCCCCCCCACATTCACTCCCAGTACTCTAACCCCCCCCCCCACATTCACTCCCAGTACTCTACCCCCCCACATTCATACTCCCCCCTCACATTCACTCCCAGTACTCTACCCCCCCCCCCACATTCACTCCCAGTACTCTACCCCCCCCCACATTCACTCCCAGTACTATCATCCCCCTCACATTCATATTCCCACCCCCCACATTCACTCCCAGTACTCTACTCCCCCACATTCATACTCCCCCCTCACATTCACTCCCAGTACTATCATCCCCCTCACATTCATATTCCCACCCCCCACATTCACTCCCAGTACTCTACTCCCCCACATTCATACTCCCCCCCCACATTCACTCCCCAGTACTATCATCCCCCCTCACATTCATATTCCCACCCCCACATTCACTCCCAGTACTCTACTCCCCCACATTCATACTCCCCCCCCTCACATTCACTCCCACTATCATCCCCCTCCCATTCATATTCCCACCCCCCCACATTCACTCCCAGTACTCTACTACTACCTCTACCCCCCCACATTCATACTCCCCCCTCACATTCACTCCCAGTACTCTACCCCCCCCCCACATTCACTCCCAGTACTCTACCCCCCCCCCCCACATTCACTCCCAGTGCTCTCATCCCCACATTCACTCCCAGTACTCTCACACCCCCCCCCACATTCATATTCCCACCCCCCACATTCACTCCCAGTACTCCCACCCCTCACATTCAGTCTCAATACCCCCAATATTCACCCTACCCCTTACTCATCCCAATCCATGGGGCACATACAGTGACCACAGAACATACAACATACAGGCCTCATATCAAGTCCTGTGGGCTGCGTTCAGTGAACCACCGACACACACTTAAGTAAACCTGCCAACCACCTGCTCATGGCCAGAACTTAAGGACAAAAGTCCCCCCTCCTCCACTTCTGGTTTCTCAGGGACAGACCACCCCCTCCCCCCGCCCAACCCAGCCCCCCATCTCACCTCCAGTTCCCAGGACCTTTATCAGCTCAAAGTTCTCCATGCCAACCTTCTCCTCATGTCCCGTCAGGTTTGCTGCAGGAGGGAAAAACGCAGAGCGTAAAGTCTGAGTTCCATTCCCAGCCTTGGCTAGGAGTACAGAGATTAAGAGGTCATTCCGGTTCCTGCTCCCTGGGCTGGGAGCGCTGCAGAGGTCTGCAGACCCGGGTTCCAGTCCCGGCTCTGGCTCCTCTCAGCCTGGACTGTACCTGCTCACACCTGGACAGGTCAGAACTGTGCGTTGCTCTTAGGGTGACATCTTGTGGTCAGCAAAAGATCAGAATGGGAAGACTGCATCAGGCATTCACGGTAACAGAGTAAATGATTGCAGATAGAGATCCAAAGGCCCAGCCAGTCTGCCCAGCAAAACGTTTAGGGTTGTAACTGTCGTTCTCTGCCAGACTTGCTCTAAATAAGGAACAAGGGGCATAGGAGAAAGGGGGATAATACTGGGAGCCGTGCAGGATGACTTCCCGATGAGGATCAGACACTAGATAAGGGAAGAGGCCCTGAATAAGGTGGCAGCGCTACTGTTTCTCATGCTCTGACTGTTCCCCTTCCCCGATCCTTAAAATCCAAAATTTCCACCCCTAAGTCGTCCTGGAATTCTCAAGCATCTTCATCGGGATGGGGTTAAGCACCACCTGAGGGGGTCTGGAATCTGCCTCCTGCATCCACATTCCCTGACCTCCGACTGCCCGCCCACAGACAGCACCAAACATTACAATTTGGATTGCACTCCAAATCTGAAAACATATTCCAAGCACTGATGGGAGAAACAAGCAGAGAGAAAGAGAGAGACCCACACACACTGAAGAGGGTGCCAGCGTAGGGGTTTGTGAGTGTGTGGGGGGGAGGTGCATTTTCCTCCCACCCTCTCCTGCTGTAACCTGGACTCGGGCTGATTGTGTAACAGGCTCTGACTCATCTCTCCACGTGTAACAAGTCACCTTCTTCTAGGGAAAGCCTTACGAAACATCGGGCTGGGGTGACCCAGATTCCAGGAGGAAGAGCGGAAGAGCTCTTCCCTATGTCTGCACGCTATACTGGGAGGGCCCAGAAATGCCAGAAACTCCGGCAAAATGCAGGGAGTGCTGGGGCTGAAAATACCAGAGGAGACTCCGGCAAAATGCAGGGAGTGCTGGGGCTGAAAATACCAGAGGAGACTCCGGCAAAATGCAGAGAGCGCAGGGCTGAAAGTACCAGAGGAATCTCCAGCAAAATGCAGGAAGTGCAGGGGCTGAAAATACCAGAGGAATCTCCAGCAAAATGCAGGGCATGCAGGGGCTGAAAATACCAGAGGAGACTCTGGTAAAATGCAGGGAGTGCAGGGGCTGAAAATACCAGAGGAGACTCCGGCAAAATGCAGAGAGCGCAGGGCTGAAAGTACCAGAGGAATCTCCAGCAAAATGCAGGAAGTGCAGGGGCTGAAAATACCAGAGGAGACTCCGGCAAAATGCAGGGAGTGCAGGGGCTGAAAATACCAGAGAAATCTCCGGCAAAATGCAGGGAGTGCAGGGGCTGAAAATAGCAGCGGGCAGTTAGGGTGTGAGTGTGTCTTGTGTTGTGGAGAAGAGGTGCTCATACCTTTCGTGGGAGGGAAAATGATAGCAACAAAGGCAGGGATCCCTGATGGAGAAAAAAAAAAAAAAAGGGCGTCAAGGGGCCTGATCTAGGAGACATCCCTCTTGCGTTGCTCAATCATAGAACCCGTAACCACCTAGGCAAGTCATCCGGGGGGAAGGGTAGACAGGAAAGAGCTGCTGAAATGAATTTAAAGCTAAGTAAGCAACCAGGGCGGACCCTATTTCAGTCAGGTGCTAGGAGTTCGCAGCAGGTGAGTCTCGGATATGTACAAAGACGAGAGCTCTGTGCTAATGTGCGTACAGACTATAACACAAACACCCGACGCCTCTTATAGAAAGAGCTTTACATATTCTAGGGTACGGACAGCCAGTTACAAAGATGTAAACACACAAAAGCAACATACTTTTTACATGTGTATATCGTGGTGCATGGAGCAAAGTGCATGCAGAGATAACATTCTGTCCTCATTCGCAGGGCCGTCTCTCTGTTCCACTGAATACAACACCATGTATCATTGTATCTGTATAATCCACGCACTTTATTACAATTTATCAACCACGTTTTTGAAGAAACGTACTCAAGGTGGGGTACATCAGGTTAGACTAGAGCGGTGACTGCTACGGCCTTACATTAGAGAAGAGGTGGGCGCAATGCACAGGAACTCCTTCGCACTGGACTGGGAGCGGGACAGACTACAGCAGAGACGGAGCAAACGCAAGCCACACACACCCTATGAGGTACAGAAATCTAGAGACAAATGAAACACATAATAGAGGCCTATCATGGTGATAGGCAATAAATAGATATTATATGTAAATATGTGCACAAACACGGTATAAAACAGCAACCTCGTCCCCCTGGCACAAGGCATACGGGACTGGAACCCGGAGTCTGGCAGGGTTTGCCGTCACCCCTCTTCAAGGCCTGGCAGAAGAGCCACGGTGTCATCAATTTTGGGCCACGGAGTTAATTCTGAATTAGGCATAAGTCTTCTGGAAGGAAGCTGCAGAGGGCAGGGGCAGCTGCTGTCGCCAAGGCCTACTGGCCTGGTGTCAGACCGTCTGACCTCTCCCAGGTGAGGGGGGGGGGGGTGCTATGGGGAGGTCCCCGAGGAGGGAGGACAGGAGGCCTGCCTGTTCTTCGGGTAACCCGGAGAGCCCCCGATATCAGGGCTGGGGCTTTAAATCTGGCCTTGTACGGCACCCATAGCTAGGAAGGTTTGTGCAGGATGGGGTGTGGCACGATAAGAGCCTCCCGTTCTGGTGCTGCGGCATTTGTAGTAGTTGTAGGCGCTTCCTTTCCACACTGGTATTGCATAACACATTACAGAAGTAACAATGCAATGGCATGGATTACTGTGGCCATGCTTGCTTGCTCAATGTAGTGTACACATTGCCTGTACCTGTCTTATACTGCATGTGTGTGTCTGTATTTAATACACACAGAATGCTAAGTGTGGTAAGAGATGGCATAGACAGTGTGAAATAGACGTATATAGAAGCAATTGATACACGCTACGGCCCAAGAGTAAACATATACACATTACCAATGCTGTGTACAGCCACAGTTAAATCCATATACACTGAGAGAGCGTGTTATCCATACATAGCTACATACATGCACACCCAGTCCTAGGTTGCATGTGAACAGTGTTGAGCATGTACATGAAGAGCATGTTACATTAACAGACTGTATATCGCACCTTAGATTTCAAGAGGCCTCTGCTACCTTGTAATGGGTATATAGATTTAAGTCGGTGTATGTTTACTCTTGGGCTATAGCCTATATCACGCTCTCTGTGCTGTCTCTCACCATGCAGAGCACTCTCTCAGGCCGATACAGTGCAGTGCGTTTTCGGCGCACGTCTATTACCTCTTATGCTGTAAGGGGTTTAGCGCACGCGTTAAATTCTGAGCATCCGTTTTCCTAACCCATGGCTGTCAGTGGGTTCGGAAACTGACGCCGGTAAAATTGAGCGTCGGTTGTTGGAACCCGCCGACAGCCACCTCTATGCAAATAAGGAGGTGCTAGGGAGGCACTATTGTCCCTAGCGCCCTCTTATTAACGCGACCCCGGTGCTTACCGTGGGTGAGCCGGTGTTGCACGGTCACGGTGCCGCCGTCCCCTTCCTTCCTCCGCCCCGTCCCCCATGACTCCGGTTCGGACTCCGGTTCCGTCAGGCTCCGGGCTTTCCCTCGCCTGCGGTTCAGTGGCGGACGGGGCAGAAACCCGCGGACATACCAGCAGCCTCGAACGGGACCCGATCTCGATCAAGAGCTGTCAAATCCCCCGCCGCTCCCGCGCTCTCAGCTTCTCGCTCTCCGGGGCGGGGACCTCCCACCCTCCTCAACACAGAGTGCCCGCTCTCCCACGAGTCTTACGGTATTAGCCTGTGTGTGTATATCTGTCTAACCTGTCTCTTAAATATAGACACTCACATGTAACATTGTTACATGCATTACAACACATATACAGGTAATGTATATACTATAGTGAAAAGGTGAGAATAGGCCTCTTGAAATCTAACTTGACATACATACAGTCGTGTGTGTTATGGTTGTTACTGCTTTTGATTTTTATGATTTTAATCATGTGTCTACACTTGTACATTTTATTTTGTGTTTAGAAATGTTTGGTTTTGTATGTTTTTGTGCTATATGTCAAACTGTATACCACTTAGTACAATGTATATGATTTAAGCAGTTTATAAAAAACTGTTAAATAAATAAACAGGCGCATTCTCCTAGAAAAATATATTACATACACACAGAAGCTAAGTCTAAATATACACATTACTCAAATGTATATAGAATTAGAGCATATACATAGTATTAGATATATATGCCATGCTAGATTAGATAGTTATAGTACACACTGTGTGTGTTACAGTGTTAGATATATACACACAGTGCCAGAACCTATATAGCATTATACCACACACATAAACATACAGATCCCTGTGCTGGAAAGTTACAATGTGACACACACATACACACACCCACCTAACCCACACTACCACACTGGAAGGTCGCAGTGTGACACAAATACATACATTCCCATGCTAGAGGGTCACAGTATGACATACACACACACAGACATACATATATACACACACACACATCCAAGCTGGAAGGGTATAATATGACACACACACACACTGCTGGAAGGTTACAGTGTGACACAAATATACACAGATCCCCATACTGGAAGGTTAAGGTGTGACACACACATCCCCGTGCTGGAAAATTACAATGTGATATACACACACACAGAGCTGGAAGATTACAGGGTGACACACATACACACTGGAATTTTACAGTGACCCTCTAGCATGGGGATGTATGTATTTGTGTACACACATCCCTGTACTGGAAGGTTACAGTGTGACACACACATCCCTGTGCTGGAAAATTACAATGTGATATACACACACACAGAGCTGGAAGATTACAGGGTGACACACATACACACTGGAATTTTACAGTGACCCTCTAGCATGGGGATGTATGTATTTGTGTACACACATCCCTGTACTGGAAGGTTACAGTGTGACACACACATCCCTGTGCTGGAAAATTACAATGTGATATACACACACACACAAACAGAGCTGGAAGATTACACGGTGACACACATACACACATCCCTGTACTGGAAGGTTACAATGGGACACATACACTGTTCTAGAGGGTTACAATGTGACACAAACACTGTTCTGCAAGATTTACAGGGTGACACGCACATCCCTATGCTGGATGGTTAAACATACACATCATGCTGGAAGGTTACAGTGTGACAGACACACACACACTGTGCTGGAAGGTTACAGTGAGAGACACACATACACATCCCTGTGCTGGAAGTTATCAGTGTAACATACACACACAAATCTCTGTGCTGGAAGGTTACAATGAGACACACACACACACAACACACATCCCTGTGCTGGAAGGATACAGTGAGACACACACATCCCCATGCTGGAAGGTTAGTGTGACACATGTACACACATCCCCATGCTGGAAGGTTACAGAGACACACACACATCATGCTGGAAGGTTACAGTGTGACAAGCACACATCCTTGTGCTGGAAGTTTACAGTGAGACACACACATCCCCATGATGGAAGGATACCGTGAGACACACAGACACACACATCCCCATACTGGAAGGTTAGTGTGACACATGTACACACATCCCCATGCTGGAAGGTTACAGAGAGACACACACACATCATGCTGGAAGGTTACAGTGTGACAAGCACACATCCTTGTGCTGGAATTTTACAGTGACACACACACAACACACATCCCTGTGCTGGAAGGATACAGTGAGACACACATATCCCCACGCTGGAAGGATACAGTGAGACACACACATCCCCATGCTGGAAGGTTAGTGGGACACATGCACACACATCCCCATGCTGGAAGGTTACAGTGAGACACTCACACACATATCCCTATGCTGGAAAGTTACAGTGAGACACACACACACACACACACACATCATGCTGGAAGGTTACAGAGACACACACACCATGCTGGAAGGTTACAGTGTGACAAGCACACATCCTTGTGCTGGAATTTTACAGTGAGACACACGCACAACACACATCTCCGTGCTGGAAGGTTACAGTGAGACACAAACACAAATCCTGATGCTGGAAGGTTACAGTGTGACACACATACCATGCTGGAAGGTTACAGTGAGACACAAACACCACTCCTGATGCTGGAAGGTTACAGTGTGACACACAGATACCATGCTGGAAGGTTACAGTGTGCCACACACACATCCCTGTGCCAGAAGGTTACATCAAGACACACAAACACTCAAATACACACAACCCCATGCTGGAAGGTTACAGTGAGACTCACAGACGCGCACAAACACACACACACCATGCTGGAAGGTTACAGTGTGTCGTACACACACATCCCTATGCCAGAAGGTTACAGTGAGACACACAAACACACACACCATGCTGGAAGGTTACAGTATGTCATACACACACACCCCTAAGCTGGAAGGTTACAGTGAGGCACACACACACATCCCTGTGCTGGAAGGATACAGTGAGAGACACACACACACACAAATCCCTGTGCTGGGAGGATACAGTGAGACACACATCCCTGTGCTGGAAGGATACAGTGAGACACACAGACACACATCCCCATGCTGGAAGGATACAGTGAGACACACACATATTCCTATGCTGGAAAGTTACAGTGAGACACACACACACATCATGCTGGAAAGTTACAGTGAGACACACACACACACACCATGATGGAAGGTTACAATGTGTCATACACACACATCCCTATGCCGGAAGGTTACAGTGAGATACACAAACACACACACACCATGCTAGAAGGTTACAGTGTGACACGCACACACCTCCGTACTGGAAGGTTATAGTGAGACACACACATCTCCGTGCTGGAAGGTTACAGTGAGACACACACACATCCCCATGCTGGAAAGTTATAGTGAGACACACACACATCCCCAAGCTGGAAGGTTACAGTGAGACACACACCCCCCCCACACACACACACATCCCTGTTTTGGAAAGTTATAGTGAGACACACACACACACCATGCTAGAAGGTTACAGTGAGACACACACATATATCCCCGTGCTGGAAGATTACAGTGTGACACACAGACACCATGCTGGAAGGTTACAGTGTGCCACACACACATCCCTGTTCCAGAAGGTTACATCGAGACACACAAACACCCACACATCCCCATGCTGGAAGGTTACAGTGAGACACACAGACTCGCACAAACACACACACACACCATGCTAGAAGGTTACAATGTGTCATACACACACATCCCTATGCCGGAAGGATACAGTGAGACACACAAACACACACACCATGCTGGAAGGTTATAGTGTGTCATACACACATCCCGGTGCTGGAAGGATACAGTGAGACACACGCATCCCTGTGCTGGGAGGATACAGTGAGACACTCATGCACATATTCCTATGCGGGAAAGTTACAGTGAGACACTCACACACATATCCCTATGCGGGAAAGTTACAGTGAGACACTCACACAAATCATGCTGAAAGGTTACAGTGAGACACACACACATTCTTGTGCTGGAAGGTTACAGTGTGACACACACACACCATGCTGGAGGGTTACAGTGTGTCATACACACACATCCCTATGCCGGATGGTTACAGTGAGACACAGAAACACACACACACCATGCTGGAAGGTTACAGTGTGTCATACACACACATCCCTATGCCGGAAGGTTACAGTGAGACACACAAACACACACCATGATGGAAGGTTACAGTGTGTCATACACACACATCCCTATGCCGGAAGGTTACAGTGACATACACAAACACACACACCATGATGGAAGGTTACAGTGTGTCATACACACACATCCCTGTGCCGGAAGGTTACAGTGAGACACACAAACACACACACACCTTGATGGAAGGTTACAGTGTGTCATACACGCACATTCCTGTGCCGGAAGGTTACAGTGAGACACACAAACACACACACACCATGATGGAAGGTTACAGTGTGTCATACACGCACATTCCTGTACCGGAAGGTTACAGTGAGACACACAAACACACACCATGATGGAAGGTTACAGTGTGTCATACACACATATCCCTATGCCGGAAGGTTACAGTGAGATACACAAACACACACACACACCATGATGGAAGGTTACAGTGTGTCATACACACACATCCCTGTGCCGGAAGGTTACAGTGAGACACACAAACACACACACACCATGATGGAAGTTTACAGTGTGTCATACACACACATGCCTATGCCGGAAGGTTACAGTGAGACACACAAACCATGATGGAAGGTTACAATGTGTCATACACACACATCCCTGTGCCGGAAGGTTACAGTGAGACACACAAACACACACACACCATGATGGACGGTTACAGTGAGACACACAACACACACACACACCATGATGGAAGGTTATAATGTGTCATACACACACATCCCTATGCCGGATCGTTACAGTGAGACACACAAACCATGATGGAAGGTTACAATGTGTCACACACACACATGCCTATGCCGGAAGGTTACAGTGAGACACACAAACACACACACACCATGATAGAAGGTTACAGTGTGTCATACACACACATCCCTATGCCGGATGGTTACAGTGAGACACACAAACACACACACACCATGATGGAAGGTTACAATGTGTCATACACACACATCCCTATGCCGGAAGGTTACAGTGAAACACACAAACACACACACACCATGATGGAAGTTTACAGTGTATCATACACACACATCCCTATGCCGGAAGGTTACAGTGAAACACACAAACACACACACACACACACCATGTTGGAAGGTTACAGTGTGTCATACACACACATCCCTATGCCGGAAGGTTACAGTGAGAGACACAAACACACACACACACACACACACACACCATGATGGAAGGTGACAGTGTGTCATACACACACATCCCTATGCCGGAAGGTTACAGTGAGACACACAAACACACATACACCCTGATGGAAGGTTATAGTGTGTCATACACACACATGCCTTTGCCGGAAGGTTACAGTGAGACACACAAACACACACACTCTCTGATGGAAGGTTACAATGTGTCATACACACACATCCCTATGCCGGATGGTTACAGTGAGACACACAAACACACACACACCATGATGGAAGGTTACAATGTGTCATACACACACATCCCTATGCCGGAAGGTTACAGTGAGAGACACAAACACACACACACACCATGATGGAAGGTTACAGTGTGTCATACACACACATCCCTATGCCGGAAGGTTACAGTGAGACACACAAACACACATACACCCTGATGGAAGGTTATAGTGTGTCATACACACACATGCCTATGCCGGAAGGTTACAGTGAGACACACAAACACACACACACCATGATGGAAGGTTACAATGTGTCATACACACACATCCCTATGCCGGAAGGTTACAGTGAAACACACAAACACACACACACACACACCATGTTGGAAGGTTACAGTGTGTCATACACACACATCCCTATGCCGGAAGGTTACAGTGAGAGACACAAACACACACACACACACACACACCATGATGGAAAGTTACAGTGTGTCATACACACACATCCCTATGCCGGAAGGTTACAGTGAGACACACAAACACTCACACACCATGATGGAAGGTTATAGTGTGTCATACACACACATGCCTATGCCGGAAGGTTACAGTGAGACACACAAACACACACACACCATGATGGAAGGTTACAATGTGTCATACACACACATCCCTATGCCGGATGGTTACAGTGAGACACACAAACACACACACACCATGATGGAAGGTTACAATGTGTCATACACACACATCCCTATGCCGGAAGGTTACAGTGAGAGACACAAACACACACACACACACCATGATGGAAGGTTACAGTGTGTCATACACACACATCCCTATGCCGGAAGGTTACAGTGAGACACACAAACACTCACACACCATGATGGAAGGTTACAGTGTGTCATACACACACATGCCTATGCCGGAAGGTTACAGTGAGACACACAAACACACATACACCCTGATGGAAGGTTATAGTGTGTCATACACACACATCCCTATGCCGGAAGGTTACAGTGAGACATACAACACACCATGCTAGAAGGTTACAGTGTATCATACACACACATCCCTATGCCGGAAGGTTACAGTAAGACACACAAACACACACACACACACACACACCATGATGGAAGGTTACAATGTGTCATACACACACATCTCTATGCCGGAAGGTTACAGTGAAACACACAAACACACACACCATGATGGAAGGTTACAATGTGTCATACACACACATCCCTATGCCGGAAGGTTACAGTGAAACACACACACACCATGATGGAAGGTTACAGTGTATCATAAACACACATCCATATGCCGGAAGGTTACAGTGAGACACACAAACACACACACACCATGATGGAAGGTTACAATGTGTCATACACACAGATCCCTATGCCGGATGGTTACAGTGAGACACACAAACACACAGACACCATGATGGAAGGTTACAATGTGTCATACACACACATCCCTATGCCGGAAGGTTACAGTGAGACATACAACACACCATGCTAGAAGGTTACAGTGTATCATACACACACATCCCTATGCCGGATGGTTACAGTGAGACACACAAACACACACACACCATGATGGAAGGTTACATTGTATCATACACACACATCCCTATGCCGGAAGGTTACAGTGAGACACACACACACACACACACCATGATGGAAGGTTACATTGTATCATACACACACATCCCTATGCCGGAAGGTTACAGTGAGACACACACACACACACACACCATGATGGAAGGTTACATTGTATCATACACACACATCCCTATGCCGGAAGGTTACAGTGAGACACACACACACACACCATGATGGAAGGTTACAGTGTGTCATACACACACATCTCTATGCCGGAAGGTTACAGTGAGACACACACACACACACACACACCATGATGGAAGGTTACAGTGTGTCATACACACACATCCCTGTGCCGGAAGGTTACAGTGAGACACACACACACACACACCATGATGGAAGGTTACAGTGTGTCATACACACACATCCCTATGCCGGAAGGTTACAGTGAGACACACACACACACACACACCATGATGGAAGGTTACATTGTATCATACACACACATCCCTATGCCGGAAGGTTACAGTGAGACACACACACACACACCATGATGGAAGGTTACAGTGTGTCATACACACACATCTCTATGCCGGAAGGTTACAGTGAGACACACACACACACACACACACCATGATGGAAGGTTACAGTGTGTCATACACACACATCCCTGTGCCGGAAGGTTACAGTGAGACACACACACACACACACCATGCTGGAAGGTTACAGTGTGTCATACACACACATCTCTATGCCGGAAGGTTACAGTGAGACACACAAACACACACCATGATGGAAGGTTACAGTGTGTCATACACACACATCCCTGTGCCGGAAGGTTACAGTGAGACACACACACACCATGATGGAAGGTTACAGTGTGTCATACACACACATCTCTATGCCAGAAGGTTACAGTGAGACAGACACACACACACACACACACACACACACACACACACACACACCCCATGCTAGAAGGTTACGATATATACTTGGCCTTAGATACATCCCCGGTGCGTTATCTGTATCCACAGCCCGATCCGGTGCTTACCGTGGGTGAGCCGGTGTTGCACGGTCACGGTGCCGCCGTCCCCTTCCTCCTCCGCCCCGTCCCCCATGACTCCGGTTCGGACTCCGGTTCCGTCAGGCTCCGGGCTTTCCCTCGCCTGCGGCTCAGTGGCGGACGGGGCAGGAACCCGCGGACATACCCGCAGCCCCGAAGGGGACCCGATCTCGACCCGGAGCTGTCAAATCCCCCGCCGCTCCCGCGCTCTCGGCTTCTCGCTCTCCGGGGCGGGGACCTCCCGCCCTCCCCAGCCCGGAACCAGAGCGCGGGCGGGGCTGCGACTACGGGGGCCGGCGAGGACCAGAGAGGGAGGGGGAGACCGCCCGCGGTGAGGCGGAGACGCCGGGGGAGGCAGGGACGGGAGAGGAGGGCGAAGGACAGGATTGAAAGGGAAAGGGACAAGAGGGCAGGGGAATAGGAAAGGAGGAAGGCAAAACAGAGGCGGAGAGAGCTGGAGGGCAGGGACAGGGAAGAGGAAGTGAGAGAGGGAAAGCAGAAGAGAGCTGGGGTAGGCAGGAACAGGAGGGACGGGGAGGATCACGGAAGGAGCTGATGGAGGAAGGAGGAGTGCATGGATTGGAAAAGAGGGAGGGAGAGGAGAGGAAAGAGAAGAGTGAGGATAGTGGGAGGATGGTGAAAAGGAACAGAGACAGAGAGGAAGGAGAGAGCAGAGAGGGGAGGGAAGAAGCGGGATCAACGGAGGGGAAATGGCCAAGGGATTCTCCTCTATTTTCTGTTTCTTGGTCCATTCAGTCCCTACCACTCTCTCCAATATTGAGCTTTCCCTTTCATCTTTCCTGTCCTTCAGTCCTCATTCTATCTCCCACTCTCTCCTCTCTCCCCTGACTCCTCCTCCGGTCTTCTCTCCACTCTTTCACCCACTCTAATAGCCATTTCCCCCCCCCCCCCCCCCCCGCACTCTCCCTATCCCCATCCTTCATCAGCCCCTTTTCTTCTGTCTCACCAGCATCCCTTTCCCTCCTTCATCTCCTCCGCCCCCCCCCCCCTTTCCACTCTGCCATCTCCTCCCAGACCTGTCCCTTTTCTCTCTCCCTCTCCATGACCCCCTTGTCCACCCTTTCAAGCCCTCCTGGTCCCTTTGCACCATCTCTCCATCCTGCCCTACCTTCCTGCGCTCTGTCTCACAGCCCTAGCCCAGGCAGCACACCCCCTACTCACACCTCCACCCAATTGTCCAGTCCCTGCGCCCCCCCCCCCCCAATCCTGAGTCCCTGCTCTCCCCCCCCCCCCATCCCCGGGCCCGCACCGCAGCAGAGCTCGCACCCTTCTCCCTTGGCCTCTTTTCCTTTAACCACCCTCCTTGTCTGTTTCGGCTCAGAGCAGCAGAGATGCGGTGGCAGCTGCTCCTAAGGCACTTGGCTCTTCTGCTGCTGCTGCCAGCTCCTCTTTCCAGCTCTCTGCGGGGTGGCCTCTCTCACAGGTTGTCTGTCTGGCAGCTCCTGCTCTCCTTTTTTTTTTATCGGGCTCCCACTGCCAGCCCTCACGCTTTCTCTGTTTCCGTGTCACAGCTCGGTAACTCTCCCTGCCCCTCTCTGGCACCCACCGCCCCATGCTAAGCAGAGTTGCAGGACGTGAGGGTGGCGCTTGTGCGCAGGGCCAGGCGAGGTTCAGCTCGGCCAGGCTCTCTGGGCTTGGAGCCGGTGAGGGCAGGGTGTTCTGTGCCAAGCCAAAGATGTTGTTTTTTTTCATATGCTACTTTCTGGCAGGGGTGCCAAGGGACCCCACCTTTAGAGAGCACATTTCTAGTGCCTTGTATCTGTATAGGGCTTCTAGGCCCAATCCCCCATTTCCTGCCATGGTAAATTCTGCAGCATATTTACATAAATTTACATTACTTGGGGGGGGGGGGGGGTCACAGGGAAGGTCATTTTTTAAATCCAGTGGCTCAATTGCAGGCCCAGGGGCATTTAACTATCCCCAGACCCACAACTGAATTTTTGGGGTTGGTCAGTGGACTTTGCCTCTGCTTTATGGCAGGTGCCCAGTCTGTGTGATAAGTCTCACGCATGTATTTCAAAATGAAATTCCCCACCTATTGTCTGCTGACTTCACCCTCCCCTGACCTGCAAGGGGGATGGCAGCTTTGAAGGGTGATTGTATTTTGGTAACTGCTCAGTTACCTGGCTAAAATCATTTGAAAACTGCTCTCAGTGAATATAAAATGTCAATTAAAACACTTGTCACATAACTGGCATTCATTTTCTAACCACAGTGTATCTGATGACTGTGACATTGAATACGATCAGTTGCTTAATTCTTCAGTTCAACTGTTTCAGTAGGGAAGTGTTTGTCATCTACCAGTTCAACCAGTTATGAATTGGACCTGCAGAGCATGTGAACACCATTTTAAAATGTATATTTGCCATATATCAATAAAGCTTATTTTGTAAATTAAAAAAAAAAAAAAAAATCCACAAAACATTCCCACTGCTGTTGCTCAGTCAGCTTCCCACCCGGTGTCTGATTTTTATGCCAGCTCCCACGTTTGCTTAACTTGCTCTCCAGTCTTCCACGTGGAAGAGCGACTCATGGCATTCCTGGGGGGGGGGGGGGAATGACTCACCCCCCTCCCCCACCTACACAAGCTCCCAGGTGCCACGCTCTCTCCCAGCCCACGGCAGCACTTTCCCACACAATAATCTCAGGAGCGACTCTCCCTTCCCTAGAGTAAACCTCTCTCCCCTATGCGGGAGGGGGTCACAAAAATAGCTCTACCTCTCAGCTGTGTGTTTAGGGACAGACACATGTAATCCACCCACACAACTAAAGGGTCTCCCAGGGCTGGGGAGGAAAGGCTGGAGCAGAGAATAGAGCAGCAAGTGATAGCATAAAACCCACCTTATGTAGCTACAGCAAGTATTGCAATTAAAATCAGTGCATGCACAGTTACACAGCGCATTAGGATTCTTACATCCTATAGCAAACACTAACAAATGGCATTATAATAAAAAATAGAAGATTTTTATTAACATGGAACAGTGGGGAAACTCAGGTTGCAAGATATTAAAAAAAAAATCACTAGCCCTTCTCTGTATCTGTTCAATTAACTTACAAAATACTTCAAACTCCCACCTAAATTCAGGCCACAGTAATGATATACATTCTCAGTTAAGTCTCATGTGAGTTCTGCTTTCCTTTTCATTTAGGCAAGCTGCTCCACTTTGTGCTTGATGAAGCTGTTGTAGATTCTTGAAATCCTGAGCTCAGTTCAGCTGCAGTGTTCACTTGCTTCGGGAGATTAGAAGTCCTAGTTCTAAAGAAAAAAAAAAAATTCCCTCTCTACTCTATATAAAATTATGACAGATCTTCTGAATTTCCCCGCAACTAAGTCAGCCTCTTACTGAATGTATACAGAGACTATTCTAAATACTGTTCTTCTAGCTATAAATGATACAAAAGGTGCGAAAATTCTTGGAACTCACACTTTTCCCTCACTACAAAATAAAAAAAAATAAATTTCCTAGCGTGTAGCAGATGGACTCAAAACAAATGGGTATAGTGTGCTCGTGCTAGCAGTTGGAGACGGATCTGACGTCAGCACGGGTACAAATACCCCCACAGGAAGTGCCGCAAATCGGTAATTCCCGTCTCCAAAGCAGTTTGGAGCTACCTCACGCTCGCTGAGCGTGTTTCCAAATTCGAACGACTAAATTCCTAGAAAAAACCAAACCATATCCTTGCCTACCACGGAAGGTTTGAAGAAGTCGGAGGAAGGTCGAATGCTACGCCATCTTGACATCGGCAGACTGCTGTCCAGATACCTGGAAATGTCAGAAGCAGTACGAAAGACGGACCACCTGTTCGTCCTGCACAGCGGGAAGAAGCAAGGGGAAGCGGCCTCATGGGCAACCATCGCCCACTGGATTAAAGAAGTTATCAAGGCAGCCTACATCGAGGCGGGAAAACCACCACCTCTACAGGTCAAAGCTCACTCTACCAGAGCGCAGGCGGCCTCTTGGGCAGAAGCTAAGCTGCTGTCGCCTGCAGAGATATGTAAAGCGGCGACGTGGTCCTCCCTCCATACCTTCTCCAGATTCTACCGTCTGGACTTTCAGGCCAGGGAGGACACAGCATTTGCGAGGGCGATCCTACACGGTCCTCGGGCAGCCTCCCGCCCAGTCCGGGAGTAGCTTTTGTACATCCCACTTGTTTTGAGTCCATCTGGCTACACGCCAGGAAATGTTGAGATTACTTACCTGATAATCTCCTTTTCCTTAGTGTATGCAGATGGACTCAGCATCCCGCCCGGCTGCCGGCATACATGGGGATTCACCGAACTCACGGTAAGCCATGTTTTCTTATAATAGGCCATCCACCCTGCCGGGTGTCGACGCCTCCCCGTTGTGATCACTGGCGGTCTCCAGCTACTATCAATCGGTCAGGGTAATCCTGTTCATTTAATTGATCGGTCAGCTACAGCTTTGGCAAGGAAGATTACTGAAGTGCTTCACTTCCTGTGGGGGTATATGTACCCGTGCTGACGTCAGATCCGTCTCCAACTGCTAGCACGAGCACACTATACCCATTTGTTTTGAGTCCATCTGCATACAATAAGGAAAAGGAGATCATCAGGTAAGTAATCTCAACATTACTGCTTTCTTGGTACTGCTATATAATTACTATGTTACAGAGTATGGCTCGGTGGAATGCTCCCCTGTGTCTGCAACCTCTCCATTGTGGTAGCAGCCATGTAGCTGGGGGGAGGAACTTCACCTCATTGCTATGTCCTTCTGTCCTTTCCTCGCTCTACCTATCCGATGGCACATAAAAGAAAACCTTTCTTTTACATCTAATTAAAAAAAGTTCATTGGCAATCGATCCCTTTGGCTCCTCATTGGCTCTGGGCCGGGATTACATCCCCAAGTTCTGATTCCAAGGATTGCCATAAGTTCGTTCAACTTAAAATTTCCTTCTGCCAAAATATCCAATTAACCTAAGCAATTGTAGTCAGGTACACTTGGTGTCACTACAGTCCAAGGGATAATACCACTGGCTTCCAGTCATGTCACCCCCCTCTCCCCCCTGGAGTGAAATCATGCATGGCTACTCTCTGTGTGACCACCAAGGTACTGCTAAGTGATTCACATGTCCCTGTTTGCTAGTCAGAGCAAGAACAATACCTTAAGCTTCGGCTTACATTCCTCCCCACTAAGAATTAATGTTGTCCCCAACATTAACACAAAACTCAACTTGATAACATCATAAACAAATCCACAACTCTGTTCTTTGTTTTCCAAACATAGTCACTCTGATTGCACTTTCATCAGAATAACTTCACAGAAAAGCAGCTTTAATACCGCTCATCAACATATGAGCGGTATAAAGCTGCATCAGCATCACTGATAAACCCAATAGTAGAGATGTGAATCGTGTGTTCGATCGTCTTAACGATCGATTTCGGCTGGGAGGGGGAGGGAATCGGATCGTCGCAGTTTGGGTTTTTTAAATATCGTGTAAATCGAAAACCGGCACACTAAAACATCCCTAAAACCCACCCCGACCCTTTAAAATAAATCCCCCACCCTCCCGAACCCCCCAAAATGCCTTAAATTACCTGGGGTCCAGTGGGGGGGGGGGGGAGGGGAAGGGGGAGGGCGGGAAAACCGGCACACTAAAACAACCCTAAAACCCACCCTGACCCTTTAAAATAAATCCCCCACCCTCCCAAACCCCCCCAAAATGCCTTAAATTACCTGGGGTCCAGTGGGGGGGTCCCGGTGTGATCTTCCACTCTCGGGCACACTAAAACAACCCTAAAACCCACCCCGACCCTTTAAAATAAATCCCCCACCCTTCCGAACCCCCCCAAAATGCCTTAAATTACCTGGGGTCCAGTGGGGGGGTCCCGGTGTGATCTTCCACTCTCGGGCACACTAAAACAACCCTAAAACCCACCCCGACCCTTTAAAATAAATCCCCCACCCTCCCAAACCCCCCCAAAATGCCTTAAATTACCTGGGGTCCAGAGGAAGGGTCCCGGTGTGATCTTTTACTCTCGGACCTCCGTGCATTGTAGAAATGGCGCCGGCGCTACCTTTGACCTGTCATATGACAGGTCAAACGTAGTGCCGGCGCCATTTTGTTTTTTTGTCCCCCGACGTCAGGAGCGTAGGAGATCGCTCCCGGACCCCTGCTGGACCCTCAGGAACTTTTGGCCAGCTTGGGGGGGGCCTCCTGACCCCCACAAGACTTGCCAAAAGTCCAGCGGGGGTCCGGGAGCGATCTCCTACTGCGAATCGTTTTTCCGTACGGAAAAACGATTCGACTGCAGGAGGTCGTTCCGGACCCCCAGGGACTTTTGACCAGCTTGGGGGGGCCTCCTGACCCCCACAAGACTTGCCAAAAGTCCAGCGGGGGTCCGGAACGACCTCCTGCAGTTGAATCGGCCGTACGGCGCCGGCGCCATTTTCCACCATTTTCCGTATGGAAAAACGATTCGCGTGCAGGAAGTCGTTCCCGGACCCCCGCTGGACTTTTGGCAAGTCTTGTGGGGGTCAGGAGGCCCCCCCAAGCTGGCCAAAAGTCCCTGGGGGTCCAGCAGGGGTCCGGGAGCAATCTCCTACGCTCCCGACGTCGGGGGACAAAAAACAAAATGGCGCCAGCGCTACCTCTGACCTGTCATATGACAGGGCAAAGGTAGCGCCGGCGCCATTTCTACAATGCACCCGGAGGTCCGAGAGTAAAAGATCACACCGGGACCCTTCCTCTGGACCCCAGGTAATTTAAGGCATTTTGGGGGGTTCGGGAGGGTGGGGGATTTATTTTAAAGGGTCGGGGTGGGTTTTAGGGATGTTTTAGTGTGCCGGTTTTCGATTTACACGATTTACACGATATTTAAAAAACCCAAACTGCGACGATCCGATTCCCTCCCCCTCCCAGCCGAAATCGATTGTTAAGACGATCGATCACACGATTCACATCTCTAGACTCTATACCCTCCTAAACATAAAGTGCCACACCCCCACCAAGTTGATCCTCCCTATCATTGCGATATAATTTGTTCCCTGATATAGCACTGTCCCCTTGGTTATCCTCCTTCCACCAAGTCTCTGTGATGCCAATTATGTCAATCTCATCATTTGCTGCTAGAGACTCTAACTCTCCCATCTTACTACTTAGACTTCTGGCATTGGCATACAGACATTTCAAAGTGTGTTTTTTTTGCTTATATTAACAACCTTCTTTTCAGTTCTTAGAGATAATTTGGAAATCTTTAGCTCAGGTGATTTTTTACATATAGGCACTTGGATTACGTTTGCTTTTATTGGAACCTCTCTGTTGAGATGCCCTAACTCTCCTGTTTCATTAATATCCTTCAAGGATACATTTCTCTGAACCATGCACTGCTGAGTGACTGTCGGCTTTCCCCCTTGTTCTAGTTTAAAAGCTGCTCTATCTCCTTTTTAAAAGTTAGTGCCAGCAGCTTGGTTCCTCTCTGGTTAAGGTGGAACCCATCCTTTCAGAAAAGTCTCCCCCTTCCCCAAAAGATTCCCCAGTTCCTTACAAAACTGAATCCCTCTTCCTTGCACCATCGTCTCATCCACACATTGAGACTCTGGAGCTCTGCCTGCCTCTGGGGACCTGCGCGTGGAACATGGAGCATTTCAGAGAATGCCACCCTGGAGGTTCTGGATTTAATCTTTCTACCTAAGAGCCTAAATTTGGCTTCCAGAACCTCTCTCCCACATTTTCCTATGTCGTTGGTGCCCACATGTACCACGACAGCCGGCTCCTCCCCAGCACTGTCTATAATCCTATCTAGGTGACGCTTGAGGTCCGCCACCTTCGCACCAGGCAGGCAAGTTACCAGGCGATCCTCACGCCCACCAGCCACCCTGCTATCTACATTCCTAATAATTGAATCACCAACTATGACGGCCGACCTAACCCTTCCCTCCTGGGCAGTAGCCCTGGGAGACTTGTCCTCAGTGCAAGAGGACAATACATCACCTGGAGAGCAGGTCCTTGCTACAGGATCCCTTCCTGCTACACCAGGATGATGTTCTCCTACTGGGAGACCTTTCTGATCCAAGCCAGCACTGGGGCTGACAGATTGGATTTGGGACTTGGCTATTATATCCCTGAAGGTCTCATCAATGTACCTCTCTGTCTGCCTCAGCTCCTCCAAGTCTGCCACTCTAGCCTCCAGAGATCGGTCTCGTTCCCTGAGAGCCAGGAGTTCTTTGCACCGAGTGCACACATACAATCTCTCACCGGCGGGTAAAAAAAATCATACACAGAAAAGCAGTATTTTTGAATTTTTATTTGAGCCCTTGATGTGTGGCAAGACTTAATGCCAGCTCCAGGGGCTGGCATTACATTTTCTGTGTTAAAACGTTAGGCACACAGCAATTTTTTGCATTTTGAGCTATTAGCCTCATCTATATTGCATTTACACGTGATGAGCACTATTAGCTACCCGCTTGTTTGAATGCACGTTTTGGACTTGCTAATCCCATTATAGCATCGGAAGTTATTCTAGGGCATCCAAATGCACGTACAACTGCGCATCAAGCTGTGCACACTATATTGCATCGGCCCCAATATAAGCAAAACTGAAGCATTATGGATCTGCTGCTGCACAATGCCTGCTACGTTATCTTCATTTCAGATATGCGATATAATGATTCTTGTGCCCTCTGAGGTAAAATATTTGGACATCCATCTTGACTCTAATCTCTCTTTGAAGGCTCAATTAAAGCATCTGTGAAGATTGCCTTTTACAAGGTTATTTTATTTATTTATTTGAAAGTTTTTGTATACCGACATTCGTTAAGAAAACATCACATCGGTTTCCATGGAACAATAATTAGCCAACAGGGCTTTACAATGAACCTGATAAGATAAACTAGGGAGGGGGAGAGGAGGGAGGGGGGGTTGGGATTAGGGTGTACGGGAGACGAAGGTTATGCTGTACAAATAGGTTAACAGAAAACATAGTTAAATACAATTATAATTAGCGTACAAGATAATTATAGTTAATACAAATATAGATAATGTACAAGTATTGATAAAGTACATAGAGTACTCGGAGGAGAGAGTAAGGAGAGGGGTATTTGGTAGGGGGCTTAGGAGGGGTCATGACCTATGCTACATCCTGCTAAATTTCAGTCTGTCATACAAGCCTGTGTACTATCATAATTAGATTATTGTAACTCACTCTAGAACTACCTCAATATCTACAGAATTTCCTTTAACTAGTACAAAATACAGCAGCCTACAATCTCTGGCATTCCATACTGTGAACATATATCACTCAAACTTTTCAATCTTCACTGGCTCCCAATTCATTTTCAAATCAAATTTAAGATCCTCAGATAATATTTCCACATCATTACATCCGTATATGCCCCAACATGAGTTTCAAGACTGCATGGAGAAATGCTGATATAAGCACACACTATCAAGACTTCTGTTTAATGGAAATGCCCACCAGGGCATTTGTAGTAGCTGCATCTGTATTATGGAACATACTTCCTGCTGAAATTCACCTGCTAGAATGTTATCTCTTTCCAAAAGAAGGTGAAAGCTTTTCAGTTTGAACAGGCTTTCTCTGCCTTGATTGTTTATTTAAAAAAATGTATATTCTGCATATTCATTTATCAATTCTTTTAAACTGCTACATCAGAACAAGTCTGGTCAGAGCAGTGTACAACAATTAAAAAATATAACAGCATAACAGGATACAAAACCATTAAAATGCATCAACATAAAATTACATAAAAACATTCCACGGTTCAATGCGGATTACATAAAAGCATACATAATAAAAACATGTAAAACAAACTAACAGAAACAAGATCAAATGATCTAATAAAACACAAAATAAATTACATAAAAACATACATATCCATAAATAGAATAAAAGCAAGCAACAAAATATTAAATAAAACAGACAAGAAAAACTGAAAACTAAATATTAACAAACTACTGGTAAAAAAAAAAACTGCATAAAAAGAATACAGGTGTCAAATGAATTCCTACTTTATCCTGGTGCCTGTGTTATACAGAATCATCTCAAAAGTCTTTTTAAAAAAAGCGTTGAAAATATTTTTTAAATAACATGGGATTTGTCATGTTCCACAAATAATCAGGAAAGGTATTCCACAACAGAGGACCTGCAATCGAAAATGCTTGATCGCAGGTCTCTGTCACATGAACAGTTCCAAAAATTGGACCTTCTAGTAGATCCTGATTTGCAGAGTGCATGTGGGTATGTACTTTGTAGAAATGGATGCAACCCGGGAGCTATATTATTGTTATTCAGCTTGTGAATTAACATGGCGATTTTATACTTTATACACCATTTGATAGGCAATCGAGGCAAAGCTTGAAGTATCAGAGTTATATAGTCATGAGAATTAGTGCCCGTTAAAATTTCTTGTGTGGTGGTAGGGAAGCCAATAAACATAGAACTGCAGTAATCGATTCCAGGAAGCACAAGCACCTGCAGTATAGAGTGAACATCGTCAACCTCAAGCTAGGATTTTAAGTTGCATAAAATATGCAGCTTAAACAATGATGATTTTATGTGAGCTCTCAAATGAGGCTTCAGTGATGGTTCTGAGTCCAGGATGACACCTCATCGCTTAAACATTTCTCTGTGCTATACTGACACCTGATTATTGTCATTTTGGTAATTAATTTTATTTATGTGCTTTGATTTTACTGTATTATTTGATCTGTTTTACCCTGCTGAGAACACGCTTTTCAGATCTGCAGGATATAAATACTTAAAAATAAACAAGAACCTTGTGAGGCTGGGAGACGGGGCTTCCCAATTGCAGATTAAATTTATCATGGGCAAATGCAGCGGCACACACAGGAAAAATAATCCCGATTGTATGTAGACAATTCTGGATTCCACATTAGGAGTCCTTGTGGACTATATGTTGAATTCTCAGCTCAGCGGGTCATGGCAGTCAATAAAAAGAAATAGAATGTTAGCAATAAATGGGACAGGAATAGAGAACAAAACTGAGAAAATTATAATGCCTCTGTATACCCTGGAGGAAAGGGGAGATATGATAGAGACATTTACATTCCTCTAAACTAGAATAAATGCACAGGAAGCAGGCCCTTGTCAGTGGAAGGGAGGCTCTAGAACGAAAGAGCCAAAGTAACATTTATTTATTTATTTATCTATCATATTTTTATTTATTTAACATAGAAAACAATGGCAGATAAAGACCAAATGGTCCATCCAGTCTGCCCAGTAGAGATTCTATCCAGCACCAACACCCCCAGCCAATAAGATGTGCAGTAAAATGGGTGCTCGTAGTGGATGCCTGTTATTTATTTATTTATTTATTTATTTAAACAGTTTTTATATACCGTTCATTAGACAAAGTCCATCTCTACGGTTCACAATTTCTACATTACAATAACATAGAGAGAAAGGAAAAATTACAATTTCTCATAAATATAAAATTCACTAAAAGACAATAAATTAATTAAACTTCTAAAATACAACTAAATATGAATTATAAAACCTAGGAGTATAAAATTAACTTACAGATATAGTTAAGATAGTTAAAAGAAAAATTAAAAGTAGAATAAAAAATAAAATAAAGGTGCTGCCTTTCAAGAGATTCTACTTGCTTTGGTGGGAACCCTGCCATTTATTCCGCATCAAATGCTCGCTGGAATAACCATGTTTTCAGATCTTTCCTAAATTTCTTCTTGTCTTGCTGTAGTCTCAGGTTAGTGGGCATTTCATTCCAGTATTTGGGGCCTGCGATTGATAGCGCTCGCTCCCTGACTTCGCATAAGTGGGCAGATTTAATATTCCTACCGCGCCCAGTTCTATATTAAAATGAGCTGCTGCATTAAAAAGGACACGATAGGGTGTGCATCCCTCGCGCTCAAATGCATCGGGCGCCCAGGAGATGTGGCTGTGCCCCCACAACTGCAGTGGACGCTCAATAGTGGCATCCATTTTATCCCGCCTCAGTTGATTTCCACCCACAATATACATGCACAATAGCAAGGGGCTAAATCAGCCCGGAGCATGTATATTGTGCGTCCAGAAAGTTTTTTGTTTTAAATCAGTCCATTACATTATTTTTTAATTCTTAATCAATGAAGCAGATCTATTTTTTTATTTTCTCCAGAGTCCTTGACGCGCGGTATGACTTAACGCCAGCTCCAGGGCCGGAGTTGAATTTGCTGTGCTAAAAAATGTGTGTTGGTGCCTGGGGATTTACTGCATCAAGGGGCAAAGCAGAGTTGCTTACCTGTAACAGGTGTTCTCCCAGGACAGCAGGATGTTAGTCCTCACCGATATGGGTGACATCATCAGATGGAGCCCAATCACAGAACACTTTTGTCAAAGTTTCTAGAACTTTGACTGGCACACTGAGCATGCCCAGCACGCCACTAACCCTGTGGTCACATGGGGTCCCCCTTCAGTCTCGTTTGTGTATGAGCGAAAAATAAAATAACAAACCATAGGCGAACCGAACACCGCAGGGTGGTAGGTGGGTTTCGTGAGGACTAACATCCTGCTATCCTGGGACAACACCTGTTACAGGGAAGCAACTCCGCTTTCTCCCAGGACAAGCAGGATGGTAGTCCTCACAGATGGGTGAATAGCGAGCTACAGGCTGCATGAGAACATAGGAAACCAACCAGCACCCAAAAATGTGCAACAGGCACAACAACAGGGGTACTGTTGGTGATGAAGGGTAGCCTGAAAATTCAGTGAGCCGTAGGTAGGGTTGGGTTTTTAAACTGGAAACAAATTATGCAGTAAGGATAAACACAAACAATAGATGCCTGATCTTTTTCCAAATGTTTATTAAGCAGAGACGTGTTCAAAAATCGCCCGACTCAGGCCGAGTTTCGCGGTTCAAAAACCGCTGCCTCAGGGGCTACAAACAAACCAAACATAAATTAACAATAATATCTAAAAACAACACTCAAATTAGCAACATCTTTAAGATCTTATAAATATTAAAAAGTCATTATCACAAAATAAAAACTTTTTTAATCCTTAATTAAGATCTCAGATATTGATAAAAAATATTGATTATTTAAAATTAAATTAATAAATTCTTAAAATGATGACAAAAATCCAACAGTATATCAAACATACCCACAAGAATACTTTATCAATTCCTGCTTAAGAATTAAATATTTAACAATATATATACTTCTCAGCAGGTTTAAAGATAAATTTACCTTCAACACTCCACAGTCATGAAAAAATCTGAGTAGTGTATTTCTCATCCGATGTACAGTCAATTACTTTCAGCAATGTTTAAGATAACCAGAGAAAATGTGTGACAAACTTAAAAACTGAAATCTCATCATAGTACATATTAGTCATTCTGAATCATTTCCTGATGGTAAAATGGCAGAGAAACAAATAAAAACAATGCTACATAAAAAATATATAATAAAAACCTTCTTTTTGGACATATTACTTTACCATAAATCAAACTGTATAAACTGTACTCATTTTTGATTTTTTAAACTACTAAAAATATTAAAACTACTAAAAAATTAAAAAATGTGTATATTAGAAAAAACATGCCAATGAGGGTGTTAAAAACAAACATATCAGTTCTACTCTCTGCTGTCATAGTGAACACTTGCCAATTGAAATCCTTAACTTCTTTAGCTTGAGTCACTAAAAAAAAACAAACACTAAAATACACTAAAATAACCAAAGACAACTTGCTTTTTCCATGTTACAAAGTTAATGTCATGAAAAGATGCTTCTCATACACTCAACTCGCTAAAAAATCTAATTTGAAGAACACTGAGAGGTATTTTAAAAGAGGTTTTACCTTCTGCAAACAGCACTTCACTCCCGGTCTCTGCTGCTACTGAGCTCAGCCTTGATTGTCCACCATTTTAAATCCCTAATTTTATTTTATTCAAGTTAATAAAATGGCTCAAAACCCGTCTGCAAGGTGGAAAATTTATATTAAACATAAATCTTTATGTTATTTAAACAAAGCGATCTAAATTCAATTTAGTGGGCGTTCCCTCAAATGTCAATCAATTAAGTGGGTGTGTTCTATGTAAAACATCATCTGAATGCACTACACCCGATCCAGAGATTAAACTAGTAATTGGGACAGTGGCATGTTAAAACCAACTAAAAAAAACAAAAAAAAAACAAACAAACGATAAAAATGTTTATAATGAGGAAATGGTTAAAATTCAATACTTAATAACACCTAAAAATTATATTAAATAAAAAATAATAAAATAATCAGTTAAATGAATACAGTAAAAAATGTCTAAAACCATAAATCATATAGCATATTTTACCAGTTTCAATGCCATTTAGTCATAGTTTATGATGATGCTGGATGCTGCAGAAATAAAATTAAAATTTTTTCAGTACACTATTACAGATCAAAGGAATACAGATAGATCTGTTTCCATGTTTAAACCATGTGGTGTCAATGTATTAAATTCATAAATGTATTTCTGCTCTATCTGTAATAACATTTTATCCAAGTTTCCTCCTCTCCAGTTCAAAATTGGCTGCTGAACAACACAGAATCTATAGTGTTCAAATGTGTGACCAAATTCCAAGGAGTGGTCAACTAGTGGTTTTGACCTAACACTTCTCTTGATACTACTTTTATGTTCAAGTATACGTTTATTAAATTCCCTTATTGTCTTGCCGATGTAGTATTTCTCACATGGACAGATCATTTTAAGAATTTATTAATTTAATTTTAAATAATCAATATTTTTTATCAATATCTGAGATCTTAATTAAGGATTAAAAAAGTTTTTATTTTGTGATAATGACTTTTTAATATTTATAAGATCTTAAAGATGTTGCTAATTTGAGTGTTGTTTTTAGATATTATTGTTAATTTATGTTTGGTTTGTTTGTAGCCCCTGAGGCAGCGGTTTTTGAACCGCGAAACTCGGCCTGAGTCGGGCGATTTTTGAACACGTCTCTGCTTAATAAACATTTGGAAAAAGATCAGGCATCTATTGTTTGTGTTTATCCTTACGGCTATCATAGATCGCCTACCTCTTTGTTTTCTTGAACAAATTATGCAGTACAGACTGGCCAAAGACGCTGTCCTGCCTGCCAGTTTTACCCAGACATTAATGAACTGCGAAGGTATGGAGAGAGGTCCAAGTTGCAGCTCTGCAGATGTCGGCAATGGATACTGAACGGAAGCGTGCTACTGACGTTGCCATGGCCCTGTCTGAATGTGCTTTTACACGTCCCTCGAGCGGAAGGCCTGCTTGCTGGTAGCAGAATGAAATACAGTCAGCCAACCAGCTGGACAAGGTCTGCTTGCCCATCGCAACTCCGAGTCTATTCTTGTCAAAGGAGCAAAGAGTTGGGTGGACCGCCTATGGGCTGCAGTGTGGTCTAAATAAAATGCAAGCGCACGTTTACAGTCCAAGGAGTGCAGAGCCCGCTCACCTGGGTGTGCGCGAGGCCTCAGAAAAAAGGTGGGTAGTATTATGGATTGATTCAAGTGGAAATCAGTCACTAGCTTTGGCATGAATTTAGGGTGAGTGCGGAGCACTACCCGGTCATGGAGAAATCTTGTATACGGTGGGTACGTTACCAGTGCCTGGAGCTCACTGACTCTGCGAGTTGATGTTATTGCCATTAGAAAAATAACTTTCCAAGTGAGATGTTGTAGCTTGTAGGAATGTAGGGGCTCGAACGCAGACCGCATGAGCCGTGCTAGCACAACATTGAGGTCCCAGGCTGTAATTGGGGGACGTAGTGGAGGCTTCAGCTGTAGTAAGCCTCTCATAAAGCACCCTACAAGGGGTTGCGCCAAAATTGGGGCATCCCCTATACCTTTATGGTAAGCGGCTATGGCACTTAGATGTACCCGGATGGAGGAAGTCTGTAGGCCAGACTCTGAGAGGTGCCAGAGGTAGTCCATGAGCCTTGTTGTGGGGCAGGAGAAGGGATCTAGATCTTTTGGCGTGCACCACAAGGAGAACCTCTTCCACTTTGATTGGTTAGATTTCCGAGTAGAAGGCTTTTGTGAAGCTATGAGGACCTGGGAGACATCAGTGGAAAGGTCAAGGGATTGTAAAATCAACCTTTCAACATCCAGGCTGTCAGAGACAGAGACTGGACATTCGAATGACGTAACGCACCCTGGTTCTGTGTTATGAGAGTTGGCACCGTGCCCAGGCGAAGAGGCTGCTGGACAGAGAGGTCACGAAGAATGGGAAACCAAACTTGCCACGACCAATACGGGACTATGAGGATCATTGTGCCCCGGTCCTGACGTAACTTCATGAGAGTCTTGCTGATGAGTGGAATAGGAGGGTACGCGTATAGAGACCAGGTACTTTCTATTTCTACTTTCTTTTTGTCATTGCAATTTTATTTCTACTTTTTCTCCTTATTAAATTTCATGTAAACAATTTAATTTTACTATTTTTATTTACTTAGATATTAGTTATTGATATTGATATGTTACTATATAATTTTATTCAAACTTTTAGTACTACCTTAATATTTCTCTATTTTATTTTTATTTTATGCAAGTTTACTATTTTTATGACCAATGTTGTAAACGTTTTGTTCAAATTTTGTTTGCTAAGACGGAATATAAAAAGTTTTAAATAAATAAAATAAATAAAGCAGACTTATACTCCATGAGTGGGCGAAGGCATCCATCGTTGGTATCTTGCAGCTGCGATGCAGAGAGCAGAATCGGTTCACTTTGCGATTGTGAAAGGACGCAAAGAGGTCGATGTCTGGCTGACCCCACTGATGGAAAATTCTGTTCGCTACAATGGGATCTAGGGACCATTCGTGGGGATGAAAGGTCTGGCTGAGACTGTCTGCCATCTCATTCTTTGTGCCCTCCAGGTAGGTGGTTCTCAGTAGCATGGAATGCGATAGAGCCCAGGCCCAGATCTGTGCTGCTTCCTGGCAGAGCAGGGAAGAGCCTGTGCCCCCTTGATTGTTGAGATACCACATCGCTACCTGGTTGTCTGTTTGAATCAGGATTACCTTGTTGGATAGGCAATCCTGGAATGCGAACAGGGCATTCCATATTGGCCGGAGCTCCAGAAAATTGATCTAGTGGTCTGCTTCTGCTCTGGTCCAGAATCCTTGTGTTTGCAGTCTGCTGATGTGGGCTCCCCAACCTAGGTTGGAGGCATCTGTGGTCAACGTCATTTGCGGTTCTGGTGGTTGGAAGGGTAGTCCTTTGCATAAATTGGACTCCCGCGTCCACTAAGCCAGGGATTGACGAAGCTGGCTGGTTACCTGGGCGACCTGTGAAAGGTGTTAAGTGGCTTGGGACCACTGGGATTTTAGGGTCCATTGCATCATCCTCATGGCAAGATGAGCCATTGGAGTGACGTGGGCTGTGGATGCCATGTGTCCCAGCAAGGTTAGGAGCAGACAAGCCGATGCTGTCTGACGACGCTGGAATGTCTTGGCCATGTTGGACAGTGTCTTCGCGCGGTCCTCAGGGAGGGCCGCTCTGGCCATGGTTATGTTTAGGTCTGCTCCAATGAAAGAGAGCTGGCATGATGGAGTCAGATGGGATTTGGGATAATTTATCAGAAACCCCAACGACTGGAGCAGCTGTATAGTAAGATGGAGGGAGTGAAGTGCTCCTTCCCTGGATGGACTTCTGAGGAGCCAATCGTCCAGAAATGGGTAGATGTGGACACTCTCGCATCTCAATTGTGCTGCCACGACTGCCAGACACTTCGTGAACACTTGGGGTGCTCAGGCAAGGCCGAACGGTAGTACTCTTTACTGAAAATGTTTGTATCCCACTATGAATCGCACGTATTTGCGATGAGGAGGGAATATTGCTATATGGGGGTAAGCATCCTGAGGATCTAGAGAGCACAGCCAATCTCCTTGCTGTAGAATTGGAAGCATGGTGCCCAAGGAAACCATCCTGAACCACTCCTTGCAAAGGTATTTGTTTAGGGCGCGGAGATCCATGATAGGACATATGCCGCCGTTTTTTTTCGGGATTAGAAAGTATCGAGAGTAGAACCCCCTTCCTCGCTGTGTCAAGGGAACTGGTTCTACGGCTCTGGACTGCAGTAGGATAGAGAGTTCTGCCTCGAGGAGCACTATGTGATCGCTCAGGCTCCACATCAGGACAGGTAGAGAGTATGAGGGCACAGTAAGGAAACTGGGATAGTAACCGTGGGTTACTATAGACAGCACCCATCGGTCACTGGTGACTGAGTGCCATTTGGTGGCAAAGTGGCACAGGCGGCCTCTTATCAGTAAATTGGTTGGGGGCTGCAAGGGAGGGTGACTTCTGCTCTCTAGGTGAGTGTCAAAACCCCGCTGCAGGACCAGTCTGGAGGGCTGGCTGTGTTCTAGGTGTTCTGTGCTGACGAGGTTGGCCTCTATGAGAGGGCCGGACTGTCCGAGCACGGGATGGAGGAGGGTAGTACCTGCGTGGCCTATAGGTTAGTTTTCCTGTATCCCTTCTCATGTCTCTTCTGGCTGTAGCAGGGGTATCTGAAGTGACAGTGGACAGTTGGCGCAGGGTTTCGTGATGATCCTTGAGCTGCGCTACTGCCTCCTGAATCTTGTCACCAAATAAATTGTCCCCTGTGCAGGGAAGGTAGCCAATTTGTCCTGTACCTCCGGTCGGATATCAGAGGCTTTAAGCCAAGCCCACCACCTGGCACTAATTCCGGCTGCTGAGACTCTCGATGCAGTTTCAAAAACATCGTAGGCTTTTCTGACCTCATGCTTCCTAGCCTCCAGTCCTTTTAGCAGGATGGAGGTCAAACCTTCTTGAAATTCTTCAGGCAGGGTTTCTGAGAAATCCTGGACTTGCTTCCAGAGATTTCTACTATACTGGGTCATGTAAAGCTGGTAGGCTGCTATACGAGCTGTTAGCATTGACCCTTGGAAAACTCTGTGGCCCAAGGCATCTAATGCCTTTTGCTCTTTCCCAGGTGGGCAGAAGAGTGAGGGCGGGATCTTTTGGCTTTCTTTTGAGCTGACTCTACCACCACAGATTGGTGGGATAATTGTCTCTTTTGAAATCCTGGGATTTGTACCAGGTACGTGGCATCAGTCTTTTTGTTGACTGGCGGCACAGTTCCTGGGTGCTCCCAGAGGTAGTGCAAGAGGTCTAAAAGAACTTTGTGGACAGAATCGCCATTATCTCTTTTGGAGCATCTACAAATTGTAGAACCTCCAACATTTTATGCTTGGAGTCCGCCTCCATTTGTAGTTTAAATGGAATAATCTCTGACATCTTCTTGACAAAGCTGGCAAAGAAGAGGTCTTCCGGAGGGGAGCCTTGCCTTTCCTCCAGGGGTGAAGGCTCTGAAAAAAGCTCCTCAGAAGCTTGTGAGGAGTGTTCAGAGGAAGCATCATCCCATGGGTCATAGAGAGACTCCCCTTCACCCACCGGGCCTTCAGATGGAGGAAGAAACCCAAATCCCAGAGGGTGGGAAGGGGGCACAGATGGACGGCGAGGTGGCACAGAGATAGGCGGTACTGGCGCCGAGGGCATCGGGGCCATCGATGGGCGACGGGACACTGGGAGGCCTGATGGTCCTGGAACTGGCTCTGGCATCGGTGGTTCCTGTACAGGAGATGAGCCATGGGCATCTTCTTCCTCCGAAGAACCCGGAATTGGTATTGAGACCGGAAGAGGAAGAGGAATCAGTGGTTGACTTGGTGCCATCGAACCCGATGGAACAGGCATCGATGGTAGGACACCGATAAGGGTGTCCAAACGCTCGAGGAGCGGAGCCAACATTGAGGGTGCTGGTTCTGGCAGCAGTATGAGAGCCGGTGCCGGTGGCGACTGGAAGCCCCGAAGGGCATTCAGCACTGCCTCTTGGATCATGTGGTCCAATTCTTCCCGAAAGGTTGGTGTGGCTAACACGGCACCTGGGGTAGGAGGCAGGCTAGGCATTACCAGAGCGTCCATGGGGGTCCGTGGAGCCTCAGGTGTCCGGCACCAATATCAGTGAGGAACGCCTCGGGGTCCCGGTTCCAGAGGAGAATGGGGGCTCCTCTCCCCGGGCCCTCTTCGGGAGTGGCTCGACTGAGGTCGATGCCGTTCCAGTGTCGGTGCCGGCATCGGACAGGGATGTACGTCAGTGCCAGTGGCGATGTTTCTTGAAGTGCTCGGCCCGGTCCTTCTCCGGTGCCGAGGACAATGATGCAGAAGTCCTGGAATTCGGATGATGTCGGTGACAGACGGTCATCTGCTCCTCAGTCCTTTTGGTGGGGTGTCGATGGAGAGGGGTCCACGGTAGATGGGCCCCCCGACTCGGCGCGTCTTTACCCGAGGTCGATGGAGACGAGCACTTGGAGGCAAACAAATGCTCCATCTTCGCCAGTCAGGCGCGGCGGCTTTTGGGGGTCATTTGTGCACAACTTGGACATCAACGGATGTCATGGGAAGGCCCGAGGCATAATACGCAGACATCATGCGGGTCTGTTATGGACATAGTCCTCGGACACTCGGGGCACTTCCGAAAACCGGTTGCCATGCTGAAAAAATTGGTGGCACGTGGTTGGTGGCCGTTAGGCACCGAGAAGTGCACTGCCGGGAACCAACCGCAAAACACGGTAAAGACTTACCGAAGCGTTGGAGGAGGTCGGTCAATGGGGGACCCCGGGATGGGGAAAAATGAAGAAAAAACTTCAAATATTTCCGTGAGGAAGAGGAAGTGACGTCACCCCTGGTGAATGGCCGCTTGATCCTTCAGCTCCATGTGGCTGGAGACTGAAAGCGAAAAATAATAAGCAAAGCCCCCTCCAACCGCTTTCAAATTCAGCATACCTGCCGGCGAAACGGATGGCAACCCGGCGGCGGACTATAGACTTGGCCGAGGTCTCCTACAGTGGGAACTCCACGGCGTCGAAAACGCTGGCCTCCGAGGATGAAGGTACAATGGCATCGGGACATGTGCAGCCGGCAGAGGCATTGCGAGAGACAGGTAGAGAACACAGCCCCACGTGGCAGGAGCTTAAAACATGGCTCCAAGACATTAAACAAGAAATAATCCAGGCATTTAAGACAGAAATCTATGAAACAATGGGAGCCTTGTGAGTAGAGGTGGAAGAGCTTGGTGAGCGGGTACACGCGGTGGAGCAGACCACGGATGAACATGTATCAGCACTCACGCAGCAAGTTAAAGAAATTACAGAACTAAAGCAAGTGACCGAGGAGCTGGCTAATAAATTAGAAGACTTGGAAAATAGGCACAGATGCAACATAAGAACCCGCGGAATCCCAGAGGAAGAGGGGACAACTGACTATGCTGTGTTGGTCCAGGATATCTGCAAGGCCATCCTCAACATTGAAGCTCAACAGCCATATGAGCAGAGCATAGCCATAGACCGGGCACACAGAGCACTGGGGAAACCGTCTAACAACAAACCTCGGGATATCACAGCCTGTCTCCATAGCTTCCCACTTAAGGAGAGGGTTATGACGAAGGCGCGGACTCTGGGAAATATAATGTGGCACGGCTCCGCAATCCAAATCTTTAATGATCTCTCGGCAATCACTCTACAAAAACGTAAAGCAATGAAGTGTATTACGGACACTCTGAGGTACAGATGGCTGTATCCGTTTGGATTACTATTTAACATCAGCGGGAATACATGTACGGCAAGAAATCAGGAGGTAGCTGAAAAATTCCTGCGGCAACACGGTATCAAGGTAAAGACGCAGTCTCCAGGTGGGCCAACCACCGGAAACGTGGCGGCTCCTAGATGGCAGAGAATTGGCAAAGGCGGGAAACATCTGAGAAGGCAAGAGGGCAATGGCGATCTGGCTGAGAAAACCACTGGGTGACTGTGTCTCAACTTGGAAATTGTTGGGCTCCGCACAAGACCCGGGGAGCCTTCTTATTTATTTATTTATTTATTTATTTATTGGTTTTTATATACCGCCGCTCATCAAAGATATCACGTCGGTGCACATAGAACAAAAATACGCAGTTGCGTGTACATATAACAATATAATAATAGCTGAATTCCATAAAACATTAGAACAGTTACATATGGTATCAAGAACAACTTATTTAGCTAATAATAGATGATAAAATAGAGTAAAAAATAACTGTGAATGCACAACTTTATCTAGTATCTATTCGTCACCTTCTTATTTGTTTTGTAGTAAGAAAAGAGGGGTCCACGTTGGTGAGGGCCTCTACAGTGAGACCGAAGAATGCTTGCTACCGGATTGTTGGGGTTATGCATGTGGGAATATCGCATGTAAAATGAGGGGGATTGTATGTTTAAAAGATTAGCAATATTTTTTGCACGTTTTAAAATGAATGGGTTGCATGGGATGATGTCATTCCTCTGGAGGAGTAAAGGTGAGGGTGGGTGCCTCAGTGGTGAAAGTAGGGGCAGGGGGGAAGGGGGAGGGTACGGGGACACAGTGGTTAGGGAACATGGTGCATAGGAAGGTGGTATCCATATATGTACAGGTGGACGTGAACATGGCTTATTGGAGGGGCTTAGCTGTCAGCTGCTTATTTCATATCCCATATGGCTGATTTACATATTGTATCCCTCAATGGTAAGGGAATTAATCACCCCAGGAAACGACAAGTGCTATTTAATGACGCACGGGCACAGAGGGCCTCGGTCTACTTCATCCAAGAAAGCCATCTCCTTCGAAAGGATGAGAGGCAACTAAAGGATAGGGATTACCCGCAAATCTACTTAGCCTCTAACTGTGAGGAGAAAAAAGCCGTGGGGTGGGTATTATGTTTGCCAAGGACTTGAGAGTGGAGGTCATAGATAGTAGAAGAGATAAGAGGGGTCGCTATATAGCTCTGGTGATCAAAACTGATAATGTCCTCGCCACCCTCTTTAATGTTTATGCGCCCAATCAAAACCAGGGTGATTATTTTACCCAGTTGGACCAGACACTAAGTGATTTCATTCAAGGGCCGCTATTAATGGGAGGTGATTTTAATGTCATATTGAATCCTCAGATGGATCATAAGTACTCAGACAGGAGGGGGCCCCAAAGGGCATCAAGAATGTTTGAAAATTCTTATGGCTCATTGGGGCCTCCATGACATATGGCGCTTACAGCACCCCAAGGACAGGGATTTCTCTTTCTATTCTAGAGTGCATGGATCCTACTCCCAGATAGATATGTGGTTGGGTAGTAAGCTTTGGTATGTGGGATGTAAAGATTCCAAAATCGGCCCCATGACGTATTGCATATCCCCAGCTCATGTTACCCATCTTAGTATGGGAATTGGACAAATTTGGTTCAATATCGGGATTTAAAGTAAATATGACAAAGACTGAGATTTTGAATGTCTCGTTAACAAAAGCCCAGGTCTCCAGCATTAAGGACCATTTCCCTTTTAAATGGACCTTTCACAGTATAAAGTATTTGGGAATGCACCTGGGGGCAGACTGGAAACAGTTGTTTGTCTTAAATTATACTCCCCTAATGGCACAAACGGCTAAGGACCTAGAGATCTGGGGCCCCTATTCGCTTTCTTGGATAGGGAGAGTGGCTGTCATAAAAATGAATGTGCTGCCGAGGTGGCTATATTTATTTCAGATGCTTCCAATAGAAATTCCGGCCAAATTTCTGAAGGCACTATAGATCAAGGTTTTTCACTTTATTTGGCGTAGGTGACCCCGTGCATTGCACGTCAAGTCCTTTATCGTGCAAAGGGTGGGCTAGAGTTCCCAATTTCTTAAAGTACTATCAAGCAGCCCAACTCCGAGTGATACCGGCATGGTCTGCAGGCAGGTCCCAAAAACAATGGGTACATATGGAGCAACTAGCAGACAGAGACGTTTCTTTATACCAAAGAGTTTGGGAACTGCCCAAGAAAGATAGGGAGGGGGGGGATGTTAATCCTTTTACCCTGGTTACTTTAAAGATATGGAATAAATGTCAGTCCATCCTAACTGGGCCAAGGCTAGCTTCCCCATTATTACCTATAGGTATCTATAAGGATGGATATTCCCTTGCTCACATGGGAGGCTTGTCTTTTGCTTGGCGTAAATGGGGGATATGGTGTTATGGGCAAATGATCAGAGACTCGACAATAATCCCCTTTGTGGACTTTAAACAGCAATATGGATTACCCGATACGGAATATTACCACTATCTACAACTGTACCATTGTCTTCAGGATCCTGCTATCAAGGCAAATATTTTATGGGCCAGGACTGATTTTGAGAACTTATGCTTTGCCTCTGCAAGCTCTAGAGGGACCATCTCCAAACTACATGCATGGTTGGGACAGCCAGACATTGTCACGACCCGATATCAGTCTGCCAGGGTACAAGACTTGGGCCTTCAATGGACCGAAACACAGTGGACACAATGTTTATTTTATTATTTATTTATTTAAAAATGTTTGTATACCGTGAATTGGTCAGAATTCTGACCGTCTAGACGGTACACAATTAACATACATAATTAAAATAACAATATAAATAAAAACATAACATATTCTATGTTTCCAACATTGACTAATGAGGGATGGTTGAGAAAGCAGTAGTGTTACTTTAAAATTCAACTGATTTTGTAAGCCAGGGTAAAGAGATATGTTTTTAGGGATTTTTTGAACTCTTTCTTATTGGCTGTCAATTGAAGTTCTTCAGGAATAGAGTTCCAGAGGATGGGTCCTGCAACAGAGAATGCTCATTTGCGTGTTAATGCTAAACTTGCTGTTTTTATGGATGGTACTTCCAGGATACATTTGTCCATTGATCAAAGTTGTCTTGTTGGCTTATATATTCGTAATAATGAACAGAGCCAAACTGAATCAGTATTAAATAGGAGATTGTGGATTATGATTAGTATCTTATATGAAATACGGTAGGATATGAGTAACTAGTGGAGATGTAATACTGGTGTAATAGGGTCTCTTCGCGTTAAATTAAATAATATCCGGGCTGTGGTCTTTTGTATAAGTTGAAGAGGATGAACGGATGATATGGGTAG
Organism: Rhinatrema bivittatum; assembly: GCF_901001135.1. Lineage (NCBI taxonomy): Eukaryota > Metazoa > Chordata > Amphibia > Gymnophiona > Rhinatrematidae > Rhinatrema > Rhinatrema bivittatum. Next base: position 262,528,307 of record NC_042622.1, on the reverse strand, counting down.
GCCTAAATATAAGGAATTACAATAGTCTAAATTTGTCAATATCAATGCTTGAGTAACTGAGCGAAAATCAGATGGGAATAGCAGAGGTTTTAATTTTTTTAACATTTGCAATTTAAAAAAGGACTTTTTAACTATGGCTGAGATATTATTGGCCATGGATAATTTTGTGTCAATAAGGATACCTAGATTTTTAGCATACGGTTTTATAGGAATGACCTTACCAAGAGTTCTATTTCCGCTATCATTGTGGAAACAAATTACAAGCTGCTCACTCGCTGGTATCTTACACCCTTAAAATTACATAAGATATATCCAACCCAGGAGTCTACATGCTGGAGGAAGTGCCATCAAGAAGGTTCCCTCCTACATATTTGGTGGGACTGTCCTAAGATAGTGCCCTATTGGAAGTGGATAGCAGCTACCATCCATGTTGAATTTTACAATACCTTTTCAACAGCAGGTCTATTTGTTTTTGGCATATTTGGTGGCATGGTCTTCCTCTGCGAGAACTTTACTTCATCAAGTGGTATGTGTGGCGCAGCAGGAATTGGCAGCACACTGGCGCAAGGACCTTCCACCTACCGCACAGTCTGTCATCAAACGACTATGGAAGGTGCATTACTGGTACTACCTGAGGGCGGTACAGACTGATAAAGTGGCCCACCATGTGAAAATTTGGGAACCATTCTTATGGTGGTACAGGGATTGCTGAAGATCATCAGACAAGGTAATCCAGACTACTGCCCGATAGGAGGATGCCTCCTGTTACACTGACACCAGACACCTCTGAGCCGGATACTGAGGTGGAGGACAGCTTCATGAGCCATGACTTGACTCAAGAACACCACTGGACAATCATTGGACAATATGGACCTTCTGGACCAGATACGATTGCAATTTGATGCACCAGAGGGAAGGGGGAGGGAAGGGGGGGAGCTGGGGGGGGGGGGGAAATAAATAGGCAATATGTGTATACGATGTATGGTTATTGATAATTGATGTTGTTCGATACTGTTATGATTATTTTTTGTTATGGCCTTTACTTTTATTGCCAATAAAAACTTAAATTAAAAAAAAAAATTCTGTGAGGAAAAGTATGAGAGAAAATTCTCACAGAGCTCCTAAAAACCGTGAAGCAACTGCTGCACGGAAAAAAAGAGACTGAAGGGGGACCCCTGGTGGCCATAGGGTTAGTGGCATGCTGGGCATGCTCAGTGTGCCAGTCAAAGTTCTAGAAACATTGACAAAAGTGTTCCGTGACAGAGCTCCATCTGATGATGTCACCCATCTGTGAGGACTAACATCCTGCTGTCCTGGGAGAATAGCTAATAGCCTTATCTACATGGAATTTACATGTGATAAGCGCTATCAGCTATGCGTTGTTTTGGGGTGCGTTTTGGATGCGCTAATCTCCTTATTGCATTGGGGGTTAGTCTAGCGCATGCAAAATGTGAGTCCAACCTGTGCACTAGGCTGACGTACTTTATTGCATTGGCCCCTAAGTCTTTTACCTGTCATCCCAACTCTTTTCCCACCACTGTTCTCAATATCTGCTCACGCACATCCAAGATCTGCCAAACTGATGGCCCATACCACTTCTGCTAAAATGATAGCTCAGGCCCTGACATCTTCAACCTTGCTTCCCACAAAATGAATACCCAAGTCAATACCCAGGCCTTCTTTCCTTCTCATTACCAAATTTTGTAGTAATCCCCACAACCTCCAAGGTTAACAATGCTGTGGTAAATGAAAGACCCAGCCTCCCCCATCTCATTGAAGTTTGGGTTTTAACAGGGCCTGTAATTCCATAGATGAACTAGGCGGTCACCTAGGGTGCCAAAATTGTACTTGATTTATATTTTGTTTTTCAGGCACTTTCAAAGGAGATTACTTGCAGGTACTGTAGGTATTTCCCTATCCCCAGAGGTTGAACAATCTTATGTTTGTACCCAAAATCACAAGGAGAGGTAGTGGGATCTGAACCCTGGCTTCACTTGGTTACAGCAGTGGGCTGTGAACACCACTCATTTTCGGAGATGGTGTGGGGAATGGCAAAAACCTCTAGATGCTGCTTATCACTTTTAAGATGTGGCACCATAAGAAAAGGGAATGGATGCTGAGCAGATGTTGAGGGTGGAGTCAGAGAGAAAGCTGGGTGGGTGAGGGAGTTGTGGAGAGAAGGAGTGCTGGGCAGGTGAGAGGATTTTTGGTCAGGTAGTGGCTGGAAAGAGAGAATGCTAGGCAATGCAAAAAAGGAGCAAAAAGATTGGGTGATACTGCTGTGCTTAGCATGGAGTGAAGGGGAAAACAGAGGAAGCTAGGAGGGAGAAGAAGAGAGGAGAGATGCTGGCCAGGAGGGTATAAGAAAAGGGATGTTGAACAATGTGGACAGGATCAAAGGGAGCGAAATACAGGACTTGGCAGAAGGTGAATGAGAAGTGGATGCTGAGTTGGGTAAGTGAGAGGATTGCTGGGTCAGATAGGCAGATTTGTAAGAGGGAGGGTGCAAGATTGAAGGTCCGCCTAGGGCACCTAATACCCTTGCACCAGACAGGAAAATTGGTTCTTACTTGCTAATTTACGTTCCTGTAATACCACAGATCAGTCCAGACCCTACCAGCAGATGGAGTCAGAGAACAAAACTTTGGGCACTGCTACATATCTGAGAGTGCCACCTGGAGTCCCTCAGTATTGTCCTGTACCCAAGCCCAAACAACTAACCTTACTAACTGGCGAAGGGGGTTGGAACCCAAAACACAACAGTCAACGCACTCGCCCATAACAGAACAAAACAATTCAACCACCTTGGAACCTGCTCCTTTAAGAGCATCTGCAATAGGAAATTTTCTTCAGCAAATTATTAAATCTCAAGGCAGTCTTTTGAAGTCTAAAAAAGGGACAGGCCTCTGGACTGATATGTGGTATTACAGGAACGAAAATTAGCAGGTAAGAACCAATTTTCCTTTCCTGAACATACCCAGATCAGTCCAGACCAGTGGGATGTACCCAAGCCACCCTATACTGGGCAGGAACCCAAAAGACCCGCATGCAGTACACTCTCGTCGAAGGACGACTCATCTTGTGCCCTAATATCCAAAAGATAATGTTTGGTGAAACTGTGAAGGGAGGACCAAACCGCCGCCCTACAGATTTCCTGTGGCAAAAGAAGCTGACACTCAGTTCAGGAGGTAGCCTGCGCCCTAGTGGAATGAGCCCTCAAATCCAAGGGCACCTGACGCCCTTGGGCGATGTAGGTGGAGCAGATTGCCTCCCTGATCCACCTAGAGATTATAGCCTTAGAAACTTTGTCACCCTTCTTAGGACCTCCGAATAAGACAAACAGATGATCCGAGCGACGGAAATCATTTGTAACCTCCAAATAGCGCAAAAGCGCCCTGATGGACATCCAAAAGATGAAGGTCCCTCTCCTGAAAGGAATCCTGGGACCACTGCAGAAACCCTGGCAGTTCCACCACCTGATTGACATGAAAGGCAGATACCACCTTGGGGACAAAGGAAGGAACCGTGCGCAAGGAAACTATCGTCGTAAATCCGAAGGAAAAGATCCTGGCAAGACAAGGCCTGCAACTCCAAAACCGTTCGAGCAGAACAAATGGCCACCAGAAAAATAGTCTTCAACGTCAAATCCTTCAACGGCGCTCTGCGTAAAGACTCAAACGGGGCTCCACAAAGCAGCAAATTCAAACTCCAGTCCGGACAAAGGATGGATGGGTGGACCTAAATGCTTGACTCCCTTAAGAAACCAGGTAATATCCGGGTGAGCGACCATGAAACCTGCCCTATAAGGCACCCAAAAATGCCACCTGGACCCGAAGGGAACTGAATGCCAAACCCTTAGCTAAACCCTGTTGTAGGAAATCCAAAACCTGGGGAACATCTGTCGATAGAGTGTCTAAGGAGCATTGAAGGCACCGCCCTTCAAAAAGCTTCCCAACTGAGAAGTATGCTTGAACACAGAAGACCAAAATGGAGAAGGAAATTCCCAGAACCCTCTGCGTGTCTTTGGCCTGCCTGGGCTGAATGGACTCTGAGTGACTTACAGAATGTCCCTGGATATCTGAGGAGGCAAGCTGGCACCAGACAGGTGATGTCTATTCATAGAGTCACCACAGGGGAACTTCAGGCACTATTCTCAGGAGTTTGTAATCCACACAGTTACAGACCTGTTGATTGACTTGACCAGTAAGAGTTTACCAGAACAAAGAAAGTCATGGGAAATGGACTACACATCCTGGGAAGCCAATCAGGATAGTTGGCGATGATTTAATCATGCAGTTGACATCACAACTTATGTAAATGATCCTTTGGGCAGTCATGCAAGTCTCTAGAACCTTCTACCCTGTATTTGAATGTTATCTATAAAACAAGGATCACTTTCTGTATAGGATGAGATGCTGGTCAGATTGTAAGACGAAGGGTACCCAGCATCTCCCGAGAACACTTATATTGATTAATAAAAAATACATTATACTTTTACTGAGTCCAAGTGTTCTTGTGTCCCTGGCCATAAGCATAGAGGAAGCTTTAACATTTTTGGCACCTGAACAGGGACCTGATAGCTGTGGCTATCTATGAATTTTTTTTTCCTTTATCTAGGTTTTGCATCTGATTCTGCTGGACAGGCTCAGATCCAACACTAATACTCGTTCTTGTCCGATTGTGTTACCCAGATAAAGATTTCTGGATGTTTGAGTGTTTCCCAGATAAAGATTTCTGGATGAAGTTTTGTAGTTTTGTTTATTGCATAGTGATACCTAGGAACAGAGGTTTCAGGCCATTGAAGAGTGGAAATAACTTGTTCTGAATACCTCCTCAATCGCAATCACCACCTCTCAAAAGCCAAGCCACGAGAGAGAATTGATCCTCCCGATTTGAAAATATGGGCCCCTGGCGAGAAGGCGTGGAAGGTAAGCTAGCCGAAGGGGACCCTCCAGGGTGATCTGAATCAGATCTGCAAACCATGGATGTCGAGGCCATTCTGGTGCTACTAGAACTACGCTTCCTGGATGCAGTTCTATGCGTCGGAGAAGGCGACTGATGAGAGGCCAAGGGGGGAATGCATACAGAAGAATTTCCATAGGCTAAGGACACACTAACATGTTTATGCCCACAGAGCCCACCTCTCTTCGTCGACTGAAGAAGCGATCTGTTTTCGCATTGGCTCGTGTCGCCATCAGATCCAACTGAGGCACTCCCCACCTGGCGCAAGTGTGATACCATGTTTCGGGAGACAGCTCCCATTCTCCTGGTTGAGCTGTTGCCTGCTGAAGAAATCCGCTTGCACATTCTCCACCCCTGCAACATGCGCTCCGCCCAGGCGAATAAGCGCCTCACTTCCAGCGCCACTGCATGACTCCTTGTCCTGCCTTGCCTCCTCTTGCCTGTTGATGTAAGCCACCATCATCCCGTTGTCTGAGAACACCCAGACCACTCTTGTCTCGAGGCGGTTGATGGACTAGGACCTTTCCCTTGGCAAACATAGACCTTGAGCGGACTTGTCTAAACAAACCGCTCCCCAGCCTGAGAGACTGGCATCCATAGAGACCACCACCCAGTCCGGTGGGTCCAAATCCACACCCTTTTTAAGATTGCTGCGTAAGAGCCACCACAACAGACTGGTTCTGGACTCTGGAAGAAGAGGCAACAGTAAATGGAACTACTCCGACACAGGACTCCACCTTGACAACACTGTAACGGTCGCATGTGAACAAACGCCCACAGAATCAAATCCAAAGTGGAGGCCATGGACCCCAGGACTTGCAAGTGATGCCAAACCGTGGGAACCTCTCTCTGAAGAAGAGTCCTGACCTGTGATTGTAATTTCGTCACACGGTCCGCTGCCAGGTAGATCTTGCCTAGACAGGTATCGAAGCGCGCTCCCAAGTATAACAGAGACTGAGTGGGCTCCAAGTGACTCTTCTGTACATTTATGATCCAGCCGAGCGAGCGTTAAGGTGAACATCACCCTCTGGATTAGCTCTCACAGTCCTCCCTCGACTTTGCTCTAATCAACCAATCATCCAGGTATGGGTGAACGAGAATCCCCCCCTTGCAAAGGGCCGCTGCCACGACCACCATGACCTTGGTGAAGGTGCGTGGCGCCGTCGCCAGGCCGAGCGGTAGCGCCCAGAACTGGAAATGTTGGCCCAGTACCTTGAACTGTAGAAACCTCTGATGATCCTGCCGGATCGGGATGTGCAGATACGCCTCGGTGAGATCCAGGGATGCGAGATATTCCCCTTTGCGCACAGCGGCCACCACTGTCCGCAAAGTTTCCATGCGAAAACAGGGGATTTGAAGACTCTGGTTTACCTTCTGCAAATCTAGGATAGGGCAAAAGGTGTCTTCCTTCTTGGGAACCACAAAGTACACAGAGTACCTTCCCTGACCTTACTCTGCAAGGGAAACGGGAACTATGGCCCTGAGATTGAGAAGCCTCCGTAGAGACCCTTGCACCGCCTCACGTTTGCTGTGCGAGACAACGCGGGACTCCACAAAGGCCTCCTGAAAGGGGTGAGAAAACTCGAGAGCGTAACCTCCCTGATCACCTCCAGAACCCACTGGTCTGAGGTAATCCTTGTCCACTCCGTTTAAAGCTCGACAATCTGCCTCCAACAGCTTCTATGTCGGAATGGGTACCCCTGGCCTCATTGGGAGGGCTTCCCATTCCCTGAGCCATGGCCAGCGGTGTCTCTGCCTGGGCGTCAGCCACCACAAAAGCACTGCTGGCACCCCGGGGCTTACTTGGGCACAGAAGGAGCCGAAAGTCTACCAGCCTGGAATCTGTGCGAATCCCAAAAATGAGCTTGAGGGGGAAAACCCTTCCTTGAAGGCTTCCTATCCTCCAGTAACCTGTTGCCCTTGGACTCCCCCAGCAACTTGGTCCACATCCTCCCCAAAAGGAAGCTTGCCTTTAAAGGGAGGTTACAAAGCTGGAACTTGGAAGACAAATCCACTAACCAATTTCGCAACCAGAGGAGCCTAGGAGCTGCTACCGCGGACACCATGCTACGCGGAGAGGTAGGCACCAAATCATACAAGGCGTCCGCCACATATGTAATGCCCACTTCTAGATGCGCGGCCTGCAAGGGCCCACTTCCGCTAGCACTTGCACTTGAAGCAGCCGAGGCTTCCTGAACCCAACACAGACATGCCCTCTGCTTGAGGCTGGCACAAACCGCCGCCCGAAGACTCAGAGTGGAGACCTCAAAGACCTGTTTCAGCTGGATCTCCAGCTTGCGGTCCTTGCATGTCCTTCAACGTGGCAACCTCGGCCTTGGGAATGGTTGTCTTCTTTGTCACGGCAGACACAGCCGCGTCTACCTTCGGGACCTTAAGAAGATCCAAAATGTCCTGCGATAGGAGGTAAATCTTCGCCATTGCTCTGCCCACCTTCAGGCCCGCATCTGGAGAGTCCAACTCCCGGTTCACCAGCTTGCGGATCTTTTTTGGCAAAGGGAAGGATGTTGTCGGCGCCCAAATCCCATCCAGGACTGGGTTAACCCCTTCGCTTTCAGACTCATCCTGAGAGACCTTGACTCCCAGGACCTCCAAAACCTGGGGGATAAGTGGCCGGAGCTCCTCACGCTTAAACAAGTGCATTGCGCTGGGATCATCACCTTCCGAAGATGGGAGCTCGTCCGGATCCGGGTCGTCCTAGGTCCCATTACCCAGATCATGATCAAGCCCAGGATTCTGACCCATCGCTAAATCTGGGGTTCCCACTTGTGGGGCCGGCAAGCTATCCTTGACTCCTGGTCCCTGCTGGTCTCCTGAACATTGCAGGAGATAGGAGGGCCCCCTGGACGCCCGCTTGGGATGAATCTCTGAAAGATTCCCCGACCGTGCTGCTCTCTTCAACATCACCTGCTTCCTGGCCAGGAAAGCCTGCTGAAGCAGAAGAACAAACTCATCTCCCTCAGCAGAGAGGTCGTGCAGCCCACGGTCATCCCCAAAGGAGCAATCCTGCTCTACAGGGGATAAAATGGGGGGGGGGGGGATTCCTCTTCCCGCGGCCTCCAACGTGGGCCAACCCCCCCCCCACACACACGGAAGAGGACACCGGCCCGGTCGACCTGCCCTTCCGCCCGCAGAAGATCCCTCCTGTCCAGAGCTGCAGTCAGAACAGAGGGAATTAGCATCGAGGGCCTGCCCCGTCACGGCACACAAGTGGCAGGCCACCATTTTGGATCGTGGCACCATTGCCCTTCCCGCACAGCCACGCGGTCATCGGCAAAAAAGAGACAGTCGAGCCAGGAAGCCTCCACACGTCACCCAGGGCTAAAAATAGAAGCTCCAAGGCGGATCACTTTGTTCTCCACCAACCTGCCCGGAGCCCCGGGTCATTGATGAGTCCCCCGGAATCTCTAGCTCCACACTCTCCCACTGGCCTGCCACTAAGCTGACCAGGCCCGTCCCCGGCACAGACTCCGCCTACCTCCGCCTTGAGACTCTGTTTACTTTTGGGTTTTTTTTTGTAACTTTATACAGTTACGCCTGGAGTCTGCAGGATCAGGGAGAAGAAGGAGCAGCTTCAGTGGTTGAGGGAACCAGGAGCCCCTGGTTATCAAAGCCACCGGACCGTTGTGGACGAGACTCAGGCAGGGGCGTCCAACCCCCCCGGTCGCCCAGCTTCCGCTGAGGAATGGCCCATGAAGGTGCCTAACACCTCAGGGAGCTGTACAACTCACTACTAACTAACTAGCAGGAAAAACTTTCCCTGTCACTATTTTCTCTCTCTCTTTTTTTTTTTTTTAAACTAACAGACTGCAGGAGTGCACCTCTACCATCTGCTGGAGTCAGAGAAATATTGAGGGACTGCAGGTGGCACTGACTATCAGATATGTAGCAGTGCCCAAAGTTTTGCTTTTCTGACTCCATCTGCTGGTAGGGATGCCCAACCCACTGGTCTGGACTGATCTGGGAATGTTCAGGAACTGGGTTTTAAACATGGGCCCTCCATGCAGGTCATCCCAGACTTCGTTCAGCCATACAAAGTTAGCCCCGTTTTTCCTTGTATGCCTGATGAAATCATGCCACTGTTTAGGGTTCTGTGCATGTTTTGAAGCATAAAGGAATTATACCACTGCTGTTATGGGTACAGGTTACCCAGGTGCTTCATTACCATCCTCTTGTTTCCAGGGATCATTTGTATTACTGTTTTGAATGCAGTTACCATTTTTTATCTCCACAACCTCCTGAGGAAGGGCATTCCAGGCATCCATCATCCTCTCTCTGAAAAAAATATGTCCTAACGTTGTTTCTGAGTCTACAGAGCTTCACATCATGATCCCTACCCAGGGCTACAACTTTCTCTCTATTGAAAAAGCTTGGCTTCTTGTGCATATGACACATTAGATTTGATTACTTAAATCTGTATACCCTAGAGAAGAGGAGAGACAGGAAGATATGATACAGACTTTAAAATTAATAATGCATAAGAATCAAACATTTTCCAGTGAAAAGGAAGATGAAAAACTAGGGGTCTTGATATGAAGCTCCAGGAGAACATAAGAACATGCCATGCTGGGTCAGACCAAGGGTCCATCAAGCCCAGCATCCTGTTTCCAACAGTGGCCAATCCAGGCCATAAGAACCTGGCAAGTACCCAAAAACTAAGTCTAACCCATGCTACTGTTGCTAGTAAACTCAGACATATCGGTAAATAGTTTTTCATGGAAAGGTTGGTGGATACATTGAATGCTTTCCTGGAGGAAGTGGTGAAAACAAAAGGTGATAGAATTCAAAAGGGTGTGGAATAAACACAGAGGATCCAAGTGTCAAGAGAATACAAATAAAGTAGAAAGATAACCTGGGCTAACTTTTCTGCATGGGGTAATCTGCACAGAGAGGAAGTTACACCCCTGTTGGAGTCATTTTTTGTTACTTTTTGCTGAGGATGTATATAGAGGGTAGATAGGCCGTCTGGATTCAGAGTTTTCACCCAGACACAGACTAGTTTGAAGGCCACAGGCCAACCTCTGAGTGATCTCCTGTTTATTGTCTTGCAGTGTGAAATGTTTACGAACAGGCAAGAGTCTGTTTATTTAGTTATTCCACTAAGCCTATGATGAGAAAACAAGCAACTAACTTATACTAAAGCCTGAGAGAGAGAATGAAGGCCGCACAGCTGTTTCTGAAAGTTGACAAGAACTCAGAGGGAGGGAACACTGTTGCTTTTCACAAGCGTTTGTAGTGTATGAGGGGAGAGAGAGAGAGCCCTGGACGTGATGGTATGGCTGATCCTTTGGAAGTGTAAGCTTTTTATATCTATGTAGCAATTGTTATCTACCATTACTTCTTCTATCTGATCTGATTTTATTTGTTCTATCTTCCTATTGATCAAATAAATTTACTTTACCTGGAACTGTCATGTATTGAATCAAAGTTTGTGTGTGGCTCTTTGTGATGGGGATAAGCCCCTGGGTTCAAGCCCCCAGGTATAATCTCAGTAATTGTGTTTATATGAGATTAGCCCCCCAGGTCAAAGCCCCTGGACAGGATACCAGTGTGCACGGTCTGAACTCGTAACAACCCCTGCTGGGCAAACTAGATGAATCTGGTCTTTATCTGCTGTCATTTAGTATCACCTTTCAGATATTTAAATCTCTATATCCTCTCCTCTCTTCTAGAAGTGACCCTTTTCCCCACCCCATCCCCTGGAAATGATCCTCTCACTTCCTTCTCCTACTTCAGCAATCTTGCCTCCCCAATGATACAAATAATCCCAGTTCTGCAGCTGCAGTGAGATGTCCTCACCATCCACACCTGACCATGTTTATTGCTAAAAATGTACATTCAAATATATATTAAAATACATTAATTAAATAACACAGTAGGAAGAAAAGATACTCATTTTGTTTTTTAACTTAGAGCCAAATAACCTGGGAGACTGGGAGGCAGCAGTAAATGCTGAAGGGTCAGAGGCCCTCTCTGATGTCCCCATCACACACCAAGTCTTGTGTTGAAAGGTCAGAGCCCTTTTCTGATATCCACCTCCCCCACTGGTCCCTGAGATGCCATGTGTTCAATATTTAGAAGTCAGGGGTCACCCACTCACTGTCTTGGATACTGAGGTCTTCTCCTCCATCAGTGAGAGCCCTAGAAGCAAAGAGAACCTGTTACCTCCAGACACAGAGGGGAAAGGTGCCAACAACATGCGGTCAGCTGTGCTCTTGAAGAAGTTGATATTCAAAAGCCGTTTAGATGGATACCTTAAAAGTTATCCATCTAAATGGCAAAACAGGCATTTTTAGAGACTTTTCCGGCTAAATTCTAGCTGTATAACTAGTTATCTGGCTAGAATTTAGCTGGATAAGTAAGGGGTGTTCCAGGGGCAGATGGGAGGATTTCGGGGAGGAGCAGAGTTAATTGGTTAATTTATCTGACTAACTCTGGTGGTGCTGCTGGATAAACATCAGGGATATTTGGAGGAAACCAGAGAATGCGTACTTTCAGTAGAAGGCCCAATTTTATGGAATCCTATGCCACAGCAACTAAGAACATTTGGGCCGATACAGTACCCGCCATTGGACGCGCGTTTTCGATGCACTAGCGTTATCCCTTATTCAGTAAGGGGCCGAAAACACGCGTCCCCCTGAACCTAATAGCGCCGGCAACATGCAAATGCATGTTGATGGCCCTGTTGGGTATTCCCGCGCGATTCAGTAAGTAAAATGTGCAGCCAAGCCGCACATTTTGCTTTCAGAAATTAGCGCCTACCCAAAAGTAGGCGCTAATTTCTTCGGGCACCGGGAAAGTGCACAGAAAAGCAGTAAAAACTGCTTTTCTGTGCACCCTACGACTTAATATCATGGCGATATTAAGTCGGAGGTCCCGAAAGTTTCCAAAAGTAAAAAAAAAAAAAAAAATTCGAAGTCGGCCCGCGGCTGTCGGGTCAAAAACCAGATGCTAAATTTTGCCGGCGTCTGGTTTCCGAGCCCGTGGCTGTCAGCGGGCTCGAGAACAGACGCCAGCAAAATTGAGCGTCGGTTGTCAAACCCGCTGACAGCCGCCGCTCCGGTCCAAAAGGAGGCGCTAGGGACGCGCTAGTGTCCCTAGCGCCTCCTTTTGCCTGTTTTTACTGCCGGGCCTCATTTGAATAGTGAATCGCACGCACAGGAGAGTGGCCTGTGCGCGCGCTGGGAGAGCGGGCATTTGCCCGCTCTCCCGCGGACTTTACTGTATCGGCCCGATTGATAGGCGTAAAGACATTCAATCAATCTCTTAAAACTTGGTTGTTTCAGCAGGAGTAAGAAACAACGAACTATTCAAGGCAGCAAGCTAGAATTTAATGTTATGTCAAATGGAGGCAAGCAGAAAATTGTAACCAAAGATGAAATTACTTCTTACCTCGTAGTTTCCTTTCCTTTAAGGAAGGCAGGCCAATCCACACAGGTGGGTTATGCACTCCTCCCAGCAGATGGAGACAGAGTAAAACTGACTCCCTGATGTCACTGACATATAGGCCTGCCCCGACATCAGCCTGCCAGTACCTCTAGAAAAGTCAAACTGTGGACAAACTGATTATACCTGAAACAAGACTATTAACAGTCAACAATTCATTACTTCCAGCCAACCGGGAAGCACTGAGCTCAGAAAACATTTAACATTAACTGATCTTAGGAGCTGGTTTTTCAATTACCAGTCCTACAAATGATTCATAACCGGGAACACACTGCATCATCCCTGAATAAAGGATGAACTGAAACTAAGACCTTTTAGGCAGAGCAGGGTGGGTTATAGACTGGCCCTGCCTTCCTTAGAGGAAAGGAACTTATCAGGTAAGAAGTAATTTCACCTTCATCGGCACTCAGGCCAAACCACACCAGTGGGATGCACCAAAACTACTCCTGAAATTAGTGGGAGGCTACCTGCGTTCCTGTCAACACTACACACACATGAAGGCTGTGCCCTTTTGAGCTTTAACATCCACGTGGTAATGCTTGGAGAAAGTATGTAAGGAATACCATATTGCTGCCCAGCAAATTTCGAGAGGAGACAATAACCAAATATTTGGCCATGAGACCGCCTGAGCTCTAGTTGAATGCACCTGTCTAGGCAATGGAACATCTGCATCCACATAGGCAGCCATGATGACCACTTTAACCCAATGGACTACTGTGGCCTGCTGGTTCTCCTTGTTTACCTCCACCATGGAGAACAATCTATCAGACTTTAAGGAGCAAGTAACCTTCAAGTACTGCATCGGTTGCTGCTTGACATCCAAGACATGCAACATTCTGGAGCCACTAGAAGCATGCAACTAGAAGCCACTAGAAGCATGCAACATTCTGGAGCCACTAGAAGCATGGTCTCTGTATGCCTCACGATCTTCCAAATTACCCTGCCAATCATTGGCCAGGACAGGAATACATATAACACCCAGCACTCTTGGATCCTTTCTGTGACTGTAGATACGTAGGACGTTTGCATTGTTCGAGCTCGCCATTAAGTCTAGGTATGGCCGACCCCAACGAGCACTATGAGCTGAAAGGCATCGTTCACCAGCTCTCATTCTCCTGGGTCCAAGACCTGTCTGCTGAGAAAGTCGGCCCGCACATCGTCCTTCCCGGCAATGCGAGAGGTAGATATCTCCTGAAGATGTTGCTCTGCCCACACCATTAGAGCATCTATCTCCACAGACACCTGATGACTTCAGGTTCTGCCCCAATGATTTATGTAGGTAACTGTTGTGGCATTGTCCAACATTATTCTCACTGCTCAACTTGCCAACCATTCAGCGAACTGTAGGCATGCCAAGTGAACTGCACGCGCTTCCAAATGATTGATGGTCTACTGTTCCTCAGCATTCCACCATTCTTGCTCCATCAACTCTTGACAGTGAGCCCCCCCAAACCAGAAGACTCGCATCCATCATGAGCATCAACCAGTGTGGCGTCTCCCAAGGGCACTCCTTTCCTGAGGTGGTCCTCTTGTAACCACCACTACAACTGCTTGCTCAATTCCATTGGCAATTGGAGTCTCACTGTGTACTCCTGTGACTGCGGATTCCATCAGGAGAGCAACACATGCTGAAGAGGCTGTATATGTGTCTTTGCCCAGGGTACTACGTTAAAACGTTGCTGCCACAGACCCTAGGACCTTCAGATAAGACAACACAATTGGACAATTAGCCCTCTTCAAGGACTGGACTTGGGTCACCAACGTCTGAATGTGTTTCTCTGGGAGGAATACTCTGTCCCACTCTGTATCAAATCACACGCTGAGGTACTCCAGGGTCTCTGTCGGCTGAGACTACTCTTGGCTAAGTTCACCACCCAGCCTAGCTCCTGAAGCAAGCAGAACACTTTGCTAGATGCCAATTGACTCTCTTTTGCACTCTTGGCTCGAATCAACCAGTTGCCCAGATACCAATAGTCTAGAATGCCCTCCTTGCACAGAGATGTCGCTACCACCACCATGACCTTGGATAAGATCGTGGGCACCATAGCCAGACTGAATGGTAGGGCTTGAAACTGATAATGGTGCCCTAGAACTGTGAAACAAAGGAAATGTCGATGCTCCTGTCAAATGAGGATATGTAAATAGGCTTCTGTCAGATCGAGAGATGTGGGAAATTCCCCTCTCTGTACTGCCATAATTATGGAGCATTAAGTTTCCATCCTGAAGTAAGTCACATGCAAATGCCAATTGACTCCCTTCAGATCCAGGGTCATTTGGAAGGAACCCTCTTCCTTCTTGGGAATGAGAAAATAGATCGACCAGAACCCTGTATTTTCTTGGGATCTGGGAACAGGAATTACAGCTTTCAGATCTAGCAGTCTTCTCAACATAGCCTCCACTGCCACTCTCTTCACTAGCAAGTTGCAGACAGAGACCATAAAGGCATTCAGAGGAATTCAGAGAAATTCTAGAGCATAACCATTTCTTATCACCTCCATGGTTTGTTGAAATCTGGGCTCATTTTTTATAAAAATGAGATAGACAACCTCCTATTTCCGGATCTGGTAGGTGGGCCCCGCATCTTCATTGTGAAGACTGAGATGCTCCAGGCCTGGAACCTGCGTCCTTATGTGGCTTCTTAGGCTGAAAGGACTGAGATCTTCCGAAGAGATGTGACTTTTGAGCCACTGCCCTTCTGTAAGGACAAAACAGATGGGAATCCTTGGAGTGGGCTTTTGCCCCAAAATAACGTGATGCCACTTTCTTGTCCTCCAGCAATCGCGGAATTTTGGATTTATCTCATTTATTCACCATCTTCTCCAACTCGCCCCCAAATAACAGAGAACCCCTAAAGGGTAACCTTGTCAATTTCAACTTAGAAATAGTATCTGCTGACCAATTCCGTAGACACAACAGGCGCCTTGCCGCTATTATGAAAGCTACACCTCTAGCAGCCGTACGCACCAAGTCACAGCCCTCATCAGCTAGAAATGCGGCTCCTGGTTTCAAGACTGTCCTGCTATTAGCGCCCATGCCTTGAGTCTCCCGAGAGAGATGCAAACTTGCTCGAGTCAACAAGCAGCAGCAAGAAGCTATTTGCAAATTCATTTGCCATAGTTTCAAATGCCTGCTTGAGAATGGGCCTCAATCCTCCTATCCTGGGCAACCTTCAGAGCTGCTCACCCTTTGACCAGGATGGTGGTAATAGGGCACACCAAGGCATCAACCTTCAGGAATCACAACTGCTCCCTTTGCCTTCAGATCCAAGGGATAAAGGCCTCCCCAAAGAATGCCCCCCTTTAAAGCTCACTTCTCAGGTGTTCCACTCAAGGTCAATTAACTCTTGAACTGGTTCCAGGAGGGGAAAGAAAGAGGATGCCTTGCACTAGGCAATTAAGATGGGATCTTTCTTTTGTGAGTCCATTGCGTCACCTCCATTTACTCCAAGTGTTTTTAAGGTCTGAGTCAACAGACCTAGCAACTCATCTTTGTGAAAGAAGTGGAGTAGAGTCCTATGTGGTTCTAAGTCAGGTGAAACTTCCCCCTCTTTCAGAGGTGTGAAATCTAAATCTCCACCAGAATCATCCGATGGGCCATGATCCTCATCCTCCTCTACTTCCTCAGAGGCAGCCTCTCTATGGCACTTGCCCAACTTGGATGCTAAGTGGGATGCACTATGATGAGCCCGCTTCTTACTGGGCTGCGTTGCCTCTGCTGGGTGCCCTTTCAGAAAGGCCTGTAACCCCTGGAAAAACTCCACCCATGAGAAAAAGGAGGATGAATCCATACCAAGGCCCATAGGGCAGAACATGGCACTCTCCAATTCCTCCTCCAGAGATGTCCTTCCCATTGAGAACAAGGAAGAGGGAATCTGTCCATCGTATCACCTCCTGCGCCTCCTCCCACCAAGTCCTCCGTCGGTGGAGGGGATGCCCCAACGGCGGAAAACTCTTTGGGAGGCAAACTGCCTTGAGCCTATATGGCAAGCCGCAGAGATAGCAAGCCGCTTAGACTTTTTTGTCCTTGGCACCATTATCCTTCACCAAAAAAGTCACTCTCTTTCCACGTGGTTCCCTGCACGCACACCAACACGTGCATGCCTACATTAAGCCACTGTCATACTATATGTATGCACACGGCCGAGCAGATGGGGAAAAAAACGCCCGCCATAGCTTACCACGAGGTCAACTGACAGAGTTTGCAATGTGGGGCCTAGTGAAAGCTGCTCTACCCGCTGATCCGTGCTGCCTCCACTCTCCACTAACTCCCTAGAGGTGTTAGAGAAAGGCAAAGTAGGAAACTCCGAGGGAGAGAAACGACCTGATAAGGAAAAAAAAAAGGGGGGGGGGCCTAACACTTTTCTCCTTTCTCCTTTTTACCTGAGCTCAGCCCTTCTCTGTTGGGTTTGTGGCATAGTGTGGGCTCTTAGTCGCAGTGGTGATGAATCCTCCCACGGGGAGGGGCCCTGTGGGGAACCACAGTGATAGGCTAGACTCAAAGAGCAGACACTGGAGATGGAAAGCTTTATTGTACTGCTGTAGATAGATGGTAATTGTGCAGGAAGGAATGGCACTGAAGTCCAGCAATGTGCCAATACGCTCAGACAGTCTCAGATGTAGAAGTATCACCCGGATGTACAAGGTTGGTAGTGTTCCGCAGAGCAGGATAAGCCGATCCTGGTGGGTGGAAGTGGAGAGCTGGAATATAAAGGTACTCACTGAAGAGTAGTGCAGGAATCCTCCTGGTAGATGATGAAGGTGGGACCCGAGGTCCGTAGTGCTGGATACTCTGAGCTGGGTAGGCTCTTGAGGAAAGAGTACCTGGGAGCACAGAATCCTGAAAGAGAAGAGAGACCCCTGAGGAGCGGTTGTTTAGTTAGTAGAGACCCGAAGGGTAGTTGGAAGCAAAAGACCTCTGAGGAGCGGGTGCCCAGAGCTTCTTCAGGAGCGAGATACCTCGGAGGGTAGCGAGGAGTCTAAGCGTGCAGCTTAGAAGCGGTCAGAGTAGCTAAACCGAAGTCCTTGCTAACTCGTTTGTTGGAAGCGGAGCGGAGGCTTAAATACCCGGAAGTATTGACGCCATGCGGTGGGGACGCACCCGAGGTTTCCGTCATGATGTGTAGATAAGCGCAGGCAGCGTGCGCGCACGCATCCTAGGAGGCCACAGGAAGGAGCATGGTGGACTGGGGCGCCCATGCTGAGTTGGAGACGCCGAGGGTTTCGGCACTCGGCACCGGAGGCAGCCATCTTACCCATGGAGGAGGAGAAAGGCAAAAAAGAGATGAGGCAGAGCGGTCACAGCCATCTGCGACCGACGGACGCAACATTTTCTGGCTGAGAGCACGATCGGATCTCGGGCTGCGGGGGGAGAAGGCACAAGCCTTCACTGCTGAGCACTCCCTCGTCCTTCTTAAGTCTAAGCCTAGCCATGGCCAGGCATCGAGACATAAAACAGCTCAACTGAGGGAGGGACCAGTCAGGTGTCGCCGCATGAGCTCTATTCTTCTCTTCTTCTCCTTATTCAAAAAAAAAAAAAAAAGATAACGTGAGCAATCCCCTCTAGGGAGCTGCTGGAGATGGAGAATACTGCCAGGCTGATGTCGGGGCAGGGCTATATTTATTTTTATTTATTTATTTAACATTTTTCTATACCGACCTTCATGGTTAAATACCATATCAGGACGGTTTACATCGAACAGGGATAAAAATAATTAGGTAAAGGAAGAGACAAAGTTACATTAAACGAGGACCGTGAACTTGGAAGCTTAGGTAGCTGGAAGAAAAGAGATAAAGTTAAGTAAAGAAAAGAGAAATAACAAATTCCGGACTAGAGATAGTTCAGAATAGAATTAGTCCACATGTTAGAGTTGGTATCCATGCTGTCCAGGAATCAGATGAGGGGAGGTATAATTGTTCGTATAATTGTTCGTGAGTAGATAAAGTCTAATGTGTATCCCAGGGTTCTGGGAAGGCTAGGCGGAACAACCACGTTTTGAGTTTTTTTTTAAAAGTTAGCAGGCAAGGTTCCAACCTGAGTTCAGCAGGGAGGTTGTTCCAGATAGCTGGGGCTGCTGTTGAAAATGCTCGGTCCCTGGATGCAATGAGTCGCGTGGCTTTGGTTGGAGGGGCTTGTAGTGTTCCTTTGGATATTTCTCTCATTGGCCTATTAGAAGTATGGAGTTTTAATGGAATTTCAAGGTCGAGATAAAGGAGATCGTAGATGGATTTATGTATTAATGATAAAGATTTGTGAAGGACTCTGTGGTTGATTGGTAACCAGTGTAGATTTCGGAGGATGGGTGTAATATGATCACTCCGCTTGGTGCTTGTTAGGATTCTGGCAGCAGCATTTTGTATCATCTGAAGTGGCTTAATGGTTGAGCTGGGTAGACCTGTGAGGAGAGCGCTGCAGTAGTCTATTTTGGCAAATATCAAGGATTGAAGAACTGTCCTAAAGTCGTGGAAATATAAGAGAGGTTTGAGTCTTTTTAATACCTGTAGTCTGAAGAAGCAGTCTTTGGTGATAGTGTTAATCATACTCTTTAGGTTAAGACGGTTATCGAGTATTACCCCCAGGTCTCTAACCTGAGTATGAGTGAGGGCATGGTTATGATGGGTCTGTGATTGGATGTTGTCTTGGTTGGCGGAAATGAGAAGGAGTTCAGTCTTGTTAGCATTGAGGACCAAATTTAAACTGTTGAGGAGACTAGTGATAGATTGTAGACAGTTGTTCCAGATCGAGAGTGATTTGGTAATGGATTCCGTTATGGGGATCAGGATCTGCACATCATCTGCGTAAATGTAGTGAATAAGGTTGAGACTTGTTAACAATTGGCACAAGGGGAGGAGGTAGATATTGAAAAGTGTGGGGGACAGGGAGGATCCTTGAGGTACTCCTAGTGATGAATTTGTTGGTGGTGATTCTTTATTATTTATTCTGACCTTGAAGCTTCTATCACTAAGGAAAGACTTGAACCAGTTGTAGACTTGTCCTGAGATGCCTATGTCTAATAGACGATTCAGGAGAATGGCGTGGTTGACAGTATCGAACGCCGCTGATATGTCTAAGAGGATTAGCAGAAAAGAGTGTCCTTTGTCAAGTCCCATAATAATATGGTCAGTTAGGGAGATGAGCAGGGTTTCTGTACTGCGTGATTTGCGGAAACCATACTGTGAAGGATATAGTATATTGTAATCTTCTAAATACTCTGAGAGCTGGGTGTTAACCACCTTTTCTGTGATTTTGGCTAAGAATGGAAGATTCGATATAGGGCAAAAATTAGCTAGTTCACTAGGGTCTAAGTTGTGTTTCTTAAGGAGGGGTTTGAGAGAGGCGTTTTTTAGGATGTTTGGGTACAAACCTTGGGTTAAGCAGCAGTTTATGATGTTGGCCAGAGGTCCAGAAATTGTGTTTGGTATGAGTAGGAGTAACTTGGTTGGTAGGTTGTCTGAGGGGTGGCTGGATGGTTTCTGCTTCTTGAGAATGGATTCAATCTCTTTAGATGAAGTTAATTCGAAGTTGTCTAATTTGGCTCCCTTAAGCATATGGGTATTGGTAAATGAAGCGAGGGTGTTGTTATTGGGTGGGAGGAGTGAGAGCGTGTTTGATATCTTCTGCTGAAAGAAAATGGCTAGCTCGTTTGCCTTGGATTGAGCTTGTTCGTCTGGGATCGGTGGTGGTAGTGACTTTGTGATTTGAGACACATATGAGAAGAGAGCCTTCGCGTCATATTGGAGATCATGGATTTTATAGGCGTAAAAAACTTTTTTTGATTTTAAAATTAAAGACCTGTAATGATGTAAGGTTCCTTTGTAAGAAGAAAGCGTGGAGGAGGAAGGGGCTTTACGCCATTTGTTTTCCTTGTGACGTAGTTCTTGTTTTATCTGTTTGAGTTCATTGGAGTACCAAGGTTGATTTCCTTTTTTTAAAGGATTAATTCTTTTCGAGATAGATGGGCAGTGTTTATTTGCTACAGCTTCTGTGATATTGTGCCAGGAGAGCACCGCTGTGTTGGGATTGGATAGATCTATATTTTTGAGATCGTTAGTGAGCTGTTCGTTGAGTGTGTCGGAAGCACATGAATTCCTGAAGTGAATGGAGGAGAGGTGTTGGGTGGTAGGTGTCTGTTTATTTGAGGTGAAGGTGGTTGTTATCAGATAGTGGTCTGACCAGGGGATGGGGGTACAAACCGGATCCTTGGTGATGGAGAAGTTAGAGTTGATAAAGATAAGGTCCAAGGTGTGTCCTGCTTTATGTGTGGGTCCGTTGACGATCTGGGTGAATCCCATAGCATTGAGGGCGGTGAGGAGGGCTTCACAGTTGGGTGCATGGTGAGTGGCTTCAAAGTGTATGTTAAAGTCTCCCAGGATTATGGTAGGAGAGTCAGTGTTGATATGTTTAACGATGGATTCAATAAGGGGGGAGGCGTCTGCTTCCAATACTCCTGGGGGGGCATAAACTAGTAAGACTTGCAGATGATTAGATTTGAATAAACCTAGTTCTAGTTTGGATTCTGTCTTGATTGTATGAGATGTTAGTCTGAGTTCTTTCTTGGTGGCTAGTAACAGGCCGCCCCCTCGTTTTTTGTGTCTGTGGATAGAGAAAAAGTCGTATTTGTGGGTAGGCAATTGATTGATTAACGCTATGTCCGAGTTTTTTAGCCAGGTTTCTGTGATGGCGCAGATGTCAGGATTACAGTCTAAGAGATAGTCGTTGAGGATATGAGTCTTTTTTGTCAGGGATTGAGAATTGAATAGGGTCACTGAGAGAAGAGTTAGACCTAGGAGCTGAGTCAGGGGAGTGATCAGGATAGGGATGAGAGATCTGGGAATTCTTGCTGGAGAGGATTGAGCTGGAAGAATGTTGAAGGGGTGACGGTGATATCTGATGGGAATATGTTGGGTCATCATATTTGTGTTACTCTGGAATTGTTGTGAGTGCAAAGATGAGACTTGATTAAGGGTCCTGGGCAAATGTCGTTTTCAGGCCTTGCTTTTCAATAAGAAAGTTGAAAAGGGTTATTTGAGCCGCGGGCGTGTGGAGTTGAAAGGGGGGGGGCTGCTCAGGGGCTGCACTAAGGGGCTCACAAAGGGGCAGGCCCCTTTGTCGTGCCCCTTAGACGCGCGGCGCAGACGCGCGGCGCCTGAGCTCAGGTTAGTTTAAATGTCCCTCTCCCTCGCTGATTGGTTGCTTGGGCTGGTGGGCGGGTCTTTTTGCCGCTGCCTGTGGGATCGGAGCTCAGGCTCGCCGGGGGGAAGGGAAAAAAATTGAGGCCTTACCCCGACGGGTCTGGGCGCCGATCGCGCAGGCCTCCCCTCCCTGATGCACAAGTGGAAGCAGAAGCAGCAGTATCAGCGGTTTGAGCAGGAGATGAGCAGCGCCGGAGCTCAGGTTAGTTTAAATGTCCCTCTCCCTCGCTGATTGGTTGCTTGGGCTGGTGGGCGGGTCTTTTTGCCGCTGCCTGTGGGATCGGAGCTCAGGCTCGCCGGGGGGAAGGGAAAAAAATTGAGGCCTTACCCCGACGGGTCTGGGCGCCGATCTCGCAGGCCTCCCCTCCCTGATGCACAAGTGGAAGCAGAAGCAGCAGTATCAGCGGTTTGAGCAGGAGACAGTGACATCAGGAGTCAGTGACATCAGCGAGTCAGTGACATCAGCGAGTCAGCTTTACTCTGCCTCCATCTGCTGGTAGAAGTGCATAACCCACTAGTGTGGACTGGCTTGCCTGAGTGCAGAGGAAACGAATATGGTTTGTTTTTATGTGTATAGTTGGGTTTTCCTTTTTTAATTATGCATGTCAGTCTTCTCAGATTGTTGTAAAACTATCGCAATCATGGGCATGCACAGCATATAATTAATTAATTAATTAATTTACAAACATACCCTAGTTGGCTAGTTAGCCGGAAACGTTTATCTGGCTAACTAGTCAAGCTGCTCAGTAGCTAAATATTGCCCCTGATGTGTACAAACACATGTATATAGGAGACATAATTTTCTCAGTGTCCATACAGCAAGAGAAACTCGTAAGGCTGCATATCTGTAAACAAGAACCTGTCTTTATAGGGACCAGGCCTTGCACAAACTGAGTAAGCATGACCTTCCATTCAGCACAGATACATACGACTCCAAATATACAGACGTACATGCTCAAACGTACACACACACCCACCCCCCTTTATTTGCGTCTTTTTAAAAAAAAATTTTTACCTTCACTGCTGCTGGTACTTGCAGTATCTATAATCTCTTTTCCATAGCACTCCTCAGGCAACACTGAAAGGAAAGAAAACAGTCCTGAAATACTTCCATAGCATCTCAGTCCTGCCCT
The DNA here is from genome assembly GCF_901001135.1 of Rhinatrema bivittatum. Classification (NCBI taxonomy): domain Eukaryota; kingdom Metazoa; phylum Chordata; class Amphibia; order Gymnophiona; family Rhinatrematidae; genus Rhinatrema; species Rhinatrema bivittatum. The sequence goes on along the minus strand of NC_042622.1, from coordinate 262,505,560 downwards.
GCAGCACTCCTGCTATTTTGTACTGAGACCTGTACTCAGGTCTGTCACTACACCTCACTCCCCGCTGTTCCAGTAGTGAGATCCCCATGCATAGCTTTTCCAGTACTCCTCACTTCTGCCCTACACCACCCCCTACTGTAACAGTACTGAGGCCCACATGCACCCTGCCTTTAATGTGGTACCAAGCCTCACAGGAAGAAGCTGGGGATCAATTTGCGGGTGGCTGTTTTTGGTCTTACCCTTCTCCCGCAGGTCTCCGTTCCCCTCGCTGGCAGGTCTGTGAAGCTGCAGGGCGGGCTTCTCTCTACCATGCGTCTCGTCCTCGCTGCCATCCCTTGGTCTCTCATACCAGCCAATGCGGCGTTGTCGGAAGCGCTCCCGCGGTGAGGTCTGGCTGTCCCCGGGGCTGAAGGACTCGGACGATGTCAGGCGAGAGCTCAGTTTGCGTCGGTGAAGCCGCATGTGGACACGGTGGGAGTCCAGGATGCTGACAGAGCTGCTGGCACGGCGTAAAAAGGTTGGCGAGCTGGGGGCACTGAAACCTGGAGCCTGGAATCCTGGGAGAGGATGTGATGGGAGAAAAAACCTTAAATGCACAGAGGATGGAAAGGAAAATTGGTTCTTACCTGATAATTTTCGTTCCTGTAGTACCACAGATCAGAACAGATCTCTTGGGTTTATTCATCCTTGCCAGCAGATGGAGACAGAGAAAGTTTCACTGACACTGCTTCATAATCCCGATGCCACCTGCAGTTCCTCAGTACTGATCTGTACCCAAGCACGAAACACTTGCAACATTTGTAAAACCTTGAAAAAAGTCTTCCGAGTTTGTATTCCAGAATCTTAAAAATTTGTACCAAAAAGATTACGGCTGAGTGGACAACTATCCACCTCCATAGATTGCGTGGGTTCTGGACTGATCCATGGGTCTACAGGAACAAAATTTAGCAGGTAAGAACCAATTTTCCTTTCCCTGTATGTATCCGATCAGTACACACTCCTGGGATGTACCAAAGCTCCCTACTTAGGGTGGGACCTGGAGAGTCCCGCTCGCAAGATACTCTCGCCAAAAGACAGAGACTCCAGATCCCCTACTTCTAGATGGTAGTGCCTTGCAAAAGTATGTAGCGACTTCCAAGTCACTGCCCTACCAATTTCCTGTGGTGAAACCAACTGGGCCTCTGCCCATGAGGCCGCCTGAGAATGTGTAGAGTGAGCCCTCAAACAAGGCACCTGAAGGCCTTTCAGAATGTATGCTGATTAAATAGCCTTCTTAAGCCACCTCGCAATGGTATTTATTTAATTATCTATTTAAAATCTTTTCTATACCATCATTAAGTTATTTACCATCATAACGGTTTACAGGCTAGCACAAATAGGCAAAACAAATGTTAGCCTGGGTACCTTTCTTTGCACCACTCTATAAAATGAACAGATGATCAGATCTCCTAAAATCATTCGTTACCTTGAGATATCTTAGCAAATTCCTACGGAAGTCCAACAGCCTAAGCTCCCACACATGAGGCGCAGATGCATCCAATTCCGGAAAGCCGGAAGCTCCACCATTTGATTAACATGAATAGCCGATACCACCTTGGGAAGAAACAAGAGAACCATCTTCAAGGTCACTTCTGAGTCCAAGATCTGAAGGAATGGATCGCGGCAAGATAAAACCTGCAACTCAGATTCTCGTCGCAGAACAAATGGCTACCAGGAAAATGACCTTCAAGGTCAAATCCTTAAGAGTCGCTCTGCAGAAAGGTTCGAAAGGTGGCCTACACAAACCTCGGAGAACAAGCTTAAGATTCCAGGATGGACAAACTCTCCTAACTGGAGGGCGCAAATTCTTAATCCCCTGAAGGAATCAAACCACATTGGGAAGATAGGACAACGTTTGACCCTCAACTCTACCACACAGACAAGCTGAAGCCACTGAGGGAGTTGAAAGCTAGGCCTTTGATCAAACCTTCTTGAAGGAAAGATAAAACCTGAGACACCGAAGACTGTAAGGCCCATACCCTGTTAGTTATTACACCATGCCTCAAAGAACTTCCAGACTTGGATATATGACAACAAAGTTGATGTCCGTCTAGCTTGCAGAAGAGTAGTTATGACCGTCTATAGGTACCCTCTTCATCTCAAATGCTACCTCTCAAAAGTCAGGCCGCTAGACAAAAGCGATCTGCCTGGTCTGAAAATATGGGGCCCTGCTGAAGAAGATGACTGAAGCGTAATGGTCCGTCCACTGCCATGTTGACCCAATCTGTGAACCACGGCTGACGAGGCCACTCTGGGGCGTTTCTCTATCAGATGCAACACTTTGCTTATCAGAGGCCAAGGGGGAAATATATAAAGAAGAACTCCCGAAGGCCAGGGTATTACCAGAGCGTCGACCCCTTCGGCCCCATACTCCTGTCTTTGACTGAAAAAAATGAGATGCCTGTGCATTGAGATGCGTCGCCATTAGCCCACATGGGGATATCCTTGGACAACTCCCAATCCCCTGGATCTAGCATGGTGCAACTTAGAAAATCCGATTGGACGTTTTCGACCCCTGCAATATGAGACGACGCTATCTGAATTAAGTACTGGTCCGCCCAAAGAATGAACTCCTGAGCCTTCTGGGCCACTGCATGACTCCCTGCCTATTGATATATGCCACGGTCATTGCATTGTCCAACAAGACCCCCACCGAGCGGACTTGAATTAAAGGTAGAAAAACAAGCAATGCTAACCTCACTGCTCTGGTCTCTAAGCGATTAATAGATCAAGATCTTCTGCTGACCAAACGCCCTAGGCCGATTGTCGCTAGCATACTGCTCCCCAACCAGAAAGACTGTTTTTTTCTCCTTCTCTTCTTTTTGGATTAGTTCTTATTCCTGAAGGTTTATGGGCAGGAAGAGAAAAACCAAATTCTTGACTTCTTCTCCTGGTTTTTCAGCTGTGAGAGGTTCGATGGATTCGCATGTGGTTCAGAGGATGAGTCAGGCTACGAGAAACTCTATTCCTGAAATTTCATTTTCCTCAGCGTCCCTAGAGAGTCCAAGCCACATAGTTATGGGTCCTCTTGAGGCTAATACTCAAATATTAGTAAAAAATCCTGAATTGATAACTGTTACTTCATAATTTAATATGGAAGGAACTACTGGGCAACAGGGAGCTTTAATGGAGCCTGGTTCTCATTTGCTAGGTGTTACTTCTCAGACTGGAAGTTTTGGCTCCGAGCTTCTTGAACCCCAGATAGTGACCTTAGCTGATGTTTGGACTGTGCTTATAAATATGGAGAAATCACTATCTTTTTCAACATCTCGGTTTGGTAAATTTTCTAGTGAAATCAAGAATACTTTGGAAGATTATGGAACACGTTTAAATAATTTAGAAGTTACCTCTAGGTCTACAACATCTCAAATTGTGTCTTTACAGTCATCCAGTACTTCCTTCATAAAAGATAGTTTAATGTTACAAAAACAATTGGAAAATTTGGAAAATGAGATCCGAATACGGAATCTTCGTTTTCTAAATTTCCCTGTCTCAAGATTACTGTCTGCTACTGAATTGTTTAAAAAAATATATTGGTGAAGTATTATCTATTTCATTAGTGAAAGAAATGGCTATATCTAAAATATATTATATTCCTCAGTTTAGGACAAGTTCAGTAGGATGGGAAGAGGAGATGGACATTTTGCAGGGGGATAGTCCTAATTTGACCTCCTTTTTGGAGGCTTCGATCGATGATATTCCCACTAGGGCTACATTCTTGGTATCCCTTTGTAGTGAGCAGGATAAAAATTTGGTGTTTCAGAAATATTTTATCCCTTTGTAGTGAGCAGGATAAAAATTTGGTGTTTCAGAAATATTTTAAAAATAAAGATGTTTCCTTTTGTGGTAAAAAAAACCCCAAGTGTTTCCTGATATTTCTAGAAATATTCAGTTGAGGAGGAGACAATTTCTCCTGTTAAAACCAAGAGTTTTATCCCTGGGGGCAGTCTTTTTTTTTTTTTAAATTCCCTGCAAGTGTCTGGTTATGTATCAAAAGAATAAGTTTATATTTCAAGACCCTGTTCATCTAGAGACATTTTTGGTGGATAAGGAGACCTGATATGTAGTAGCAACGTGAAATGTGTGAGGTACATATGTTTTGTTTTTTTTTCTCTATTCTCTCCTTATGCTGTATTTGTTACAGTTGTTTTTTTCCCCCGACTATGTTTTCTTTTTTGGCCTCCCATAAATTTGGGGACTTGTCTATTGGAATTTTTTTTTTTATATTTGCTTAATATAGGTAATGTGTTAATTATGCTTTAGATTCCAATATGTTTGCTTTATGGATACTATCAATGTATTTTGTTAAAATCCAATACAATTTAAATAAAATAATAAAAAAAAAAAGACCGGCATCGGTAGTAAAAATCACCCAATGCGGGACATCCAGATTGACCCCACGGACCAGATTGGTTGACTGCAGCCACCAAAGCCAGACTGTCCCACGCATGACAATCAAGCGAGTCGGGCATATGAAACTCCTCAGACAACGGATTCCACTGGGCCAACAGAGCTCTCTGTAGCGGTCTCATATGCGCAAAAACCCATGGCACCAACTCCAGCGTTGAGGCCATCAAGCTGAAAACCTGCAAAAAATCCCAAGCTCTGGGAACCTGCAAAGCCAACAGATGCCGGACTTGTGCCTGTAACTTGCAGACTCTCTCCTCCGAGAAGAACACCTTGCCCTTCAGATGTGTCGAACCGAGTCTCCAAGTAGTCTAGGGTCTGAGACTTGATCAGCTGGCTCTTCTCCAAATTCACCACCCGCCCTAGAGATTCTAGGGTGGGGATTACCTTCTGCACCGCTGCACGACGAGCGACTTCTGACTTTGCTCTAATGAGCCAATCGTCTAGATAAGGGTGCACCAGGACCCCCCTCGCGCCACAACGCGCTGCTGCCACCACCATTACCTTGGTGAATGTGCGGGGCACCGTGGCCAGCCCAAAGGGGAGAGCCTGAAACTGGAAATGCTGACCCAGTACCATAAACCTCAGGAACCGCTGGTGATCTGGACGAATGGGAATATGTAGGTAGGCCGTCAGATCCAAAGAAGCCAGGAACTCGTCCTTGCACACCGCTGCAATTACCAACCACAGAGTTTCCATCCAAAACCTCGGGACCTTTAGTGCCACATTTACCTGTTTTAAATCCAGAATGGGGTGAAGAGAGCCTTTTCTTTGGAACTACGAAGAAGGTGGAATACAAACCTTTGCCTCGTTCGCTCTGCGGAACAGGAACCACCGTTCCTAAGGCCCGTAACTTGTCTAACGTCCCCCGGACCCCCAATGCTTTTCCAACGACCTGCAAGGAGAAACTAGAAACAAGTCGTGAACGGGCCGAGCAAATTCTAATGTATAACCGTCTCTTATTACGCTGAGGACCCTCTGATCCTGAGTGATCTTGGTCCCCGTAAAATTGTGCTAGATGACCCCCTATAAAAGGAACGGCAGAGTGGACCGGCCTCGCCTCATTGTGAAGATTTGGCTTCAGAGGCCCCACTACTGGAGGAAGCTCTGAATGGCTGTCAACCGCCTCAAAAGGACTGCCCCCAGGACTGACCTCGAGAAGAGAACTGCTTTTGCGAGGCTGGGGCTCATCTTGCCTGACCCAACCTCCTAATATCCCGAAAATGCAACCGAGATTGAGAAGGCCGCTTTCCCTTAGGCTTATCCTCTGGCCACTTATGCACCTTATTCTCACCCAGGTCCTTCATCAAGTGCTCCAGATCCTCACCAAACAAGAAGCGCCCCTTAAAAGGCAGAGAGCCTAAACGAGACATGGACAAAACATCTGCTGACCAGTTGAGAAACCACAATAACCGCCTGGCTGAAACTGCAGAACCCACAATACGGGAGGAAGTTCTGACCAAGTTATACAAGGCATCCACCACGTAAGCAACCAAAACCTCCAAGTGCTCGGCTTTATCTGCTTCAACACCCCAAATTTGTCTGCCCATCCTGAACCCAGCGCAGGCAAGCCCTTTGCATGAAGCTGGAGCAGACAGATGCCCGCAGACTTAGGGCTGATACCTCAAAAATCCTTTTGAGCTGAATTTCCAACTTCCAGTCTTGAACATCCTTCAAGACTGCAGAACCTGCAACAGGGATAGTCATCTTCTTCGTGACCGCTGAAACCGCAGCATCCACCCTTGGAAGGGAAAAGAGCTCCAATATCTGTTCCAGCAAGGGATAGAGCTTAGCCATCGCCCTTCCCACTCTCAAGCCAGAATCGGGCGCTCCCCATTCTCGATCCACCATCTTTTTCACAGACTTATGATAGTGAAAAGCTCGCGGGGGAGCCTGAAGCCTATCCAGTACCAGATCCGCACCTTCCATATCCTTAGTCTTCCTCTGCGAGTTTCAGCCCTAGTTCCTCCAAAACCTGAGGAATCAAAGGGCCTAACTCCTCCTTCAGGAACAAGCAGAGCACTTTAGGGTCATCAGCCTCTGAAACTGGAAGATTATCTAGATCATCTCCTTGAGATACGCTGACGTCAGCTGGATCAATAACCTGATCTTGCGACAAGGCCTCCCATGTCCCGGGGTCCTCCTGAGACCCAACCGAGTCATCCAAGTCTGCCTCAGCAAATCCATGACACCACGAACTCTGTCCCAGCAGAGGGTTCCAACATCAGGATTGCTCAGGCCCTGGAGTGCTTCTCGGACTCCCTAGAGGTGAGACTGAATACCCAAACTGCCTGCTGAGCTAAATATGAAGCAGGAGAACAAAATCAGCAGAAAAGGCCCGAGGAGCCTGAGAGAACTGTGAGGGCGCAGTCTCCGTGGATGCAGGCCCTGGCAGATCTAAGCTCACTGCCTCATCTGCCCCCCCCCCCCCCCGACCCTCTACCATAGTCGGGTGGGCCGGAGAAAGATGAGGAGGCAAATCTCCTCCATCGTTTGAATAGACCGCACTGCTGGGGAAGCCAAAATGGCTGCCGTTCCCACATCAGAGGAAATCAGAGGCCTGTCGTGGTCCGCACACCGGCGCTTCACAGAAACCATAGGGGGGAGAGCCCGAACAACGATTCCTGCTTCTCGCGGTCGCCGGAGTCTCCGATGGACCCTCTTCCCCCCCGAAACGCAGGCTGCACATAAACTAAAGCGGCTGAGCCCGCTGATCCTGCACCACATGTGTGGCAAATAGAGCCGTGAACCATGCTGAAATGGCGGAAACCCTCCCCCTTGCCTGCCGAGCCCCGAACAAACACGGGAACAGGAGCAAAAATCGGTGCCTGCACACCCACTACAAACAGGGACAGGAGGGAGAGAGTCGTCCACGAGACAGACTTACTTTTTTTTTTTTTTCCCCTTAAAACAAATTTAAAACCAGAAATTTAAAGAAAGAAAGAAAGGCAAGCTGATGAAAGAAAATAAAAGATGCCAGCCACCCTGAACCTACAGCTGCCTGAGCAGCCTCGTGAATGGGAGGGATCTGGACCATCAGATTTACACCCCAAGGACTAAAGGAGCGAGCGTACAAAAAAGGTCACCGACTCCAGCTCGTCCACCTCAACCCAACAGGGAAGGATCCACCAGGACCCAAACGACCCTGGGAGGAAAGGCTCACACCCAAAAAAATTCACCAGATCTCAGAACTGCAGGTTTATGCAGCAGCCACCATCTGCTGGAGACAGAGAAATATTGAGGAACTGCAGCTGGCACCAGGGATGATGAAGCAGGGTCAGTGAAACGTTCTCTGTCTCCATCTGCTGGCAGGGATGAATAAACCCGGGAGTCTGGACTGATCCAGATACGTACAGGGAAAGGAGTGATTGCACACTGAGCTATTTCTTTTCCAGAGCGCTGAGAGCTGGTATATATAAAAGACTGGAGGGGATGCAATCACTTCCACCAATGGCTCATTTCATTCCTCATATGAGAGAAGCAGCGCTCTGGTCTCCCCACCTCCAACATCCCACCAGCATTTGGAGGAGAAGCAGATGCACATCTCCCTTTGGGGGAGTCAGGTACTCAGCGCTCCTGTCCTACCCACCCCCCTGATGTTTGTAGGGGGAGCGCTTCTGTTCCTCCTTCCTCCTGATGTTTGGAGGGAGTAGAAGGTGCTCACTGCTCCTGTCCCTCCAGCACTAGGTTTTTGGGACAGCAATGGGTACCCCTTGGTTCTATTCTTTTGCGGGGGAGCACTGGGTACCTACTCCTGTTCGCCTCCTTCCGTCCTCACCAACATCTGGAGGAGCAGCAGGTACTCACCACTCCTGTCCGCCTCTCTCCCCTCCCCTGGAGGCTCCTGCAACCCGTCCTGGTGCAATAAGACAATCAGGTTTTCCGTGCTTCCCGCACCAGGAGCCGGAGCGCGCAGCCGATCCCTTGCGCCCTCTCTGCGAGGTTTAATCAGTTTCTTCATTTTATCCGTAATCCAATTACTCTTCCTGCATTAAAGAAACGGGAGGGGGTCACATGCTGGGACCTCACACTGTCAAAAAGGGGTCATGTGACTTGGCCTATTGCCAGCACAGGAGGAGTTGGGGGGAAGTAACAACCATGAAGAGTGGTGGGGGAAGGAGACAGGGTCTTAGGACGGAGGGGGGTGGAGGCAGGCTAGCAGCAGAGTTGTGGGAGGAGAATGAAGGCAGGATGATGGCACATGGAGGAATCTAGTGGGAGAGTGGAGGCACCTTTTGATAAACAGAGGAGTTTGGGGGGAGGAGATCAGCAGGGCAGTGGTACATGGGGAGATCTGGGAGGAGAATGAAGGCAAGACAGTGGTACAAGGAGGGATCTGCAGGGGAGTGGAGGTACAATCTTGATAAACAGAGGCAGGGCAGTGGAACATGGAGGAATTTGGGGAGCGGGTAGAAGTATAATGTTGACATCTAGAGGGGTTTGGGGAAATTTGGGGGGGGTGTGAAAGCAGGATGGTAGCAGAGCGGTGGTATTCTTATCCTCCCAGGCTCCTCAGCCCATAACTTTGGGGTTATCTTTGACTACCTTCTCTCCACACATCCACGACACTGCTAAAAGGTGCTGATTCTTTCTTTATAACAGGGTCCCCAAACTTTGCAAGGGAAGGGGGCCACATAAGGCATGTCAAATCACGGAGAGGGCCAGACCTTGCTGAGTGGGAGGTGAGGAGAAATCATGCCTGGTCCTTTTCATTGATCTGAAATGCGGGCAAAGAGGGAACGGCATGAAGCAGAGGTCAGGGTGCCCAAGACCGTCAGTAGTAATACTTCTACTCAGAAGTCCTCTCCCTGCATTTGTCCCCTGAGAGAGGTACCTAGGTAGGCAATTAGGGGGGTGTGTGAGGTAATATCCCTCTCTCTCATGCCCCATCTCCCCACCCTAAACTTTCCTCACTCTCACACACCTCTCCCCTCCCTTCTACTAAACAGTTCTATAACGCTACACAAGATGCGCAGCTCCCTTTTACTCATTACTGCCTCCCCTCTACTCTTATTCATTCCCCTTCCTTCCTTTTACTCCTTTATCCCCTCCCTCGCCTGTCCCCTCTCCTCCTTTCTCATTCACTCCCCTCCCCCTCGTTCACTCACCCCCATCCACCTTGCATCTTCTTGATCTCCCACTGGCAGGGCATGGCCTCTTCATCAGAGACTCTAGTGCCATGGTCCCACCGGCTCTTCTACCACTCATGAGCCTAGACCAGTGGCTCTGGCCAGCTCATTTACTGCCCACAGCTCCTGTAAAACCCTGCCAGCTTTTCCGTCACCCGTCACACACATCTTCCGTTGGCAGGGTCTAGTCAACTCTGTCAGTCACACATAAAAAAAACCCAAACAAATCAACCCAACTTCTTCTGCAGGCCAGATCTAACTGATGGAAGGAAAAGGACGGTGGGCTGGAAAAGCAAGATCTGGCCATAGTTGTGAGATTCCAAATTCCCGCCTTTCCTTTTTGAATTTACTACTAAACCCTTATCTGCACTCTCATCACCTCCTGCTTAGACAACTGCAGACTGCTCCTCACAGGGCTCCCACTTAACCATCTCTCTCCATTACAATCTATTCAAAAGTCAGCTGCATGATTTATCATCCAGCAATGTTGCTAAACCCCATGTAACCTCTTTTCTCAAGCCACTACATTGGCTTTCTATCTGTTTCCAACTACAGTTCAAGCTCCTCTTATTCACCTACAAGAGCCTTCCTCTGCAGCTCCTCATTTCCCTACACTTCTCTTTCGGGCCGATACAGAAAACTTTGTGGGAGAGCCGGCGAGCGCCCGCTCTCCCGACGCGCGCCCAGGCCACTCTCCTGGGCGCGCAATTCAGGAAGCCCAGGTATGCAAATTAGGGCCCGCGGTAAAAAGGAGGCACAAGGGACATTAGTGCGTCCCTAGCGCCTCCTTTTTGACAGAAGCAGCAGCTGTCAGCGGGTTGGACAGCCGACGCTTAATTTTACCGGCGTCTGTTGTCGAACCCACTGACAGCCACGGGTTCGGAAAATGGACGCCGGCAAAATTGAGCGTCCGTCTTCCAACCTGCGGGCAGATTTTTTATTTTTTTTTTTATTTTTTTTTTTATCTTTGTGGCTTGCGACTTAAAATCGCTATGATATTAAGTCGGAGGGTGTACAGAAAAGCAGTTTTTTCTGCTTTTCTGTACACTTTCCCGGTGCCAGCCGAAATTAACGCCTGCCTTTGGCAGGCGTTAATTTCGGCGTTAAATATGCGGCTTGGCTGCACGTTTTACTTTCTGTATCGCGCGGGACTAATTAATAGGCTCATTAATATGCATTTGCATGTTGCGGGCGCTATTAGTTTCGGGGGGGTTGAATGTGCATTTTTCATGCGCTATTACCCCTTACTGTATAAGGGGTAAAAAATAGCGCGTCGAAAACGCACATCCAAATGGGGGCTAACGGTGCGCTCGCCTGAGCGCACTTTACTGCATTGGCCCGTTTGTGAAGTCTGGTCATCAGGCAAGACAATCTTACCCATATCCCTCTCCTCCACTGCCACCTCCCAGCGACATGCTTTCCACCTTGCTTCATCGCATGCATGGAACGGGCTTCTTGATTCAGCACGTCATGCTCCCTCTCCAGCAATATTCAAATCCAGCCTAAAACCTCACATTTTTCAGGCTGCATTTCAATAATTACCCCGCTTCTCCTAACATATCCTTATTGGTTTGAACCATATTCCATAATAAATGAAACTTGCTAATTATCTTATCTGTCCTGATTGTGATGAATAGTGTATAAGCTTTCTGTAGCAGGGACGGCCTCTTATGTGCATTTATACAGTGCTCCAACCGTCTAGTGGTGCTTTAGAAATGCTAAGTAGTAGTAAGTAGTAGTAGTAGTAGTAATGGTAACATTTACTACAACTACCTCTGCCTACCAGAGCAGAGCAGTGGTACAGAGAGGGGTTTCTCCACAGAGTAGGGACTGCACATGTCTAGCGGTGCCAAAAATGATAAATAGTGGTAGTTTTGTGGGAGATAAAAACAGAGAGGAGGAGTTTGGGGGGAGGGGGAGGGAAGGCTTTAGAAGAGAGGATGGAACCCGAGTGGTAGTGCAGGGAAGGGTTTGGGGGAAGGAGAGAAGCAAGCGTGGTGGTGATGGTACAGGACATGATCAGACTCACTTGGACTTGGGAATAGTAGGCTCCAGCACTCGGTACTGATCCATGATCTTCTCCACCAGCTTCTGCTTCTCCCGCCTGAGCTCATTCAACTTATCCCTGAAAAGGAAAGAGATTTAGGTTATGAGCTTCGCCCACGGAAAGCCCTCACAGTTAGTACCAGTAGGTTCTTGGGAGTTACCAGACCCCCACAATGCTGAAAATTGCAACCCCTGTTCCCTACTACACCAGAAACACAGAAATAACACCCATGCCCAGATACCTCCCTGTGGCAGGAGGAGGCTTACTGCTTGTACGCAATCCCCAAAATATTTGGCAAAGTCAAAGTCAGAGGTCACTGTTATATGTTACGCCAAAGTTGGGGGTCATTGCAGGACATGGAGGCAACAATACAGGGGTCGGGGGTGATAGCTCTCACATGTACTGCCTCTGCTCCTCATGGAACTGGTCCTTGCTTTCCATGGTCTTCTCCATCAGAGCCCGGTTCTCCTGAGTCAGTATCTGGATCTGGTGCAGCAGATGTCGGTTCTCTTCTTCCAGGTTCCCCTTTAACTGGGCCAGGAGCTGGGAGGAAGGAGGACGAGGGAAGTCAGCTTTCTTCCAGCAGATACAGATCGCTCTGAGCGCTCATGAGCGTGTGCTGCAGTTCTGCTCACCTCACACTGATTGCTTAGTTTGGTCATGCTGATATCGAGCTGCTGGTTCTGTTCCTTGGTGCCACTGCACTCTGCCTCTAGCCGGGTCTTCTCCAGCTGCAGACTATTCAACTGGCTCTTTAGAGCCTTCACCTGGGCTAGTAGTTCCTCCTGCTCCTGGCCAGAGTCACCCAGAGCTTTCTTCAATCTATGGAGTCAGGGGAAGAAGACAGGGAGATTTGTATAAAGTGCCATTTCACACAGCAATACAATGCATATAGGAAAATTGGTTCTTACCTGCTAATTTTCGTTCCTGTAGTGCCACTGATCAGACCAGACAGTGGGTTGAGCCTCCTATCCAGCAAATGGAGACAGAGAAAAACTGAAAGGGTATCCTATATCAGGACGGTGCTCACCCTGCGCCCTTCAGTATAAACATTATCAAAGCACAGAAATATAAAGATAACTGGCATGAGATCAAGCAAGCAACAATTAACTGGAAATATGAACAATTCAAAACATTGTAAAGAACCGCTCTTACATATATATCTATCGGGTAGATACTTCCGGTGCCTTAAAATTCTGAGAGGAAGCAACTACATCCAAAATGCTGTGAATGAAGAAAACTTCGAGCGGACGAATCAGAGATAAATGCAGCAAGGGCAGAAGTCTGGACTGATCTGTGGTACTACAGGAATGAAAATTAGCAGGTAAGAACCAATTTTCCTTTCCCTGTACCTACCCCGGATCAGTCCAAGACAGATGGGATGTACCAAAGCTTCCCTAAGTAGGGTGGGACCGAGATAGTCCCACTCGAAGAACCTGCCTGCCGAAGGAGCCAAACACTGGCGCTTGGACATCGAGACGATAATGTCAAGCAAAGGTATGCAGAGACTTCCAGGTAGCTGCCCTGCATATCTCCTGTGGTGAAACTGACTCTCCACCCAAGAGGTAACCTGTGAACACAAAGAATGGGCCTTTAAGCCCTCCGGAACCAGCCGGCCCCGACAGATATACACCGACGCAATCGCCTCCTTTAGCCATCGAGCAATAGTAGCTTTAGAAGCCTTATTCCCCTTATTGAGTCCGCTCCACAAGACAAAGAGATGATCAGAGAGATGGAACTCATTTGTGATCTGTAAAAATTGCAGTAGAACTCTCCTTACATCCAGTCTCCGGAGTTCTCCACCCGGCGTGCTGGCAATATCCTCCAAAGAAAAAGCCGGAAGCTCTACAGACTGATTTACGTGGAAGGAAGACACAACCTTCCGTAAGCAGGACGGGACTGTTTTGAGGGAAACACCCGAATCAGAAAAATGAAGTAAGGGCTCCCTACAGGACAAAGCTTGGAGCTCGGACCCTCTCCTGGCTGAGCAAATAGAGACAAGGAATACCATTTTGAGAGTCAGATCTTTAAGAGTAGTCCGCCGAAGAGGCTCGAAGGGCACCTCACAGAGAACTCGAAGCACCAAATTAAGGCTCCACGACAGACAAGTAGCCCTGACGGGCAGGTCCAAATGCTTGGCACCCTTGAGGAACCGAATGATATCCAGATGGGCCGCCACTGCATAACCATCGACCCTCCCTAGGAGGGAACTGAGAGCCGAGACCTGCACCCGCAAGGAACTGAAGGACAAACCCTTCGAGAGGCCATTCTGAAGAAAAGAGAGAACCTGAGACACCGGGGCCTTGCGTGCCAGTATACTGGACTCGGCACACATATTCTCAAACACTCTCCAGACCTGGATATAAGCGAGAGAGGTAGAAGTTTTATGTGCCCGTAACAACGTAGATATAACTTCCTCCTTGTAACCTTTCTTCCTCAGTCTCCGCCGCTCAAAAGCCAGGCCGCTAGAAAAAAAGCAATCCGCCCGATCGAAAAATATGGGACCTTGGTGCAGCAGGTGTGGTAGGTGACCGAGGCGAAGAGGGCCCTCCGTTGCAAGGTTGACAAGGTCCGCGAACCATGGCCTCCGTGGTCACTCCGGAGCTACGAGAATGACTGGCCCTTTGTGAAGTTCTATCAGTCTGAGTACTTTTCCCACTAGAGGCCAGGGTGGGAACACGTAAAGAAGAATGTTGCGAGGCCAGGGGAGGACCAAGACATCCACGCCCTCCGAGCAATGCTCCCTAAGAACCTGGGAGCTTTTGCATTTCCCAGAGTGGCCATCAGATCCAAGTGGGGAGCTCCCCACTCGTGCATGACCAGATCCATCGCCTCTTCGGACAACTCCCTTTCCAGGGTCTAGATGTTGACGACTGAGGAAGTCGGTTTGAACATTCTCCTTCCCCGCAATGTGGGAGGCCACCAGTCGATCCAGATGGCACTCTGCCCAGGAGAGAAGCTTGCTGGCTTCCAAGGCTACCAGATACTTCTGGTGCCGCCCTGGCGATTGATGTAAGCTCCCGTGGTGGCGTTATCGGAGAGGACTCGTACTGCCTTGCGGCGGACCAGAGGTAGGAAGGATTTGAGTGCCAGATGAACCACTCGTGCCTCCAGACGATTGATGTGCCACTGGGATTGAACTGAGGACCACAGGCCCTAGGTAGACTGATACTGACATACCGCTCCCCATCCGGAGAGGCTGGCATCCATCGTAACAATAATCCACTGGGGAGTCTGCAGGGGCATGCCCTTTAGGAGGTGAGCTAGCGAGAGCCACCACTGCATGCTGGCAATGGTAGAGTCGGAGAGCGGTAGGGGTGTCAAACTCCTCCGAAACCGGCTTCCAGCAGGGCAGTAAAGCTTTCAGTAACTGACGCATATGCGCAAAAGCCCAGGGAACCAAATCGATAGTTGAAGCCCTAAAGCCCAGAACTTGAAGGTAGTCCCAGGCCATGGGCACAGAGAGGGATAGCAGATTTTGCACTTGATCCATGAGTTTGAGCACCCAAGACTCGGGCAGCAACACCTTGCCCACTCGGGTGTCGAAGCATGCTCCCAGGAACTCCAGAACCTGAGAGGGTGAAGGTTGCTCTTGGAGAAGTTGACTATCCACCCGAGGGAGGTGAGCAACATCAAGACTCTGTCGACTGCTGTCTTGCAGAGTGACTCTGACTTTGCCCGAATGAGCCAGTCATCCAGGTAAGGATGGACTAGGACTCCGTCCCGGCGTAGAGCAGCCGCCACCATCACCATGACCTTGGTAAAAGTGCGCAGCGCGGTGGCGAGACTGAATGGGAGCACCCAAAACTTGAAGTGCTGCCCCAGGATGCTGAAACGGAGAATCTTCTGATGCTCCTGGAGGATTGGGATGTGAAGGAAGGCCTTCTTCAGGTCGAGAGAGGCCAGAAATTTGCCCGAATGAACTGCCGCAATAACCGCCCTCAGGGTCTCCATTCGGAAATGGGGAACCTTGAGGGCTCGATTGACCCTCTTGAGATCCAGAATGGGGCGAAAAGAGCTGTCCTTTTTGGGCACGATGAAGTAGATGGAATACTGGCCAGACCCCTGTTCCCGTAGAGGAACCGGGACTATGGCTCCGAGCTCTTGCAGACGGACAAGAGTCTGACATACCGCTGGGCGCTTCCGACTTCCGCAGGGAGAGACTAGGTAGCGGTCCGGGAGGTCCCAAGCAAATTCTAACACGTAGCCTTTTTCGATCACATCGAGGACCCACTGATCCGTCGTAATCTTGACCCATTCCTTGAGAAACAGGGACAGACGTCCACCTAAGCTGGGAACGGAGGAATGGGCCGGCAGTATTTCATTGTGAAGAAGGCTTTGCGGCTGAGCCTGGCAGGTTACCATCCCGGAAGGGCCGTCGGCCACAAAAGGAATGAGACCACGACTGTGATCTGGTGGAGGTACCTCTCTGGAAAGACCCCCGCGTTCTGGTGTTATATCGGCGCTGCCCTCTGAAACGAGAGCACAAGGGAAAAAAGGACTTAGACTGCTTAGGATGGTCCTCAGGCAGCTTATGAATCTTTTTGTCTTCCAGAGATTTAATAAGCTGTTCAAGGTCCTCACCAAAAAGCAACTTACCCTTGAAGGGAAGCTTGCCCAACTGCGACTTAGAGGAAGGATCTGCCGACCAATTCCGCAGCCAGAGAAGTCGTCTGGCCAACACTGCTGAAATCATAGCTCTGGCCTGCACCCGGTGTAAGTCGTAGAGGGCATCGGCCCTGTATGCCACCGCAGCTTCCAGCCATTCTGCCTGTTCCGCCTCTGCAGACGGGAGGTCCTGGGTGCTGAGTGATTGTTGAACCCATCTAAGACTTGCCCGCTGCATGAGACTGCTATAGACTGTTGCCCGAATGCCTAAAGCCAGGACCTCAAAAATCCGTTTGAGATGCAGTTCCAGTTTGCGATCCTGAGTATCTTTCAATGCCATAGCTCCCACCACCAGGATAGTGGTTCACTTGGTGACTGCGGAGACCAAAGCATCCACCTTGGCAACCTTTAGCATCTCAAGGCATTGGTCAGGGAGGGGACAGATCCATTGCCCTACCCACTCGAAGACCTGATTCAGGGGATTCCTATTCCTGGAGAAGCTGCATGAGCATAGGATGGAATGGAGGAGCCTTAAGTCCTGCCAGGACAGGGTCCACATTCCCGGGAGTAGAGGCAGAAGTGGATTCTTCAGGTGGGACCTCAATCTCCAGCTCATCTAGCACAAAAGGGATGAGCGGATCTAGCTCTTCTCTTTGGAACAACCAGAGGACCCACGGGTCGTCCCCCTCAATAGGTGGATTTGGGAGAAGTAAATCTGTATCCGGATCAGGATCAGGGATAGAAGAAGGCTGGGGAGGATCAGGGGGAGTTGGAACACCCGGTACAGTCCGGACCCTGACTGAGCTCTGTGGATCTGTAACCTTAGGGGGCTGGGGGGGATATCCGAGGGAATTTGGCTGGGGTGGGGGGTCCGGAGAGGGATTATCCTCTTCCTGCAAGCTGGCTAAATAGGATTTGTGCATGAGAAGCACAAATTCAGAAGAAAATCAAGGTTTTGATTTCTTAGGTATTGGGGGAGGGGGAACTAAGGCAGGATGGTCAGGGACCCCATCCGGGGAGTCCATAGGACTTAAATCGGGCGGCGAATCTGTAAAATCCGGTTCCCCTCCCCCCTGAAGCCCCAATTCCACTGGGAGAGCAGAGCTCAAGATGGCCGCCGTTCCCGCGGTTTTTAGTGGGGAAGCCGGCCTAGAGACACGCTTGGGAGCCCGACTGCGGGCTGCCGACCTCGCCGCCACCGCAGAGGGACCCTCTCCGCCGGGCAAACATGTGGAACACGGCCCCTCGCGGGAGAGCCGCGAGGCGGGCTCCCCCCAGGCCAGGCAACCTGCTGGACGCGGCATGACGAAAGGAAAAATGCCGAGGCAAAATTAACAAACTGCTGAGCCTGGCTGCAATCGCAAGCGGGAGCAGGAGAAAGAATCCTGCTACGCTGCCTCCCTGTACAGAGCCAAGCAAATGCGGGTAAGCTGTGCTGCAACGGCAAAATCAGGCTCTTTGTCCGCTGTAATGCTTTGTTTTTTTTTTTTAAATAGCAGAGGTATTTTTTTTTTCTTCCCTGCAACAAGACTTCTCAAGGGTCAAAGCAGCCAAAGAGAGGGAGTGACTGGACCACCAGTTTCGCCCCAAGCCAGGCAGAAGGTCACCGGGGAAGGAATCCTAGGCTGAACAATCAAGGGGCAAGCCCCCCTAGGACCCTGCAAGAGCGAGGAGACAGAACTGTCTCCCTTAAGGAACAGCTTTTGACTTATACCAAGAAAAGTTAATCAGCTTTCTTTTTATTTATTTATTTTTTTGATTAACAAATTAGATAGGTAATACTTGCTTGATCCTGAAAAATTATGAAGAGAAAAATCTCCCTGAGAGAAGAAATTTAGGAAGAGAGGGAACCGCAGGGTCAACTGCCTGCGTCTGCTGGAGACAGAGAAATACTAAAGGGACGCAGTTCCAGTTTGCGATCCTGAGTATCTTTCAATGCCATAGCTCCCACCACCAGGATAGTGGTTCACTTGGTGACTGCGGAGACCAAAGCATCCACCTTGGCAACCTTTAGCATCTCAAGGCATTGGTCAGGGAGGGGACAGATCCATTGCCCTACCCACTCGAAGACCTGATTCAGGGGATTCCTATTCCTGGAGAAGCTGCATGAGCATAGGATGGAATGGAGGAGCCTTAAGTCCTGCCAGGACAGGGTCCACATTCCCGGGAGTAGAGGCAGAAGTGGATTCTTCAGGTGGGACCTCAATCTCCAGCTCATCTAGCACAAAAGGGATGAGCGGATCTAGCTCTTCTCTTTGGAACAACCAGAGGACCCACGGGTCGTCCCCCTCAATAGGTGGATTTGGGAGAAGTAAATCTGTATCCGGATCAGGATCAGGGATAGAAGAAGGCTGGGGAGGATCAGGGGGAGTTGGAACACCCGGTACAGTCCGGACCCTGACTGAGCTCTGTGGATCTGTAACCTTAGGGGGCTGGGGGGGATATCCGAGGGAATTTGGCTGGGGTGGGGGGGTCCGGAGAGGGATTATCCTCTTCCTGCAAGCTGGCTAAATAGGATTTGTGCATGAGAAGCACAAATTCAGAAGAAAATCAAGGTTTTGATTTCTTAGGTATTGGGGGAGGGGGAACTAAGGCAGGATGGTCAGGGACCCCATCCGGGGAGTCCATAGGACTTAAATCGGGCGGCGAATCTGTAAAATCCGGTTCCCCTCCCCCCTGAAGCCCCAATTCCACTGGGAGAGCAGAGCTCAAGATGGCCGCCGTTCCCGCGGTTTTTAGTGGGGAAGCCGGCCTAGAGACACGCTTGGGAGCCCGACTGCGGGCTGCCGACCTCGCCGCCACCGCAGAGGGACCCTCTCCGCCGGGCAAACATGTGGAACACGGCCCCTCGCGGGAGAGCCGCGAGGCGGGCTCCCCCCAGGCCAGGCAACCTGCTGGACGCGGCATGACGAAAGGAAAAATGCCGAGGCAAAATTAACAAACTGCTGAGCCTGGCTGCAATCGCAAGCGGGAGCAGGAGAAAGAATCCTGCTACGCTGCCTCCCTGTACAGAGCCAAGCAAATGCGGGTAAGCTGTGCTGCAACGGCAAAATCAGGCTCTTTGTCCGCTGTAATGCTTTGTTTTTTTTTTTTAAATAGCAGAGGTATTTTTTTTTTTCTTCCCTGCAACAAGACTTCTCAAGGGTCAAAGCAGCCAAAGAGAGGGAGTGACTGGACCACCAGTTTCGCCCCAAGCCAGGCAGAAGGTCACCGGGGAAGGAATCCTAGGCTGAACAATCAAGGGGCAAGCCCCCCTAGGACCCTGCAAGAGCGAGGAGACAGAACTGTCTCCCTTAAGGAACAGCTTTTGACTTATACCAAGAAAAGTTAATCAGCTTTCTTTTTATTTATTTATTTTTTTGATTAACAAATTAGATAGGTAATACTTGCTTGATCCTGAAAAATTATGAAGAGAAAAATCTCCCTGAGAGAAGAAATTTAGGAAGAGAGGGAACCGCAGGGTCAACTGCCTGCGTCTGCTGGAGACAGAGAAATACTAAAGGGACGCAGGGTGAGCACTGTCCTGATATAGGATACCCTTTCAGTTTCTCTGTCTCCATCTGCTGGACAGGAGGCTCAACCCACTGTCTGGACTGATCCGGGTACGTACAGGGAATCTTCCGCTGAGGTTTGAAAGGCTACAGAACAGCTGAACCTCAGCAAACACTTCTCATTAAATGGCACAAAGGGAAACAGGAGCTCCAGAATTATTTTTGTATTTCTAAACATTTGATATTACGCTTTCTACCAAGAATGGCCTCAAGGCAGATTACAACAAATTTGGAAACAGACAAACCATCAGACACAATCTAATGCAAAGGCTGTCCCTTACCACTAGCCACATTTCCAAAGCGCATGGAGCTAGCAATCTCTGGCGACATGTCACGATGATAGCCACGCCCCCCCAATACCCGCCAAGTCAAAAGTTACAGCCTCTAGATAAGCTACCTTGCAATTTCTTTTGTTTTGTTTTTATTTTAGTTTTCGATTGTTTGTTTGTTTTTTTTGGAGGGGGGTTACGTTTTTTTTGTTTGCGGTTTACTGTGTTTTGTTTCATTTATTTTAAACTAAATAAGCTACCAATGAATGACAAATAAAAAACAATTGGATCCAGGCCCTTCCTCCCTCCCCCCCCCCCCCAAACAGAAAAACTGCCACAAAAACTAAAAAGTTCAAGGTCAGGTGAGGGCCTTTCCTGCAACCCTCTACTCCTCCGGATTATACAACTCCTTCCTGGGGTCAACAAAGTCCAACGAGGACAAGAGCAGACCCCAGTCCCTGTTGCCCTGCAGGGTCAGCGCCATTTTATTGTCTCTCTTTAGTCCAAGCATGTTCCATTCGTATTCAATGTTCGCCCTTTGCCTTTCCGTATGAAGCTCTTCGACAAGACTGACCACTAACACCGTTTAAAAGCTGGGAACCCAAGGCCTCTCCCTCTGTTTGGGCTACGCCTAAGGGTCTGGTGAGAATTTTGGGGGGTTTTGTTCGGTTCCAGACCAGCCAAGCGCGTCCCTGTGCAAGTCTCTTAAAGAAACTCAGCAAGATTATAGCTAACGTGTCAAACATAAACGGCAGAGGGGGGAGAAAAGTCTCCTCAGCAGCTGCTCTCCTACCACAGCAAGATGAGCTTAAATCAGCTTTAATCTTCCTTAGTAACAGTGGGACGTTCAAGGAGAACAGCTTGCCCACAATTCGAGATAGGCCTTGAACGTTTTTCATTTTTTGTGGTGGTGGGCGGTTTTTGAGTGGGGGGAGGGGGACAGCAGGAGGGGGAGTGCCGGGCAGGCTAGGGCTGGTGAGGGCTCAGTGAAAAAGGAAACAACACTTTGATTCTTTTTATTCTGTTTCATTTACCAAAGTGAAACAAAACTGTGAATGTCACTGAAAGTTTCTTTGCTGTTCCAAACAAAAGCAAATCCCCAATGCTCTCGTAGTGGGAGGGAAGAAGGGCATGGAAGGTGAGAAGATGTGCAGAAGGGTGAAGGACTGATGATAGTGCTCTGAGGTTACCTGTCCTGCTCCTCCTGCAGCCTTAGGCAGTCTTCCTCCAGGGCTCTCTGCCTCCGACCATCTCTCTCCAGCCGCTCCTGCTCCACTTTCAGGGCAACTTCCAGCTCCTCCAGATGTGCCTTCTGCATCAACAGCTGGCTGTGCCTGCAGGATGCCAAAAGCACACAGATGACAACAGTCAAAACACTGCAGCAGAACAAGGGGAGATGAGGGCACCAGACACAGAAGCATCCCAAGACCCTGGCGATGTGTGGGAGTAATGATCATCACACTGCATGTCTCTGCCTGCTCCGTATAGGCATCACAGTGCTATCACATGCTGTAAATCTTCCCCTCTCCAGCATCCTCTCCAGTCAGAGCTGCGCCAGGGGTTGCCTGCCCTGCAGCACCCTCTTCAGTCAGAACTGTGCAGGGGTTCATGACCTGCCCTGCAGTTCCTTGTGCTCCAGCTCCAGGTTCACAGAACCTCCCTGCAGTCAGAGCTGCACCCGGGATTACCTGCCCTGCAGCATGAGCCATGCTGGAGGCTATTACTCCAATTAATTTATGATTTAATTCTTGAAAACCAACCTGACTTTTTGCTTCATTGAATCTTGGCTTTTGGATTCTGATGTTCTAATTCTAAACCAAATCTGTCCTGCTGGTTACTCCTATGTGTCTCTCAACCATGAAAAATAAGGGGTAGATTTTTTTTAAAAAGCGCGATCACGTACTTTTGTTTGCGCAGCAGGCGCAAACAAAAGTACGCTGGATTTTATAAGATACGCGCATAGCCGCGCGTATCCTCTAAAATCCTGGATTGGCGCGCGCAAGGCTGCCGATTTTGGGCAGCCTGCGCGCGCCGAGCCGCGCAGCCTGCCTCCGTTCCCTCTGAGGTCGCTCCGAAATCGGAGCAGCCTTGGAGGGAACTTTCTTTCACCCTCCCCTCACCTTCTCCTCCCTAACCCACCCCCCCAGCCCTATCTAAACCCCCCCTTACCTTTGTCCCTAGATTTACGCCTGCGAGAAGCAGACGTAAATCTACGCGTGCCAGCGGACTGCTGGCGTGCCGTCTTCCGACCCGGGGGCTGGTCCAGAGGCCTGGACCACGCCCCCGGGCCGGCGCCACGCCCCCGGTCCCGCCCCCAGTCCCGCCGCATCCCGCCCCCGAAACGCCGCATCATCCGGTCCCGCCCCTGACACGCCCCCTTCAAAAAACCCCGGGACCTACGCGCGTCCCGGGGCTCTGCGCGCGCCGGCGTGCAAGGCCCTGCTCGCGTAAATCCGGTCGGATTTACACAAGCAGGGCTTTTAAAATCCGCCCGTAAGGGCGTGGAGGCGGCCTACTCATCATCTACAAAGATTGTTAGAAGCTTACGACTGAGAACCTTAATGGAGATTCGCCTTTTGAAATGCACACAGTATCCACAAACTGTTTCTCCATCTGTTTATTTTTCTTCCTAAGCTTCTACAGGCTAACCTCTCTCCTTTTTTTGAACAATTACTATTATCTAAATTTAACTTAAACAAAATTATTCTTTTGGGTGACTTCACTTTACATGTTGATTCCACTCCACCATCTACACAATGTTCTCTCTTCCTCTAGGTTGTCATCCATTAATCCATACTGCTACCCAATGTATCAGCTAAGGCTGATACATTGCCCCAACACGTTCAAAAAAAGACTCAAGACATGGCTATTCGGTCAAGCATTCCCTTAACTTACTTAGTCTTCCACAGCTCCCATAGACTGTTTTCATACTGTTGACGTCCAGAACCTATGCTCCTGTTTTTACTCATCAATAAGAAATTTCTCCCTCCTCCCCCCCTCCACGAACAACCTTCCTTCCCCCTCCCCCACCATTAGCAAACCTCCCTCCCCATGCGCTAGTTTCGCTCTAATAGTGCATACTGCTACTGTTCCTAGTTATGTTATGTTATATTATCCAAGTTGTTCACTCCCTTGTTCATTGTAAGACATATGTTGTCATTGTTTTCTACTTGTTATAATGTAAACCGGAGTGATAAGTAATTCTGTTACCTGAACTTTGGTATAAAAAAAGTTATAAATAAATAAATAAAATAAATACCCACAAGTTTGGCCACACTCTGGATCTAGGTTTTGTTAATGAGTCCCTCTTAGATGCTGGTTCCAAATCCTTGTCTATTAGCGAGGTCCCTTGGTCTGACCATTCATTAATACGTTTTCAAATCAAAGTATATTCTTTATCTCCAGTCTAATATCCTACAGACCACATCATTTCATCGCGGTCATGTTGATACAGAGCTATTTACATCTCACATTTCTCCTATTTTTATCCAATATTAATATGCCTAGCATCTCAACCGCTGTTTCTAATTGGAACTCCAGTTTAAACTCTGTACTAGACACTGGCTCCTCTTAAGCCACAACCGTGGCTGACACCGGCCCTCAGATCCATCAGTCAGTCTTTAAGAAAATATGTACGCAAATGGCATAAGCTTCACATCTCAGAGTTAGCATCTTCTTTCAGAGTTTTGTTAGCTGCTTATCAATCACAAATTGACGAAGTTAAAAAAGATTATTACTTTAAACAGATACGCGAGATTGTCTACAATACAAAAGCTTTCTCACTAGCCAAAAAATTGACAAATCTTTCCACTATAAACTCCTCTGCCACTGATTTACCCTCTGTAGACTCATTTCTCATTCATTTTAACTTAAACATTGAAAAACTATGCCACAATCCGACCCCTTTAAAAAAAAAAAAAATCAACCTTGACAATATTAATCCAAACAACTACAGAACCATTTCTTCACTGCCATTTCTAGCCAAAGTTCTTGAAAATGCCATCTTAACACAACTGACCATTTATTTATTTATTTATTTAATTTATTTTTCTATACCGACATTCGATTTGACATATCACATCGGTTTACATATAACAGGATGTCTAAGGTTGGCCTTATAATGACATGATACAGTTTAACAGCTTAATTGAGTAACTAGCTAACCAAGTACATAAAACTGTTTTATAAGATATTATTACAATATAACAGGCTTATTAGAATAACTTCTTACATAAGATATCAAGAGTTAAATAAATTAAATTAAATTAACTATGTACAGTGGCAGGATTGGGATTGGTGAGCGGGAGGGGAAAAACATGAGTTATTAGATCCTCACCAGTTTGATTTTGGCGTGCTATGAATACTGAACTTTCACTATTATCTCTTACTGACACATTCAGGCAAGGAATTGACAATGTCATCAATTTTTATTTGTTTCTCTTGAAATTTCTACTACATTCGACACTGTCGATCATAACATCCTCATAGGAAAATTGGTTCTTACCTGCTAATTTTCATTCCTGTAGTACCACAGATCAGTCCAGATTCCTGGGTTTTGCATCCCTGCCAGCAGATGGAGACAGAGAAAGTTTTACTGACACCTGCAGTTCCTTCAGTATTGACCTGTACCCAAGCATAAAAACTGAATACCAAAACTTAAGATTACTTGATTGATAATGATTTCCAAAC